>NW_006921602.1:6542942-6581298 GCF_000298275.1 Orycteropus afer afer | reverse complement strand
CTGTGGCTGTATAGTAGGTTTTGAGATCCGGCAATGTGAGACCTCCTACTTTGTTTTTCTTCTTCAGTAGTGCTTTGCTTATCCGAGGTCTCTTTCTGGAGGAGTTTTTAATATGCTCAAAGACGCTTTGTTTTTCTTCACTTCTTCCAGGTTTCCTTGCTCCTCCTCAATAACAGAGTTAGGACAATGGCAATGCTTATTCTGAGAGGAACAACCAGGGTCTGTCCCTTGCTTGGAAAGGCCTCTCCTTCCAACCCCCTGTTTCCGGGCTGTTCCCCATGACCCTGAGGATGCTGCCACCATTACCCTCCACAGCGATGGAAATAATTAGCTCCTTTCTTCCTGTTTGGACAGTCATGCCTAGATGGTCTCTTAAATATGATCTTTGTTTGCAGTGCATTTTCAAGCCCTTGCAGGTTCTATTTTTACTTTTCTCACTGGAGCAACTCTGTGGAAGGCAGTGGCAGCAAAAAGGGCCCCAATTAATTTCCCCTGCCATAAAGTATTTTTTTCAGAGTATGTGTTTGAAAAGGACATTAAAAAAAAAAAAAAAAAATCCTTGATTCTGGACATGAATTCCAGCATATTTCTCACTGTTTCCAATTTGGAGAGCAACTTTCCTCTTGCCGTGGTGGTCTGGCTGGAGCATTCTGTTTTGCAGCTGGTAGCACTGCTCCTTCTCCTTGACAAGGTGGATGGCCCACTCCATCCATCGCTTAGACAGCTAAGGGCTGGCACAGGACATGATGGTCTCACCACTCAGGCCACAAATCGGCTCAAATTCCAGAGTCTGGGGGCCCAGAGAGGAGAAGATGGTCCTAGCTAAAAAGCTAGGTAAACGTGAGGGGCTCAAAGGGGTCCCGTGAGGGTCAGAATCACAAAAGCACAGGACTAGGGCCTTTAGAAAAACCACCAGGACAGATTCCTTTGCCCTTAATCCCCATTTCCAGAATGGCTGCTGAGCCAAACCATACATGTTGGATGGTGATTTATTATCAATCTGCCCATCCTGACTTTGAAATTATATTCCTTAAATTGCATGTGTCCTCACAAAGCCATGGGAAAGAGAGAGGGTCTGAGCATATGATCTGAGGGTGAGAGATGCGGTTGTGGTGTAGAACACAGGTTTGGTGGGGAGGCGGTTTTATTCTTTGGAAGCGACTCCAGTTTTTGAGCTCCTCATTGAAAAGTTTTGAAAGAGCAGATGACTTTTGAAAACACAGGCAAAGTTCTCCCATTTCCAGCTCTCAGCTGCCAGGGTTTAGGCTCCAGTTTCCTGAAATAAATCCTAAACCTAGGCAGGAAGACTAGAGGCCTATAAGACGTGATCTGAGGGGAGTCTCTTGCACTGGAAAGCGCCTGAACCTGCAACCCCATCATTAGCTGTTCATGCTTTAGGATTTTAGGCACGATCCCTGGCAAAATGAAAATCATTTTTAGCCGGTAGATGAAAGGTGTGGGTGGCAGTGAAGTAGGAACAAGCTCCTTTCTTCCCTTTTTCCTCCCCTCTCTGCCAGCTTCTACTTCTCTCCTCTATTCTCCTCCCCTGTTTTCATTCCTCACCCTCGTGCTCCCCCCCCCTCCCCATCTCTCCTCAGTCTTTCTCTTCCTTTCTTTCTTTTCCTCCTCTCTTTGGGCTCTCTTCCCTCTTGATTCCAAGAAACATCATCCAGTCTCTTTCTTCCATGGTGAGTTGCATGGGCTGGGGGTAGCTAACTGGAAGTACAGCAGGTTTTCTGCTAGATTTGGGGCCATTCTGAGTGTGCACTGCAGCTGTGACTGGAGAAACATACTTAGGCCCATCTCCAGCACTATGGTTTCCGGGGGGAGGCTCTCTGGTAACCTTAGACCTTTCTTGCTCCTTTCTGCTAGGGTGAGGGTGGGAAACAGCTGACAGAAAGAGAGGTCTTCTCTTTGAATGGCAAGAGGTTGAGAGGACTTTTAGACAGAGCCAGCCAGATGTGCTTGGTCTGTCTCATACCCTGGGCCTCCAGACCCTCATTCAGCTCCCTGGATGACCTCCAGTCCCTCTGAGACTTGGAGTGTATTAAGTGTGTTAAGTAACAGCTCTCTGTGCACTGAACTGACAATAGCTGTCCAGCTCCAGGCCCACATCCTAGTCGGTTATGCAGGAGCAAAGGCACAGCATGAAGGGCCCTGGGTTACCCCTCATGCTTGGGAGTCCCTGACCCAGCAGTGCCCTCATGTTGCCGCACAAACTACTTCAGCTATTATTGTGGTCACTCAAGACCAAATATGATCTCTAAAAATATCCCTGCAGAGAGCACCTCAAGGGAAACCCAATCCCAATAGCCTGCAGAGAACATAACCAGGGTCAACAAGGACTAGAGAGATCTGACTTCAGAAGCTACAAATGCCCACAAGCCCATATCCATGAATGTGTGTGATTAGAGTCCCAAAGGAAAAGAAAAAGGAAATGGGGCAAAAGCTGTATTTGAAAAGACAATGGCCAAGAATTTTCCAAAACTGTCATGTAGATTAATTCTACATTATTAATTCTATTTTAAACCCCAAAGACTTGAGCAGTCTGACTTTAGGCCATCTCAACCACTCTGCTATATGACTATGAAGTGACTATATTCACTATGAATATCAATCTTTTCATTCCATTATTGGTAATTGGTACCTTCCCTCTTTGTTCCTTGAATAGTCTTTCTAGAGATATGTCAATTTTATTAGGTTTTCAAGGAACCAACTTTTGGCTTTGTTGATTTTTCTTTATTGTATTTTACTCATCACTAATGTATTTCATCATTAATATTTCATTTATCGATAACGTATTTCACTAATATCTGCTCTTATGTCTGTTATTTCTTTCATTCTAATTCTTTTGGTGTAATTTGCTATTTTTTCCTAATTGCTTGAGATGGATACTTAGAGAACTGATTTTCAGTCTTTCTTCTTATCTAATACATGAATTTAAGGCTATACATTTCTCTCTAAGCATAGCTTTAGCTGCATCTTCAAATAAATACTTAGATAACTGTTTTTCAGCCTTTCTTCTTTTGTAATTTGTGCATTTAAGGTTATGAATTTTCCTCTAAGCACAACTTGAGTTGCATAAGTGTTGTTAATTTATCACATCATTCAGTCCAAGCTATTTTCTAATTTCTATTGTAATTTTTAGATCCATGTTTTAGAAATGTCAGGCTTTTAGGAATTTTGTTGTTATCTTTTCATTATCAATTTCTGGAATTAGTAGTGAAGGGATATACTTTAGATCATTTATATCATTTGAAATGTGTTGAGATTGGCTTTATGGGCTAGCATGTAATCAGTATTGATAAATGTTTCGTGTACACTTAAAATGAATGTGTTTTCTACTAATGTTAAGTAAGGTTTGATGTATGCCAGTTAGGTGAATTTTGTTTGGATTTATATCCTCATAGACTTTTTTTTGTTGCTATTCCTTGCTCCATCAGTTACTGAAACAGGTGTATCAAATCTCTCCTTATGATTATGATTTATCTATTTCTTCTCTTCATTCTGTTAATTTTTGCTATATTTTGAAGCTATATTACCAGGTGCATCTATCTTCCTGATGGATTGGCTTTTTTTATCATTGAAGTGTCTCTCTTTGACTCTAGAAATGTTTCTTACCTTACAGTATAGCAACTCTGTTTTCTTTTGGTTGCAATTTGCACAGTATATTTTTTCCCATCCTTTTGCTTTCAGCTTTACCATATATTCATTCTAGGTTGATGGCAACTAACAACAACAACAAATATGAAACTGCTATTTCTGTAAGTAAAAAATGGTCAAATATTGGCACTCTCACTTGGTTCATCTTGATATTTAAGGTGAATATCTTGTAAGCGGAGTATTTTTTTAAAATCTAATTTGACGAACTTCATCTTTTAATGGAGTATTTGGTCCTTTGGAGTATTTCATTTCTTTGCTAATATATTTGAGTTTATATCTGCCATCTTTACTATTTTTTTTAACCTGTTTTATGTTCCTTTTTTTCTTTTTCTTGCCTTCTTTTGGATTAATCAAATATTTTTTTATTATTCCATCTACCTGTCTTAGTTCTCTAGTGCTACTATAACAGAAATATCACAAGTGGATGGCTTTAACAAACAGAAACTTATTCTCTCATAGGTTAGGAGACTAAAAGTCCAAATTCAGGGAGCCAAATCTAGGAGAAGGCTTTCTCTGTGTATCAGTTCTGGGGAAGTTCCTTGTCTTCTTTCAACACTAGTGGGCCTAGCATCTTGGAAAGTTCCTTGTGCCTTGACATCAGTCTTCCCCTGAGCCTATGAGGTTCTCAGCACAAGGACTCTGGATCCAAAGGATTTGGTCCACTTTGGCTCTTCTTTCTTGATGACAGTCAAGTCTCCTTAATCTCTGCTCACTTATTTACTCTCTTTAATAGCTCAAAAGAGATCTACTTAAGATGCAACCTAATCCTGTGGTTTGTATCCTGCCTCATTAATATAACTGCTTCTAATCCTGCCTCATTTACATCATAGAAATTAGGCTTTACAGTGCATAGGCTAATTACATCAGATCACAAAATAGAGAATAATTACATAATACTGAGAATCATGGCCTAGCCAATTAGACACATAATTTTGGGAGATACATTTCAATTCAAATTCATAGCACTATCCCATTAGTGTGTTAATTTTATTAATTTTGCTATTATTTTGGAGGTTGCCTTAGATTATTTGATTTACTAGAGTCTAATGGGGAAGAAGTACTGTTTAAAGAAATAATAATCAGAAGTTTCTGAATCAAACAAAACAAAAAATATATATATATATATATATGATACTTTTATTAGTTATTAGACAATGCTAAAAACTCAAAATACTTGAATTCCATTTACTCCAGGCTTTCTGTGTTATTGTCATGAATTTAGTTTTGTGTGTGTGTATGTATGTGTGTGTATGTGTGTGTGTGTGTGTGTGTGTGTATATATATATCGGCAACCCAAGGAGGGGTCACTATGAGTCAGGGCTGACTCGATGGCACATAACAGCAACAACATATATGTATATACTTAATATGATATATTAATATGAACTTAACATGACATTACCATCTTGTGAAGTCATTATTTATTTAGACTTACCTTTTCTATTGTTCTTTATTTTTTCTTATAACTCCTTTTTTCTATCTGGTATAATTTTATTTCTACCTGACAAACTCCTTTTTGTATTTATTTGAAACTAAAACCGAACCAAATTGCCATCCAGTAGATTCTAACTCATAGTGACCCACAGCTTCTTACCAAGAACTATCAAGGCAAAAGTGACAACTAAATATTGAGATCTTTCAAAGAGCTTAAATTTGCCCTAGGATCCTTGCCTCTTGAATACTAGCTGCCTCAGTAGTTCTACAACCTGTTCAAAAAGATTTAAAAAATATTTTATTCAGCTTTTCTAGTTGATCTCAATGAGAGTGTTGGTCTCATACAAGCTACTCCATCATAACTGGAAGTGCAAGTCTAACTGTTTATCTTTTTAAATTTTGCTTTAGTGATTTTCAAGTTAATTGACTCTATTGTTTAGCCTATTCCCTTTTTGGTGTTCTGTGATGACATATACAAATAAATAAATAATATGCACTTTTAGCTAAATTGTTGTGGTGGTTATGTTTGTATGTCAACTTGGCTGGGCGTGGTTGAGTGGCTGGGCAGCTGGTGGTAGTTATTCCCCATGATGAGACTGGCAATCAACTCCATGGTGGGATCTACCACAAACAGCTGAGTAGCTGCCTTTGGGATGTGGTCTGCTTCCTGTATATAAAGAGAAGCCTTGGGAAATGGTCTCTAGCTTATGGCACGCTTGGACCCTGCATGTAGCCGTGTTGTTGTTCAGCAGCTTGCCGTGCTCTGCCGACCTTGGGACTTACAATGAACTTAAATTAATGTCCTGCCATGTGGTTTGGTAACACTGGGACTGTGCCTTTTTACTTGTCAACTTGGGCTTCTCAACCTCAGCAGCCAGCAGTTGTCTGAGTGAAGAAATGCCTCTAGCTCCAGTGGACCGGGAGCAGTAGGCAGAACTGGACCCTAAGGTTGAGGGGCTTTCATCCAGTCCCTAGAGCCTGGCACTTTGAACTTGGACTTAAAGCCTCCAAACTGTAAGAAAATAAACTCCTGTTTGTTAAGGCCATCCCATTTGTAGTAGTATATTCTTGTCAGAGTGGCACTAGGTAACCAGAACAATTGTCTTAGGCTTCTCTCTCCACTCATATTCTAATAAATAAACTTTATAACTGCATAGCATAGTGGCTAAGACACTTGCCTGCTAACCAGACGGCTGGCGGTTCAAACACACCAGCCACTCCTCGGAAGGAAGGTTGGGCAATCCTACTTCTGTAGTGATACTGCCTCGGAAACCCAAGGAGGGGTCGCTATGAGTGGGGCCTACTCGACGGCACATAACAACAACAACAACAATTGCATTGCACTTAAATTTTGCAAAGTACCATTATAAGCTTTACCTACTTTGAAACTCACCCCAATCCTTTGGCGTAAATAGGGATTTTTATCTTGTATTACAAATGAAGATACTGAAGCTCATTAAAATTCATTTTAAAAAGAAGCTAAATGAATTCTTCACACTGCTAATTAAGTAGAGGAATCCTAACTAAAATTTCATTCTTCTGGCCTTAAACCATTTATGCTTCTTTTCATTATAGTCTCCTGAGGTTAGAATCTTCTTCTGAATGTTCTATAAGGGTTATCAAAGGTCTGAGTACACAGAAGATGTTCTAGAAATACCTGATGAGTTTATTTAAATGGTGTTGTAAAGCTGACCAGAGGAGGAGGCTCCTAGCCGCACTCTGACCCTTAACTGTTGCATCAGATTTTATGTAAAAAGGAACTGAGACTAATAAATTAAATGCTAGTGCCAAAATGAAACCACAGGAATTTATGAGAAATACAACATAAATTCCCTAAAACTCTTACTCAGTATTTCTTCTCTTCTGTCTTGTATTTAGGCACATCTGGGCATGACTGAATCAGACAAATCTGCTCCTATCAGATAGACAGCTTAACCAGCGGAAAAATTAAAAAAAAAAATTAAAATAAAGTAAACTGACATCATTTAACAGTGAATGGGGCCCCATTATGGTCTAAAATGACAGGTATGTAAATTGAAGCCATTTGTAAAATAAGTCACTCAGAATTCCAGGGGTGGGGGGAGTGCAGGCTTTATTTTCAAATTAAGCATTTTGAAAGGCAAGGAAGAGCTGTCTGTGAAACAATGCCCGAAAAAGTCAGGAATGACTACAGATGTTTTGAAGCAAATTACTGGTGAGCTTGTCAAAATTTGGAAAAACATAGTTTTTCCTCATTCTGGGTCATGGGAGGACTCAACGAAGCTTCATAAATTACTGAGCTGAGACTAATCCAATGGAGGCTTTTTGCAGGGTTCAGGGAAAATATTTTTCATTTGTTCAGAAGTAGAAATGCAATTTCTGTTACTTGCTCACTCATTGAAAATCTCCAAGCTCTTGTCTCAAATTCAGCCTAATTTATATCTATCTCCAGAACAGAAAGTGCAACCCATGAAGAGGTCAAAGTTATTAACATTATTTACAGAATGGGCTGCTGGACAGAGTCAAACTGAGCTTCCTGGATTATTTTTTAAAAATGTTTTAATCAATTTTATTGATTGAAGTGTTAAATTTACATATATATGTAGGTGTATATGTGAAGGTATACACACACAATAAAATGCATCCATTTTAAGTGTTCACTTTTAACAAATTTATAACATATAGACACCTATGTAAACAATATCAAAATCAAGATTAAAATACTACCTTTACCTCCAAAAGTTTGCTTTTCCCTGTCCCAGTCATTGGCCTTACAACCACCCCTAGGTAATCACTTACCAGCTTTTTGTCATTATAGCAGACATGTTGTACCTAGTTTCTTGAGTTTCAAATAAATGGAATCATAAGTATGTACTCTTTTGTATCTGGCTTCTTTCACACAGAATAATTATTCTGAGAGTCATCTGTGTGGTTGCATGTATCAATAGCATAATGAAATATGGCAGAGATTTTGGAATTATCAGACTGGGAATTTTAAATAACTATGATTAATTTTTTAATGTCTCTAATAGAAAAAGTAAGCAAAAATATCTAAAGGAATATTGAGCAAAATCCAAGAATCTCAATGAATCCCAAGCAGAATTAAAACAAAGAGGAAAAAAAAGAAAAAAGACAAAGGCATATCATAATCAAATTGTTGAAAAATCAGTGATAAATAGAAATTTATTAAAAGTAGCTGGAGAAAAAAGACACTTTATATCACAAACTTCTAGTCACAAACTATGCAAGCTAGACAACAATAAAAGCATGAACAAATAAAACAGATGAGCCTGGCCAAATTTGACCTAGATAAACTCACCAGGCCAATAAATAGCTATGGAGCAAGATGCAATGGACCTGGAACATGGTGTCTTAATTTGGGTTCTCTAGAGGAGTAAAATCAGTGAAACATATATAAATATATATAGAGAAAAATTTACTTCAAGGAAATGGCTCATACAATTGTGGAGGCTGGCAAGTCCCAGACCATGAGTGAGGCTGAAGACCTCTGCTGACTCATATGGTTGCATGGCCTGATGAACCCAAAAGTGGCAGGTTAGGCAGCACATCAGAGATATCTGAAGGCTTGCATCCCAAGAGCCAGAGGTCAAGTGATAAGATGAGTTCAGGATACAAAGAGAGAGAGCAAGCTTTGCCAGGACATCCATTTATATACTTGAGGCAGGCCCCACCCCAAGGAAATTCCCCTTTCAGCTGATTGGCTACTCAAATCAGATCACAAAATGGAAGGTGATTACATAGTGTCTGCCAAACCACTGAGAATCATAGCCAAGCCAAGTTGATATATAACATCAACCATCATATTGGGTATCAGCTGATTGGTCCTTCCCTGTGGTAAGAAGAGAGAAGTCACACTTGGGCTGGGACTCTCCTGGGCAGAGATCAGGAGAGCATGAAGTCAAGGAGATGAGTAGTCATGGCTTCTTCAAGAAATTGTCTCATAA
The DNA here is from genome assembly GCF_000298275.1 of Orycteropus afer afer. Taxonomy (NCBI): domain Eukaryota; kingdom Metazoa; phylum Chordata; class Mammalia; order Tubulidentata; family Orycteropodidae; genus Orycteropus; species Orycteropus afer. The sequence goes on along the minus strand of NW_006921602.1, from coordinate 6,572,257 downwards.
AACAGGGCCTTGTCAACATTTTCAAAGGTTATATTTGACTTGACAGTACGAAATATTCGATTGGAATATCTGTGACCAAAATATGAGAGCCTAGAGAAAGCAATTCAAGTGGAACTTGAAGACAATTAAAACAAGTCCATGAGAGCCAAAACATGACCTTGATTATGTCCCTCCTGAATTTAGAGACCATCTAAAGAATAAATTTGATGCATTGAACACTAGTGACCAAAAACCAAAGGAATTGTGGGATAACATCAAGAACATCATCCATGAAGAAAGCAAAAGTCATTTAAAAGACAGGAAAGGAATAAAGGACCAAAATGGATATCAAAAAAGACTCTGAAACTTGCCCTCAAGCAGAGAGTAGCTAAAGCAAATGGAAGAAATGACAAGATAAAAGAGTTGAACAGAAGATTTCAAAGGGCAGCTCAGGAAGACAAAGTCAATTATTATAATGAAATGTGCAGAGATCTGGAGTTAGAAAACCAAAAAGGAAGAACACTCTCAGCATTTCTAAAGCTGAAGAACTTAAGAAAAAGTTCAAGCCTCAAGTTGCAATATTGAAAGATTCTCTGGGCAATATATTGAATGATACAGGAAACATCAAAAGAAGATGAAAGGAATACACAGAGTCACTGTACCAAAAAGAATTAGCCGATGTTCATCCATTTCAGGAGGTGGCATATGATCAAGAACCAATGGTATTGAAGGAAGAGGTCAAAATTGCACTGGAGGAATTGGCGAAGAACAAGGCTCTAGGGATTGATGGAATACCCATTGAGATGTTTCAACAAATGGACGCCGGGCTGGAGGCACTCACTTGGCTATGCCAAGAGATTTGGAAGACAGCTATCTGGCCAACTGACTGGAAGAGATCCATATTTGTACTCATTCCAAAGATAGGTGATCCCACAGAATGTGGAAATTATCAAACAATATCATTAATACTGCATGCAAGTAAAATTTTACTGAAGATAATTCAACAACGGTTGCAGCAGTATATTGACAAAGAACTTCCAGAACTTCTGGATTCAGAAGAGGACATGGAACAAGGGATATCATTGCTGATATCAGATAGATCTTGGCTGAAAGCGAAGAATACCAGAAAGATTTTTACTTGTGTTTTATTAACTATGCAAAAGCATTTGATTGTGTGGATCATAACAAATTGTGGATAATATTGAGAAGGATGGAAATTCCAGAACACTTAATTGTACTCATGAGAAACCTGTACATAGACCAGGAGGCTGTCGTTCAAACAGAACAAGAGGATACTGCATGATTTAAAATGAGGAAAGGAATGTGTCAGGATTGTATCCTTTCACCATACTTATTCAATCTGTATGCTGAGCAAATAATCCAAGAAGCTGGACTATATGAAGAAGAATGTGGCATCAAGATTGGAGAAAGTGTCATTAACAACCTGCAATACACTGACGACTTGGTGAAAGTGAGGATGACTTGAAGCACTTACTGATGAAGATTGAAAACTATAGTCTGCAGTATGGATTGCCCCTCAATATAAAGAAAACAAAAATCCTCACAACTGGACCAATAAGCAGCGTCACAATAAATGGAAAAGATTGAAGTCAAAGATTTCATATTACTTGGTTCCACAATCAACACCCATGGAAGCAGCAGTCAAGACATCAGATGACATATTGCGTTGGGCAAATCTGCTGCAAAAGGCCTCCTTAAAGTGCTGAAGAGCAAAGATGTCTCCTTGAAGATTAAGAAGCACCTAACCCAAGCCATGGTATTTTCAATCTGTTGGCATAGTGCCTAAGACATTCGACTGCTAACCAGAGGGCTGGTGGTTAAAACCCACCAGCCACTCCTTGGAAGGATGAGTGGGCAATCTACTTCCATAGTGATACCCCCTCAGAAACCCAAGGAAGGGTCACTATGAGTTGGATCTGACTTGACGGCAGTGAGTTTGATTTTGATTAATACGCATGTGAGAGCTGGATGAAGAATAAGGAAGACCGATGAAGAGAAGATGCTTTTGAGTTGTGGTGTTGGAGGAGAATATTGAAAGTACCATGAACTGCTAAAAGAACTAACAAATCTGTCCTGGAGGAAGTGCAGCTGGAATGCTCCTTGGAAGTGAGAATGGCCAGACTTCATCTCACCTACTTTGGTCATGTTGTCAAAAGGGATGATTCCCTGGAAAAGGATATCATGCGTGGTAAAGTGGAGGGTAAGCGAAAGAGGGGAAGGCCCTCAACAAGATGGATTGACACAGTGGCTGCAACGATGGGCTCAGGTATAGCAAGGATCATGAGGCTGGCACAGGACTGGGCAGTGTTTTGTTCTATTGCACACAGGGTCGCTACGAGTCAGAGATGACTCAACGGCACCTAACAACAACAACAGAGAAGGCAATCAAAGGGTGGAGATCTTTTTGTGATTGTTATTCCACCCATGCTTGTGCATACCCCCCCCCATGTTAGATTCTCATGTGTAATGGCTTCATATAGCCATAAAGATAGATCCAACCAAGGCCCTTAGCAATCTCACCAATCCCTCAACTCCCTAACATGAATTCTATATCTGTGGTAGGCTAAATTCCTCATGGATCTCCATCCCCACAGGTGCCCTTTCTACCCTGTGGAACATGTATGGGTCCTCTGGCTGGTAAGGTCTCCCATCGCATAATCAATGCCACCCCAGCTGGCAGATTTCTTCCTCTGTGTCCTAGATCCAGCCCACCATCTCCATATTCATGAAGCCTTGCTCTCCTCCAGCCTCTCTGTGTGCACACGTGCATATGAACCACATATACACCCTCCACAACTGCACTTACATTGTGATCTTTTTCACCTATTTCTCTTATTAAAGTGGAACTCCTACAAAACAAAGATTTTAATTTGTACCTTTTTATGGTATTTTATCTCCAGACCTGGGAACTTGGTAGAAGCTCAACAGATGACTGTTGAATGATGTACTCACTTCCTCCTTGGAAATGTATCTGATATATGGGCTAGAATATGTCAGCCAATACAGGCATCCTCTTTTCCCTTCTCACTGCTGATTAAAGACTGATAAATTACCCTTTGAAAACTCACTGCTGGTTACAGCCCCTTTGCCAACACATCTATTTTTTCTACATGGTCCAGCATAATGAGTCATGTTATGTGTTTCTTAGTTACATGGCAATGCACTCAAGGTTCCACCGTGGTCATCTTGTTTAGATTTATGCTTTCCCCAAGTCTCCTTGGCTCCTCACCTTCTACCTACTACTCAGAAGGATCATTTCTGCAGATGTCTTATTTTATTATACTCCTGTTGAAATGTAGTGGTTTGAATATCAAAGGGTGGGGTGGCCTTTTTCTATGCTCTGCCCCAATTCTGGAGGCATCTCCCTGTATGTATCTCTGGAATCAACAACTAGGATTATAACTTTGAATCTGTTACTTCGTAGTTGTGTGACCTTACACAAATCATCTAGCGTTCTGAGACTGAGTACTATCATCTATAAAATGAAGATATTAATGATAATTATTGCTGATATTAATTATAATGGGTTTCTTGGATGATCAAATGAGTTTATTTATGTCAAGATGCTGCAAAAGACCTCTTTAAATTTTTAAAAAGCAAAGATGTCACTTTAAGGACTAAGGCACGCCTGACCCAAGCTATGGTATTTTCAGTCACCTCACATGCATGTGAAAGCTTGATAATGAATAAGAAAGACCAAAGAAGAATTGATGCCTTTGAATTATGGTTTTGGCAAAGAATATTAGATATTCTTTGGACTGCCATGGACTGCCAGAAGAATGAATAAATCTGTCTTGGAAGGAGTACAGCCAGAATGTTTCTTAGGAGCAAGGATGGTGAGAGTTTATCTCACATACTTTGAATATGCTATCAGGAGGGACCAGTCCCTGGAGAAAGACACTATGCTTGGTAAAGCACAGGGTCAGCAAAAAAGAGAAAGCCCCTCAAGGAAATGGATTGACACAGTGTCTACAACAATGGCCTCAAACATAGCAACAATTGTGAGGATGGCATTGGACTGGGCAGTGTTTCATTGTTGTACATAGGGTCACTATGAGTCACATCCTACTTCATGGCACCTAACAACAAAATCAATGTACATCAAGAACTTAGCATGTTGTCTAGCACATAGTAGGCATTGTTTTTCTAATTATTATCATTGACCCATTCACACACTAATGATATTACAACTTCACTCTGGTCCTGTCTCTCACAAATGTATAAACAGTTCTAGAATCTGTTATGGTTTGTACAACATTTGAGGTGCCTCAGGAGACACAGTACCTGCTACTGGTATTGGAGGGGGTGATGTTTTGTGAATCCTAACTTGAAAGTAGACACAGTCCATTTCCATTGCCATCTCAGTGGGAGACATAGGAATTAGAAACCAGGGATATCATCTACAAGAATGATGTGGGATTCCAGAACTCACATTTAACAACACTGCATATGATACTGGAAAGTTGGTCTGTAAGAATTGTAAGGGTTTATGGAGCATTCCACAACTTGTCTGTTGGTTTGTTGTACTGTGGTAGCTTGTGTGTTACTGTGATGCTGGAAGCTATGCCACCACTATTTCAAATACCAGCAGGCCACCCATGGTGGACAGGTTTCAGTGGAGCTTCTAGACTAAGACAGGCTAGGAAAGAGGACCTGGTCATCTATTCTGAAAATATTGGCTAGTGTAAACCTGATAAATATCAGTGAAACATTGTCTGATACAGTGCCAGAGGATGAGCCCCTCAGGTTGGAAGGTACTCAAAATACAACTATAGAAGAGCTGCCTCCTCAAAACAGAATCTATCTTAATGATGTTGAATGGAGTAAAGCTTTCAGGACCTTCATTTGCTGATGCAGCCTGACTCAAAATTTGAAGAAACAGCTGCAGATACTCATTAATAATCATAATGTGTATGTACAAAGTATTAATCTAGGAAAATTGGAAGCTGTCAAAAATGAAATGGAATGAATAAAGATTGATATCCTAGGCAATAGTGAGCTGAAATGGACTGGTATTGGCCATTTTAAATCAGAAAATCATGTGGTCTATGCTGGGGACGATAAAATGAAGAGGAATAGTGTCACATTTATTGTCAAAAAGAACATTTCAAGACCTATCCTGAAGTACAATGCTGTCAATGATAGGATAATATCTATATGCTTACAAGGAAGACCAGTTAATATAAATATCATTCAAATTTATGCACCAACCACTAATGCCAAAGATGAAGAAATTGAAAACTTTTGCCAGCTTTTGCAGTCTGAAATTAATCAAACACTCAATCAAGATACAGTGATAATTACTGGTGATTGGAATGGGAAAGATGGAAACAAAGATTGGTAGCTGGAAAATATGGCCTTGGTGATGGAAATGACACCAGAGATTCTATGTAGAATTTTGCAAGACCAATGACTTATTCATTGTTGAAATACCTTTCAACGACATTAATGGAGACTATACATGTGGACCTCAAGAGATGGAATGCACAGGAATAAGATCAACTACATCTCTGGAAAGACAATATAGAGAAGCTCAGTATCATCAGTCTGACTGCAAAACAGACCATCAATTGCTCATATGCAAGTTCAAGTTGAAGCTGAAGAAAATTAAAACAAGCTCATAAGAACCAAAATACAACCTTGAGTAAATCCCACTTGAGTTTAGAAACCATTTCAAAAATAGATTTGATGTACTGAACACTAATGACCAAAGACCAGATGAGTTGTGGGATGACATCAAGGACATCATACATGAAGAAAGCAAAATATTATGGAAAAGATAGGAATGAAAGAAAATACCAAAGTGGATGAGAAGAAACACTGAAACTTGAGTAGCTAAAGTAAATGGAAGAAATGATGAAGGAAAAGAGCTAAACAGAAGATTTCAAAGGGTGGCTTGAGAAGACAAAATATTATAATGAAATATGGAAAGACCTAGAGTTTTAAAACCAAAAGAGAAAACACTTGGCATTTTCCAAGCTGAAAGAACTGGAGAAAAAATTCAGGCCTTGAATTGTAATACTGAAGCATTCTGTGGGTAAAATATTGAATGATAAAGGAAGCATCAAAAGAAGATGAAAGGAATACACAGAGTCACTGTATTAAAAAGAATTTATTGAGAAGTCAACCATTTCAGGAAGCAGCATATGATCAGGAACTGGCTTTGAAACAAGAAGCCCAAGCTACAGTGAAGGCATTGGCAAAAAAAAAAAAAAAAACAAGTCTCCAGGAATTGACAGAGTACCAACTGAAATGTTTCACCAAATGGATGCAAACTTTGAAGCACTCACTTGTCCATGCCAAGAAATTTAGAAGACAGCTACTTGGCCACCTGACTGGAGGAGATTCTATTTGTGCCCATTCCAAAGAAAGATGATCTAGCAGAATACGGAAATGATCAAACAATGCCATTAATATCACATACAAGTAAAATTTTTCTAAAGATAATTGAAAAATGGTTGCAGCAGCACATCAACAGGGAACTGCCAGAAATTCAAGCCAGATTCAGAAGAGGACATGGAACGAGGGATATGATTGTTGATGTCAGATGGATCTTGACTGAAAGTAGAGAATACCAGAAAGATGTTTACCTGTGTTTTATTGATGGTGCAAAGACATTTCACTGTGTGGATCATAATAAATTATGGATAACATTGTGAAGAATGGGAATTCCAGAACACTTAATTGTGCTCATGATGAACACAGAGACCAAAAGACTCCTTTGAACAGAACAAAGAGATACTGTGTGGTTTAAAATCAGGAAAGGTGTGTGTCAGGGTTGTATCCTTTTATCATTCTTATTCAATATATATGCTGAGCAAATAATCCAAGAAGCTGGATTATGTGAAAAAGAATGAGGCATCAGGATTAGAGGAAGACTCAGTAACAACTGTGATATGCAGATGACACATTGCTTAGTGAAAGCAGAGAGGGTTTGAAGTACTTACTGATGAAGATCAAAGATGATAGCCTTCAGTTTGGATTACACCTCAACATAAAGAAAACAAAATATTCACAACTAGACCGAAAAGCAATATCATGATAAATGGAGAAAAGATTGAAGTTGTCAAGGATTTCATTTTACTTGGATCCCCAATCAACATCCATGGAAACAGTCATCAAGAAAATAAACAATGTATTACATTGGGCAAATGTGCTACAAAAGACTTCTTTAAAGTGTTAAAAAGCAAAGGTGTCAGTCTGAGGACTAAGGTGCACCTGACTCAAGCCATTGTATTTTCAATCACCTTATATGTATGCAAAAGCTGGACAATGATTTAAGAAGACCAAAGAAGAATTATGGTATTAGCAAAAAAATATTGAATATACCATGGACTGCCAGAAGAACAAAATGTATAATCAGAATGCTTCTTAGAAGCAATGATGGCAAGACTTCATCTCATGCACTTTGAACATGTTATCAGGAGGGACAAGTCCCTAGAGGAGGACGTCATGCTTGGTAAAGTAGAGGGTTAGCAAAGAAGAAGAAGACCATCAACGAGATGGATTAACACAGTGGCTACAACAATGGGCTCACACATAGCAACAGTAATGAGGATGGCTCAACACCAGGCAGTGTTTCATTCTGTTGTTCACAGAGTTGCTATGAGTCAGATTTGACCTAATGACACCTAACAACATAATAACAACAACATGGAATGTTTGCCTCTATGAATGATGTGTGATTCTGGATCCAGTGACTTGAAATAACTTTGGGTAATTCTGGAACATTGGCCTGTAAGAATATTATATGATATGCAATTATTTGTAATAATGTCATGCTATTTCTTAACCTTTTGTGTTTCTGGAAACTTGACCTGGGATAGACATACATGATTCTAGAAATTTGGTTTATTAAAATGTCATGTGATTCTGGAAACCTGGTCTGTAAAAATATGTAATCCTGGAAACTTGTCCTGAAAGAAATATTTGTGATTCCAGGATCCTGGCTGTAAGAATATTACTGTAATAATACTCTGTGATTTCAGAAACTCACTTTACAAGAATACTGTGTGATTCTAGAAGCTTAGTCTATAAGCAGCATCACAATAAATGAAGAAACGGTTGAGGTTGTCAAAGATTTCATTTTACTTGGATCTACCATCAGCACCCATGGAAGTAGCAGTCAAGAAATCAGACATTATATTGCACTGGGCAAATCTGCTACAAAAGACCTCTTTAAAGTTTTGAAGAGCAAAGATGTCACTTTGAAGACCAAGGTACACCTAACCCAAGCCATGGTATTTTCAATCACCTCATATATGGCATGTGAAAGTTGGACAGCAAACAAGGAAGACTGAAGAAGAATTAATGACTTTGGATTATGGTGTTGAAAATACAATGGACTGCCAGAACAACGAACAAATCTGTCCTGGAAGAAGTGCAGCTGTAACACTCCTTGGAGGTGAGAATGGCCAGACTTCATCTCACCTACTTTGGTCATGTTGTCAGAATGGACCATTCCCTGGAGAAGGATGTCATGTTTGGTAAAGTAGTTGTTGTTGTTGTTGTGTGCCATTGAGTCAGACCCGACCCATAACGACCCCTCCTTGGGTTTCCAAGGCACTACGGAAGTAGATTGCCCCATCTTCCTTCTGGGGAGTGGCTGGTGGGTTTGAACCGCCAGCCTTCTGGTTAGCAGTCAAGTGCCTTAGCCACTATGCTACCAGAGCTCCCTTGGTAAGGTAGAGGGTCAGCAAAAAAGGTGAAGACCCTCAACAAGGTGGATTGACATGGTGGCTGCAACAATGGACTCAAGTATAGCAAGGATTGTGAGGATGACGCAAGACCAGGCAGTGTTTTGTTCTGTTGTACACAGGGTCGCTGTGAGTTGGCATCAACTCGAATGGCACCTAACAACAACAGCAATGGTCTATAAGAAATTTAGTACAATATTAGAATCTTTATTTCCATGGACCTTGGCCTCTAGGAATCTTTCATGAGTCTAGAAGCTTGTTCTGTAAGAGATTCAAAGGGTGAATTTCATAAGAATCACTCCAGTCAGTGCCAAGGCTGACATAAGTCAATGGGAACTTTCTAGAGGCACCTGAGATTCACAGCTTTTTCCAGGTGGGCTTTTGAAAACACCCACTTGGGTGATGCAGGAGATTGTCATGACAGCTTCACTCCTTCAACTAATGTCTGTAACAGCTCTATTTATGAATCTTGGCCTGTGGGAATTTTTGAAACTTAAACTGCAAAGATGTTATATAAACCTCTAAGAGATACTCTTGTGTAATTCTGCAAGCTTCATCTTTAAGAATATTGTGTATAGATCTGGAAACTTGTAATGATGTATGGTTCTGGAACACTGGTTTTTATTAATGTTAGGCAATCTCCTAGCATTGGCCATTTAAAAGTGTGACCCTAGAACATGTGTTTAATCATAAGAACATATGTCATTTTAGGACCTGGTCTGTAAGAAGGTTCTATGACTTTAAGAACATTGCATGTCTTTCTAGACCTTTGTTCACTTCCCATGAATCTGTCATTCCCTCTCTATTTCCTTTGATTAGTATCAGTAAAAATCCTTACATGGAAATGGCCCAGGATTATTGTCATCGATGGCATCAAGAAAAGGAGATGCTGGGGAGACTGAGTCACACATTCTCAATGGCGGGAGCAGAACTCTAAATGAACAATGGATAGTAAAGACTCATAGGAGGGAATGCAGAGTCCCTGGGGCCTATGATGTAGTGGAAAGGGGAGACCAGTGACCTAGCCTGAGGCTAACCATTGATCCAACCCCAAGGGCAGCTGCTCTCATCACCTTATAGGGCACTTTGAAGGCAGCACAGAGAGGAGAGACCTCAACTGACTATGTGAAAGACTCTTTTCTGATTTTGTGAAGCGGGTGCTAGTTATTCACCCAATACAATTCTTCCATTCTTCCTTAGTAACAAAATTCTGGTGTAATTAAGGGTGGCAATTGCCCAGATTGAAAGCTGCATTTTCACCTTCCTGTGTACCTAGTTATGGCCATGTGATTAAGTTCTGGTCAATGAGATTTTGTAGAAGTTACCAGGTGAGTAATCTTCTTTAGAGGGAGACTTACGTTTGGGGTGATTTGTTTTTCCCTTTCCATCTTTCCCCTGCTTTATACTGGGGTGCGGATGTGATGGTTGGATATCCAGCAGCCATCTTGGACTATAAGGTGATCCTGAGAGAGCAAGATACTGACTAAGTATTGAGAAGCAGAATACTATAAGGAGCCTAGTGCTTGTTCACATTATAGAGCCCTATACTCCCTACCTTATAACCTCATTAACTAGAAAGGGAAACAAACCATCTTCTTTTAGCCATTGTTAGTTCCAGTTCCTATTACTAGTAACCAAATGTAATCCCAATTGATATTATTACCTTAACAGATTACAGAAAGTCACAGAGAGCAAAACATACTTGCTACTTTTCTCAGTGACTTTACAGCCTAATGAGAGAGAGACCTTAATCACTCCATCACACAAATAAAAAATTACAAGCTGATTGATGTAAAGAATAAGAGAGTAGATAGCAAGGGAACCTGAGTCAGGGAAGAAGGGATATTTGAGCTGAAATCTAAAAAATGAGTGTGAATGAAATCCAGGAGAGTTATAGAGGTGGATGAGGAGCTTGGCAAGAAGCACAGTACCTTGAGAAATTGAAAGGAAGCTGATATGAAGCAAAGGGATGAGATTTACAAGGTTAGCAGGGGTCCTGTACATCACAGTAAAAAGCATGGGATTTTGCAGAGGTAGATCTTGGCAGCCACATGGGACCAAGAGGGAAAGCTTTCTGGTGGAGGTAAGCTCTGAGCTTAGATAGATTTCCTTTCTTCTTACTACCATGCTTTAGAGCAGGAGTTAGGAAATTACAGCCCAAAGGCCAAAGTGGCCCACTGTTTTTTTTTTTTTTTTTTTAATGCATTTTATTGAAATATAATTTATGTACGGTGAAATACACAAAACTAAAATGACGTGTATCAATTTTTTTTTAGTGTTCTCTCCCCTCCCCTCCTACCCCTGATAACCAACAAAGAAAGTTTCCTTCGATATATAAACCTTTCCTTGACTTTTTACAATAATGAACTAATACTATATTTGTCCTTCTGTGATTGACTTATTTCACTCAGCATAATGTCCTCCAAGTTCATCCATGCTGCCTGGTGTTTTGCAGATTCTATGTTATTCTTTAGTGCTTCATAGTATTCCACAGTGTGTATGTACCATAGTTTGTTTATCCATTCTGTTGATGGGCACCTAGGTTGTTTCCATCTTTTTGCTATTGTAAATAGTGCTGTGATGAACATGGGTGTGCATCTATCTGTTCTTGTATGGCTCTCATTTCTTTAGGATATATACCTAGGAATGGGATTGCTGGATCAAATGGTATTTCTAATTCCAGCTTTTTAAGGAATCGCCGTACTGCTTTCTACAGTGGTTATATCATTTTACAGTCCCACCAGCAGTGTATGAGAGTCCCAGTCGCTCCTCATCCTCACCAGCATTTGTTATTTTCTGCCTTGTTGATCTTTGCCATTAGTGCTGGGACAAGATGGTATCTCATTGTTGTTCTGATTTGTACCTCTAATGGCTAATGATCGTGAGGATTTCTTCATGTATTTGCTGGCCACCTGAATATCCTCTTTGGTGAAGTGTCTATTCATATCTTCTGCCCATTTTTTTAAATTGTTTTGTTAATCTTTTTGTTGTTGAGGTGTTGGAGTTTTCTTTAAATTTTAGAGCTAAGTCCCTTGTCAGATATGTCATTGCTGAGAATTTTTCCCAATCTGTAGGTTCTCTTTTTACTCTTTTGGCAGTGTAATTATCAACAAGTATGAACTTGTTGCTATCATTTTGTTATGTGCTTTTTTGTCGTGTTGCTGATTTCTTAGTTCCATATAATTTCTGTGCTGAGCTTGTTTTGGTTATGAATATTATCACTTCCTTCATTGGTATTGTTTTAGTATTTGCTAAATATTTGTGTTGGTCCTCTTTATTTTGATGTGAAGGTTTATCATTTTTATTTGAGGTTACCCTATGATTTATAAGTTTCTTCCCAAGTTTAGAACAGTCCATTATATCTTGCAGTTGTTTTGACTTCCCTACCATTTTAGAAGTTCTGAAACCACACAGTTTTTTCCTTCTTTTTGATTTGTAGTTGTCCTCATTTATCTATTGATGTCTGGTTCCCTGTTTACAATCTTGTAGGCTTATTTCCTTTGGATACTTCCATAACTGGGTTGGTTTCTGAGTTATGTCATCATGTGTGTTAGTTATCAGTTGTTGTTTGCTGTTCTTGGTTCTCTGTCCAAAAGATTCCTTTCAGCATCTCTTTTAAGGTTAGTCTGGTTTTAAGAAATTCTCTTAATTTCTGTTTATCTGGAATGTCCTAATTTCACCATCATACTTTAGGGACAATTTTGCTGGGTATATAATTCTTGGTTGGAAATTTTTTTCTTTCAGGATTTTATACATACCATCCCATTGTCTTCTTACTTGCATGGTTTCTGCCAAGAAATCCAAGCTTAGTCTTATTGGTTACCCCTTGTAGTTAACTTTTCATTTTTCCCATGCTGCTTTCAGGATTCTTTCTCTTTGGTTTTGGTTATTTTGGTGATGATATGTCTTGGTGATTTTCTTTTGGGGTCTATCCTGTTTGGTGTTTGTTGGACTTCTTGAATGGATATATTCTCATCTTTTATCATACCAGGAAAATTCTCTTCCAACAAATCTTTGACAATTTTCTCTGTGGTTTTATTTTTCTCTTCCTATTCTGGAATTCCAATTGCATGTAAGTTATTCCTTTTGATGTTATCCCACATGAACCTTAGGCTTTCTTCATTTTGTTTTGATCTTTTTTCTGATTGATACCTTTTCAAAGAAATATTGAGGTATTTGTTTTCAGTCTCACTAATTCTGTCTCCCATTGATTCAGTTCTCCTCTTTTGCCCATTCAATGTGTTATCTATTTCTGAAAATTTAGTATGAATCTTCTGAATTTCTATGTGCAGATTTTGTATCATTTCTAATTTTTCATTTATTATGTCATTTTGTTCTTGTATTGTCTTTCCAAATTGTAGTAGGGTTTTCTCTGTGTTTTCCTCAATTTTGTCAGTGTTTTCCTTGATCTGTCTCTCAATCCATTGAAGGTACCTAAATATAATTCTTTTGAATTTCATATCACGAAATTCCAGTGCTGCTGTTTCTTCCGGGATGTGTTCTAGTATCCTGATCCCTTCTTTCTCTTACTTTATCTTGCTTCTTTGTGTGGACCGTGATAGTCCATTGTCTCCAAGACATTGTGATGTTTTTGTGCTTATAGTTAATTGGTGATTGTATGTGGGAATGACTTGCCTATGATTTTTGTTTTCTTTGGATGTTATCTACATAAGCAGGGTACTATGCTCCTCTATTCACTAGTAGGCAGCACTTACACACTTACCACCTGTCTCCTTTCCTTTTGTCAGCCTCACGTATGTCCCTGCCATCCTTGGTAAACAGAGCCTATTCTTAATCCAAATGAGAATGCTGTCACTTTAAATATCCAAAATGGCTGCTGCTTGTAAACAATCAAAATGGCTATATCCTCTGGACAGCCAAAAGTCCACAGCTCAGGTTGTATCCCTCCTTGCTGTTTCCCTTCCTAGTGATAGGCCAGCAGCACAGTCATCCCTGCAGCCCTAGGTGACCAGGGCTGATCTTTAGGTCAATTCACAGATCCCAACACCACTTGGTGCTGTTGGTGCTGTTAGAATACCTGTCAGCCCACAGCTCTGTCCATCTCCATACTCACTGTTTTCATTCAAGTTTTTCCACTAGTTGGTGCCTAATCTGCCAACTATATAGTTGTATAGTTCCTTTCAAAGCTCAGAGCTCCAGGATTATCTTCTCTATCTCTGTCAATTGGTTTCTCTTTTCTTTGCTGAAGAGGGTCTGTGTTGCTTGTCTGGTAGCAGGGTCACAGATTTACTTATGTTACCCTCAAATGTTCAGAGGAAAATATAATGTTATTTTTCTCCTCTAACAATTGGTTCTGATCTTCTTCAAGTCACCATCTTTTGGGCAATAGAGGCCAGAAATCCTGCATTTTAATCTACCCCAATAATTTTTAGCTGCAATTTAAAGTCTTCTTGAAGCATGCTTAATTTCTGTAGGTTAAAATATTTAGGGTGTGGCAACCAGCAGATATGAGTCTTGGGATTCAGGCAGTGTCCTCTGCTGCAAAGGGGCTGGTCCTGGGTGCTACTGGGCTAGTGACTATGAGGAGGTTGTGGATATCTATGGTGGCCATAACTCATGAATTGATCTTCCTTTTTCTCTCCATGGTCAGAGCCCACATCACCTCAGCTGATTTGGCCCCACTTTGGTTCTCGCTGTTTGTGTTTGTGTTATTTTGATTAAAGCCTGTTCTTCAAGTTTGATCTAAATCCACAAGTCTTTATCTAGAGAAAGGAAACTGACAAAATATTAATGCGATACACAAAATAAGCCAGTTTTACTGTTATCTCCCAATCTCCTAGACATCTCTGGGAGAGAAGAGGGGAATCCCTGGACCCATTAGGACTTGTCCCACTTTAGGCCGGGTACTGAGCATACCGTGGCTAAGGAAGGGACTAGGTGTCATTCCAGCAGCCTGGAAGTTCTCAAACAGCTAGGTCTAGCTTTGTTTAGTCAGAGAAGTCATGAGATCTTCACTTCTATGAGATGAGCTGACTCAAGGCCTTGATGATTTGGAAAACTAGCAATCCTTTTAAATTAGCATTTCATGGAATGACAAGCACACTCAAACTGTTTTATTTTCTGCACCTAAATGCAAACTTTTGTGTTACAGTTTAATTGTATGAAGCTGTTTAAGACTATAGACATCTAAAGACTTAAGAGATCATCCTGTGACCAAAGAGAATGTCTAGTCACAATGTAACGGGGACATTGAGAAGCCCACGCTGCAGATGCCTGCGAAGAGAGCACCTGAGAAACAGGAAGGAAAGCCCTTCTTTCTGCAGTGTCTCTCCAGCACCCTCTACTGACACAACTTAACAATGTGAAAACCAGCAAAGAAAAAATGTTTTAAAAGGGCCAACTCCACTTTTACAGAACAGGCAATGAAGGATGGATTTGGAGCTGAAAGTCAATAAATTGTTAACTGGCACCCATGGGCAATATCTATCCACAATTGCAATAGTATAAAAACGAGGAAAATTTTGAAATATTTATTTATTCATTTTTAAATTATAAGAATAAGCCTATTACATGTCACTCACTCACTTGTTGGTGTCGAGTCAGATCCGATTCATAGTGTCCCCTCCTTGGGTTTCTAAGGAAGTATCAGTATAGAAGTAGATTGCCCAACTTTCCTTCTGAGGAGTGGTTGGTGGATTTGAACCACCAGCCTTCTGGTTAGCAGTCAAATGCCTTAGGCACCACGCTACCAGAGCTCCTAGCCTATTATATATGAACATACAAACATTTTTTATAGAAATAACTATGTTTTCCAAGACAGATAAAATTAATGAAAGGAGTGGAGTTGTTTTACACTTTTGAAAATTTCTTTGAAGTTTGGTTTAGTAGAAGATAGCTAGATTCGCCTGTCTGCTTCTGCATTCAGTCTATTATTATTTATTTTGTTTGAAGTACGTGAAGAAATTCTGGCCTCATACAGATATGTAGTTAGAAAAAGGACAACTATTTTAATATCTTTTAAAGATCATTGTGAATATCCTTCTTTGACAGTACACCAAAACTCAACAAGTGGTAGTTTCTTAAAGGTAAGTTGCCACGAGGAATCTGAAACTAAACCAATGAACTTTTCAGACCCTGTTACATTAAAATACATTTGTCCACCTTGCACTTTATTTTTGTTTTTGTTTTTAACTTTTTATTGTGATTTGGGTGAAAGTTTACAGAGCAAATTGCTTTTACATTTAACAGTTCATAAACATTTTGTTTCATGACATTGGTTGCAATCCCCACAGTGTAACAGCAATCTTTCCGTTTCCTCCCTGGATTTACCATTTCTATTTGTCCTTCTTTTCTATCCATTCCTATCTTCTGAGCTTTATCCCTGCACAGATGCTGCCTTTTGATTAAAAATTGATTAAAAAAAATAAGTTATTTATATATTTCAAAAAGAAACAAAAACTAGTACAATGAACCTTTGTATGCCCATTATCCAACTTCAAAAACTATCAAGTAATGGCTAATCTTATTTCTTCTTCTTCTTTTTTTTTTTTTTTTGTATTACTATTTTTAAAAAAATCTTTTCACCCATATCAAACCTATCTCTTAATTATCCATCTATTTTCCCTTCTTTTCCCAGCCCTCCCATCCCTGGTAACCAACAAAGGAAATTTCCTTCCCTGTGTAAATCTTTCCTTGACTTTTTACAATAATGGACTCATACAATATTTGTTTTTCTATGATTGACTTATTTCACTCAGCATAATGACCTCCAAGTTCATGCACATTATGTGGTGATTCACTGATTCTTCATTATTCTTTAATGTTACATAATATGCCATTGTGTGTATGTACCATAGTTTGGTTATCCATTCATCTGTTGATGGGCACTTAGGTTGTTTCCATCTCTTTGTATTGTGAAGAGTGCTGTGATGAAGATGGGTGTGCATATATCTATTCATGTCCCAGGCCTCAACTCTTTGGGATATATTCCTAATAAAGAGGTTGCTGTATCAAATATTATTTCTATTTCCAACTTTTTAAGGAAGCACCATACCATTTTTCATAGTGGTTGTACCATTTTACAGTCCCATCAGGAATGTATTAGAGTTCCACTCTCTCCACACCCTTGCCAACATTTGTTTTTTTCTGTTCTGTTGAACTCTGCTATTATTGCTAGAGTGAGATGATATCTCATTGTTGTTTAGATTTGCATCTATGGCTAATGATCTCAACCATTTCTTCATGTGTTTGTTTGCTGCCTGAATATCTTCTTTGGTAAAGTATCTGTTTATATCCTTTGCCCGTTTTTTAATTGGATTGTCTTTTTGTTGTTGAGATGTTGAAGTTATTTATAAATTTTAGAAATAAGTCCCTTGTCAGATATGTTTTTGCCAAATATTTTTTTCTCAATTTGTAGGTTCTTTTTTTACTTTGGAGAAGTCTTTTGATGCATGTAAAAAATTTAATTTTTAGAAGGTCCCAGTCATCTAGTTTCTCTTCTGCTGTTTATGCTTTTTGGGTTATGCTTCATAGTGTACTTATACCATAAATTAGGGCCCCTACATTTGCCATATTTTATTTTTCATGAGCTTTATAGTTTTGGGTTTTATATTTAGGTCTTGATCTATCATGACTTCATTTTTGTGTATGGTGTGAAGTATGGATCTTGTTTCATTCTTCTGCAAATGGATATCCAGTTTTGCCAGCACCATTTGTTGAAGAGATTACCTCTTCCCTATTCAGTGGTTTCATTTCTTTGTCAAAGATCAGCTGTTCAAAGAACTAGATGGTGCCCAGCTACCACTGCCATCCACTTGGAAGGGATGTAGGAGATCCTGCATAAAGAGGGAGAACAATGTGGAACAAAACTCAAAATCATTTGGAGGCAAAAAAAAAAAGAAGGTGGGGACCAGGTTTGCTGGTCCAATGGAGCCTGGTGTAACCACTGAGACTATAGCCCCTAGCTGCCCTTCAGGTCTGGAATTGAACCCACACCTGTGGTTTCCAGCCAAACAAAGTACAGGCAAGTGAGTTAAACATTTACCTCAAGTAGACACACGCCCTGGAGAGAACAATCATGGGAAAAGGAAGGGCTGCTTATGCACAGGGAGATAGCTCAGGGTGCAGAAGAGTATAAAGGGATGGACACTGGGAGGAGGTAACTATGGGGAGGAAGTGGGAGGGGAGCTGCTGCATTGTAAATTTTGGTCAATGACATGAGACAAAGTATATGTGAACTGCTGTATGAAAAGATTTACAGAGTAAATCTTCACCCAAATCCTAATAAAAAAAAAAAAAAAAAAAAAAAAAAGATCAGCTGTTCATAGGTGGATGGATCTATTTCTGCACTCTCAATTCTGTTCCATTGGTCTAATGTCTAACATTTTACCAATACCAGGCTGTTTTGACTACTGTAGCTGTAGATTTTGAGATCTGGTAGTGCAAGACCTCTTACTTTGTTTTTCTTCTTGAGTAGTGCTTTGCTTATCTACTCTCTCTTTCCTTTCCATATAAATTTAATGATTAATTTTCCCATGTCTTTAAAGAATGCTGATGGAATTTGGATTGGAATTACATTGCATCCGTAGATTGCTTTGGGTAATACTGACATTTTCACAATGTTCAGTCTTCTTATCCATGAGCATGTGATATTCTTCTGTTTATTTAGGTCTCTTATAGTTCCTTGCAGTAGTGTTTTGTAGTTTTCTTTGTATAGGTCTTTTGTATCCCTCATAAGATTTATTCCTAAGTATTTTATCTTCTTGGTAGCTATTGTAAATGGTATTGTTTTCATTATTTCCTTTTCAGAGATCTGTTTGTTGGTGTAGAGGAATCAAATTGATTTTTGTGTGTTGATCTTGTATCCTGCCACTTTGCTAAATCTTTCAATTAGTTCCAGTAGTTTTCTTGTTGAGACTCTCAGGTTTTCTATGTATAGGATCATGTCATCTGCAAATATGTGGTGTGCAAATGTGTTGGACTTTGTCTTGAAGTCTATGTTATCAGAAATTTATATATTACTACTCCTGCTTTTTTGGGGGTTGCCACCTTGTAC
Organism: Orycteropus afer afer; assembly: GCF_000298275.1. Taxonomy (NCBI): domain Eukaryota; kingdom Metazoa; phylum Chordata; class Mammalia; order Tubulidentata; family Orycteropodidae; genus Orycteropus; species Orycteropus afer. The sequence continues at coordinate 6,553,546 of NW_006921602.1, read as the reverse complement.
TTTAATTGGATCTTTTACCTATGTATGTTTTGAAACAGCATGCATTGGTCATTTGAAAAACATTGTTCACTAAGTTATGCAAAAGCAAAAAAAAAAAAACCAAACTCACTGCTGTTGAGTCATAGTGACCCCCATTGGATTTCCGAGGCAGTAAATCTTTATGGAAATAGATTGCCCCATCTTCCTTCTGCTGATTGACTGGTGGGTTTGAAAAACCAACCTTCTGGCTAGCAGTCAAATGCCTTACGCACTATGCTACCAGAGCTCTTCACCTTTCTAATGTTGACACATTTCATTATACAGCTTAAAAAACAGCATTCCTCAATATTACCACTGATCACACCAAGAAAGTGTTTATGTATTGACAATCTGCCAATCATTCAGTGACATATATTTATACTAATTTTTGCTCGAAACCTTGAATTTTATCATTGATAACAAATATTGTCAGTTATTTTCCTGGAAGTAGTTAGGTTAATTTTATTCACTTTAAAGGTAATGTCTGCCAAATACCCAGGTTTGACTCATAGTTTGTCTGTCTTTCAAGCAACAATAATGTTCCATGAAAAAAGTGGCTAGTTTAGCTAACAACTCAAACAATCCCACAAGTGTGTTTTTTCTCTAGAAAGCCGGTATACTTTGGTAGATAAGTACAAGTGTTTTGTGCATATTTCCCATTTTGTTACACAGAATCAGAATATTAAAAATGCATATACACAGTGTCAAAATGAATAATTTTCACTGCTTCATTGAGGACATTCTTAAATAAAACTGGATTTTTTTTTTTACTGTAATTATGTAGTTACACAATCTAGTGATTGTCTACAACTACTACTGATGATGTTTGATATCTCTGCTCTGATTCATTCTAAAGCACCAGCTATTTTACCCAACTTTGCTTTAGTGCAAATATCAGCATGGTAAAAGGAAAAAAAATGTCTTAGTATTATTATGAGAATAGTTTTGACCTTGCAGACCTCTGAGAGGGTCTCAGGAACCTCCAAGTGTCTGTGAACCACACTTTGGGAATCATTAATCTTTTTAAGTAGTTTATGGCTAAGTATCATCATGTGATTCCAGGCCTTCATTTTCCTTAGGATTAAAAGTCATATTGACACCAAGTAGTACTATTTTATTTTTAAAGGCTAGTGAGACCAGAGAAGATGGGACATAATACATAAAAGATGAGCTTGCACCAAGTGAGAGCCAAGTGATATTAAAACCTGCTATATGAACAGAGGTTTTAGAGTAGTTTGAATAGAGGAAAAAAGTGGCAGGAAAGTTGGATCATCACAGAACACAAGCTAATAATATGCTGAACCCAAAGAATCTACACCATTCCACTCCATACCATAATCATAGTGCCAGTAGTGATATACTGTCAGCAAAATGACATCATCTAGAGCTAATTATTCTTCACAACTGGGCAAGATCCTTCTGCCTACTCCAGTGCCCTGTAGAATTATGAGGTTTCTCAGTCTAGCTGGAAGGAAGCACTATTCCTGGCCCTGTGTGAGCTCCTGGTGCTGTTTCCTCTAATCCTTTTAGACTCAGATAGTTTGCACATATGCATGTGCTTATCAATACTCTGCTGAGTATTCAGTGGGCCCTTGTGGATCTTTATAGAGCTCTCTTCTCTCCAGTACTCTACCTTGTGAAGTCTAGCCAAATTGGTCTCTACTGAGTCAGTTCCATCTCCTCAACTCAGGGAGACAGCTGGGATCAACCTGTGTTCCTCTACCTGCATTGTGGCCTGTAAACTCTCCCAAGGTGGCAGGCTGAGCAATCATAGGATTCGCCTCATTTGTTTTTGTGTCTGTCAGGTGTTCTTTTTAGCCTCATTTCCAGTGTCTTGAAAACCACTGATTCAAATATTTTATGTGTCTTTTTAGTGGTTTCAGATGGGCCAGTTCTTTACTTTTAGAATGGAAGCAAAAGATCCCAGCCAATTAATTTGAGTTCATCTCATTTTTGCAGTACCTTACCAAATGCAGCCAACAGCAAGAGTCATACCATTATTTTTCTGTCTTCATACTTCTTTCCTTATTGTTGTTTGGTGCCATTGAGCGGATTTTCAACTCATAGTCACCCCATGTGACAAGAGTAGAACTGCCCCATAGGGTTTTCTGTTATCTTTACAGAAGCAGATCACCAGGTGTTTCTCCTGTGGAGCCACTGAGTGGATTTGAACTGCCGGCCTTTCAGTTAGCAGCCAAGAGCTTAACTGTTATGCCACATTTAATTCGGTCTGTGATCTCCCTTCCAAGTAATCACAGGCAACAGTTTTATCAAATTCCTCCCCTCTGCATGGAACACCATCTCCAACAATTTCCTTACCGCCTGCCACTGATCCTCTTTCAGTTTGCTATAGTTATTTCAGTACCAACTCACTTGCAGATACAAATTTCTGTGTCAGTCAAGATGGGCTAGGCTAAGTTGTGTTAACAAGCAACAGCCCCCAAATCAAGAAAAGTTTATCTCTGACCAAGTCTAATGTGGCCCAGTAGTAAGGGGCTCACTCATGGCAGTCTCTCAGTGACCAGGCCATCTGTGGAGCCATGTCACCAGCAGCCTTCACAATTGCTGAGTAGAAGAAGACACGGTCATTTGTGCAGTGGCTCTTAAAGCTTCTGCCCCAAAGCATCAAGCCTCAGTTCTGCTCATATTTCATTGGTCAGGACAAGTCATATGACTTGGCTTAATTTCTAAGAGAGCAGAGATGCACAATCCTACCATGTGTCAAGATGGAGAGAAATGATAATATTTTTGACCAACCCTATTGACTACTGGAAGCTATGCCACTGGTGTTTCAAATATTAACAGCGTCACCCTGCTGGTAGAGAGGTTTCAATGGTGCTTCTAGACTAAAGCTGGACTAGGAAGAAATCCCAAGTGATCTACTTCTGAAAATTAGCCAAGGACATTCTTATGGATCACAGCAGAACATTGTCTGACTTGTTAGCTCATCATTGCTGGAGAAGGACATCTTATTTGGTGAAGTAGAGTCAACATGTGAGGGTTTGGGAGACCTTCGGTGTGATGGATTAGCACAACCACCTGATGGACTTGAACATATTGGTGATTGTGAGGATGATGCAGGACCAGGTAGCATTTCTTTCTGTTGTATATAAAGTTACCATGAGTTGGAACTGACTTGATGGCAACTGTCTAGCTATCTCTCTAATGACTACCTATATGCTCTGTAGTCTCATTGTTATCTCTGCTCCCTCTGTGATAATCAGTGATCAATATATAATCTGTTCAGTAGTGCTGAACTAGCCAGTATATTTAACAAGAAATGTCTTGTTCCTGACTTCCCCTCAGCTGTCAGAGTTTATTGTAGAACAAAGGAAACACTTAACTGCCAAGGCAATGCAAATCCAGAAAGAATCAAGTTGGAATGGTGGAAATAATGCAGGAAAGACATCCAGCAAGGGGGAAAGGGGATATTGTATAGCCAGAAACAGCTACAAATCACAGTGGCCTTGGGCTTAGATGGATATGCCGTGCCATTAACTTTCTATGTGACCTTGAACTAGTCATGTCCCCTCTGTTCTCAGCTTTCTCCCCTGCAAAAGGAGTTAATGTGAGTGGAAATTTCCAGAACAGTGGCTGGCTTGTTCCCTTCTCCCTGGCTGGGAAACATCTCTCTTTTGGACCAGTGCCTGGGCCTGATTCACAGTCACTATCAGTATCATTCTCAGGGATGGGCCAGGTCAACATGTTGTTTATCTTGGGGTCTAAACCCATTCCTGACATTGCAGAGACACAAAGAGTGTCTGAGGGACTGGTGGATCTTCTGTCTCTGTTTTTCTACCCGCTCCCCTTCTTCCTCTTGTCACCCCAGGGGATTGTGGGAATGACTAAAAAAAATGTGACCCTAAGGACAACAATGCCAATTTCCCAGCGGCAAAAGCTGTGGTTCCCATAGAGACCCTCCCATCTGCTTCCAAGGAGCCTTCTTCCCCTGTAATGATTGAATGTATTGTTTCTTTCCCAGACCCTGTTCCTGCCTCTGAGCTTAGAGCTTCCTTTCCTTCCCCAAAGACCACTGTAGAAATCTCCCATCTAAACCCTGCCCTAGTCTCTTCCTCCACCCTCCATCTATCCTGCGGTGGTTGCCAAACCCATCTGCTCACCTGGAACTTTGCTCATTCCAGTCTCTTGCCCAGTAGCCTTTAACAGCTGCCCAGGTGATGGAAAGAGGCCTCATCCTAACTCTTGATCCTTGTCCCTTACCTCTTCCTATCCTAAATTCTCTATTCAGACCCATTTGTCAGCTGGATAAGTCACGTGCTTTCCTGCCTGGAATATCCTCACCACCCTAGCCCTTTCTGACTATCAAAAGAGTATCTCAGATCCCACCTGAGTGACCACACTAGTCTATTCCAAGGCTTTCCTCCCTAAGCACATATGGCTCCACTATAAACAGCCAACTTTAGGGTAATGGCTAAGAGCAGAGGCTATGGCATCCAGCTGTTAGATCCCCGCTCTGGCTCTATTTCTTCTTAGCAAGTAGCTATATCTCTCTGTGGCTCAGTTTCCCCATCTGTATAAGAAGGAAATAATTGTGGTACCTTCCTCACAGAGTTATTGGGAAGAGTGATTGAGGGACAACATTTATTTTATTTTTTATTATGCTTTGGGTGCAAATTTACAAAGCAAATTCATTTTACATTCAACAGTTCATGCACATTTGATTTCATGCTCCGATTATCACCTCCAACCATAAAAAACTCTCCTCCCCTCCCTTCTCTGTGACTACGCCCCTCTCTGTGCCCTTCTTAACTATGCATTCCTGTCTGTCCAGCTTTCCCTCTATGTGAATGCTGCCCCTCTGGTGTCTCATGGCTGGTTGCTCTAAGCGGTGCATCTCCTTAAAGTAGGTGGGTGCATCGCCCTGGGGAGTAGGTAGGTGTTCTGCATGTAGGTCTTTCTACTGTTGGGCTGAAAGCCAATCCATGGAAGTGAGTCCACTTCTAGGCCTAAAGGGAAACATGGGGCCATAGTCTCAGGGGTTGCACTAGTCTATCCAACCAGTAATGCTGGTCATTTATGTGCTTTTGAATTTTGTTCCACATTTTTACTCCCACTCTATCCAGGATCTCCAGTTTTGACCACTTTCCAAGAGGTTGGCATTGTTAGCCAGGCACCATCTAGTTCTTCTGGTCTTGGGGTCATGGAGACTGAGGTCCTCATGGTCCATCTTAACCTTGGACTAATTGTTTCCAGATGCCTTTTATTTTCTTCATTCTTCTTTGCTTCAGATGAGAGGAGACCAATAGTTGCATCTTAGATGGTAGCTTGAAAGCTTTTAAGACCCCAGTCACTACTCACCAAAGTAGGTTGTACAACAAGATTTTTATGTACTATGTTGTGCTGATCGAGCATGATGTCCCCTGAGACTGTGGTCCTGAGTCCACAAGCCCAGTGATTCTCTCAAGGTATTTGGATATCTCTGAGAAGTTGCTCCAACTCTCGTCTTCTGTTGTTCTGTAATGTGTGTGGCTAATTTTGTAGCAAAAGTGCATATGTAAAATTATCTTCAGCCAAATCTGTCCTTGGTCTAGGGTATATACCTGTTCGCCTACCCCCACCTGATCTTCTTACCTGTCTGTGCATTTATCTGTAGCCTGGTGTTTGGTGTTAATGGTAATGTGATATTTTGTGTGTACTAGTATTTACCTCTGTTGTCTATATCTTATGTGCACATTTCAGTGTCCTTCCTTTCCCCAGTGTCATCATGCTGGTCACAGACTCTTTCCATACCATCCCTCACCTCACCCAAATCAACATGTGAGCCCCAACTAGTCTGAAATTTTCTCTCCCCTTCCCTCCCATCCCTGGCAACCAATAAAGTGAATTTCCTTCCCTGAGTAAACCTTTCCTTAACTTTTTACAATAAGGGGCTCATACAATATTTGTCCTTCTGTGATTGATTCATTTTACTCAGCATAATGTCCTCCAAATGCATCCACATTGTGAAATGAGTCATGTATTATTCATTATTCTTAATGTTGCATAGTATTCCATTGTGTGAATGTATCATAGTTTGGTTATCCATTCATCTGTTGATGGGCATGTAGGTTGTTTCTATCTCTTTGCGATAGTGAATTGTGCTGCGATGAACATGGGTGTGCATGTGTCTGTTCATGTCTTGTCTCTCACCTCTTTAGGATGTATTCCTGGTAATGGAATTGCTGGATCAAATGGTATTTCTATTTTCAGTTTTTTAAGGAAACATCATACTGTTTTCCATAGTGGTTGTACCATTTTGCAGTCCCACCACCAGTGTATGAGAGTTCCAATCTGAGAGGCATTTAAAGCACCTGGCTATGGTGGTGTAGTACCTAAGGCATTTAACTGCTAACCAGAAAGGCTGGTGGTTCAAACCCACCAGGCACTCTGTGGAAGGAAGACTAGGTAATCTACTTCCGTAAAGATTTACCTTCTCGGAAACCCAATGAGGGTCGCTGTGATTTGGAATCAACTCAGTGGCAGTGAGTTTGGTTTGGGTTTGGGTTTGGGGCATTGTAAATGTTCACTAAACCTCAATCCACTGCCATCAAGTCGATTCCAACTCATAGCAACCCTGTAGGACAGAGCAGAACTGTTCCATAGAGTTTCCAGGGCTGTAAATCTTTATGGAAGCAGACTGCCTCTCTTTCTCCCATGGAGCAGCTAGTGGGTATGAATGAACTGCTGATCGTTTGGTTAGCAGCTCAATGCTTTAACCACTGCACCATCAGAGCTCTTTTCACTAAAGTTTAGCTGTTGTTAATATGCAGCACCTGTGGCATGAGTCATCCTTTCATTCTTCTACTGATCCATCCACCCAGCATGGCTACTGAGCCCCTCTTTTTTGCCAGGCTCTGAGATGGCAGCTGGGGACCCAGAAATGCCTAGAGCTCAGTCTTTGCCCTCAAGGAGCCCTTCTTCAACTAGGAGAGAGAAACAGATAAACAAATGGTTGGACACTGTGTGCCATGAGTGTACAGAATGATGGCCAAATGCAGTGGGTATAGAGAACAAGGAGTGGTCCTTGTGTCTGGGGAGAACACCTGAGCTGGGTCACTTGGGTGAGCTGCCAAGGTGGACAAGGAGCAAGAGCATCACACCCCAACTTGGTCCTAAACTCTTAGAGGATGAGTTCAACATCCCAGATGTCTTTGTACTCCCTCTAGTGTGGAGCACAGAGCCCTGCACATGATAGGAGTTTAGTAATATTTGTTGAAGGTGATGAAGCACAGAGCAGTTAAGAATCCTACTAGTTTTCTAACTTTTCAATGCTACATTCTCTGTATCTATAAAACGGTGGCAATAACAGTTTATTCTTCATGGGATTATGAGAATCAAAGGAGATAATGTACTGGCATTTATTGAGTGCTCAGTGTGTTGTTGCTGTTTACAAAGAGCTATGAGAGGGTGATGCATTTAGAAAGTATTTAGGTTACCTTGTTATCAACCTTGAAACGTAAACAGAATGTTACTTTAAAATGTCACTCATGTCATGTTCCTTAAGGAGCTTTCGTGGTGTAGTGGTTAAGGCACTTAACTGCTAACCAAAAGGGCAGGAGTTCAAGCCCACCAGCTGCTCCATGAGGGATGGAGGAGGGATGCTTGGTTTCTGTTAAGATTTGTGGCCTTGGAAACCCTATTGGGCAGATTTGCACAGTCTTACAGAGTCGCTATAAGTTGGGATTGACTTGATGGCAGTGGGTAAATGGGCAATTATGTTCCTTAAATTGGTTACTTACAAATCAGTTTTCATCCTCTAAAGTATCAACATATTGGCAGTAGAAGGAGCTCTGGTGGCATAGTGGTTAAAGCATTTGTCAGCCAACTGAGGGGTCAGTGGTTTGAACCCACCAGCCATTCTGATGGAGCAGGTGTGAATGGGGCCGTCTGCTTCCATGATGTTTTGTGGCCTTGGAAACCAAATGAGGCAGTTCTGCTGAATCAACTCAGTGGCAGTGGGTTTGGTTTGGGGTTTGAAAGTGGAAGCAGAAAAAGAGTTGGAGAGATAAGCCAAATGACCTATATTTTATTAATCATAATTTTGACACATAACCAGCTATTTCTGATATCCTGAAGGAATTGACGTGGTTTTTTTTTTTTTTCCACCAAAATCTTACAGTTTTCCCCATGTTAGCCCATTACTCTGTATTATTGTACTTGTTATTGTTGTTATGTGTTGTTGAGTCAGTTCTAACACATAAAAACCCTTTATACAATAAAATGAAACATTGCTCAATCTTGTGCCATCACTACACCCTTTGCTATGTTTGAGCCCATTGTTGCAGGCACTGTGTGATCCATTTCATTGAGGCACTTTGTCTTTTTCACTGACCCTCTTCTTTACCAAGCATGATATCCTTCTCCATGTACTAGTTCATTCTGATAATGCCCGAGGTATGTGAGATGAAGCCTCACCATCCTTGCTTTTAAGGAGCCTTCTGGCTGTACTTCTTCCAACACAGATCCGTTCATTCTTCTGGAAGTCCATGGTATATTCAATATTCTTTGCCAACACAATAATTCAAATGCATCAATTCTTCTTTGGTCTTCCTCAGTGACACAGTGCCTAGGGCATTTGACTCCTAACTAGAAGGTTGGGGTTCAACCCCTACCAGCTGTGGAAGGAAGATGAGGCAATCTACGTCCAGAAAGATTTACCACCTTGAAAACCCAATGGGGGTCGCTATGAGTCAGAATTCACCCAACAGCAATGAGATTCGTTGTCCAGCTTGGGTCAGGTGCATCTTAGTCCTCCAAGTGACATCTTTGCTTTTAAACACTGTTAAGAAATCTTTTGTAGCAAATTTACCCAATGCAATACTTGTGCAAATCCTCACACAAATCTGCCAAATGGTGTTCAGAGGTCTAGTGACTCAGAGTGAGAACAAGTTGAAGCAAAACTGAGTGGTGAAATTTAACCTGCCTCTGAAGTTTCAAAACACATGAAGATCCAACCATCTTTGTATTTGAATAATATACTGACTTAGGAGGGTGCAAAGAGCTGAAGGCTACTGTGTTCTCATAAATTTTAATTTAGGATCATAAATGACTTTGTTACAGCTCTAATCATCTTATACTATTGTAAATTAGTGGTTTGATATATAACTTTTGCTATGTATGAAACCAAGCCAAGACCAACCCACTGCCATAGAATCAATTCTGACTCATGGCAACTCTGTAGTGCAAAGTGGAGCTGCCCTGTAGTGTTTCCAGGGCTGTGCATCTTTGCAGAGGCAGACTACCACATCTTTCTCCTCCAGGGTGGCTGGTGGGTTTGAACCATTGACTTTTCTATTAGCAGCTGGGTGCTTAACCACTGCACCACCAGGCTTCTTCTGCTACATATTAAAGAGTAAAAATTGGTTTATTTGGCCTCTCACTAACTCAGTAGCTTTTACAAAATCTAAACTTAGAGAATATTCGCTAGATTTTCTCCTTGAGAATTGCTGGCCACTGCATAGAATTGTTTGAAACACACTGTTCTTCAGGATGTCTTTTTAGGGGATTTTCTTTGCATCTGAAACTTTTGATATAGAATTACCCAAACTTCCTGTGGCTACTGAGGCAGCACCAGGAGCTGTAGTAATGTGGAGTGACTTTACCCAGTGGCATAGTTGTTAGTGTCAGTGAGATTAATTACTTTAAAAATGAAGTTAAAGTAGTTTGGTTTCCTTTGTACAGACAACATTTTTCTTCAGATTCTACCTTATGTGACAGGATGGTAGTTATTTCCTCCTTGGGTGATTGCATTCCTCACACCTAAGAATTAAAAATTAACTTTATCCCCCAGCATGTTATGTTAAAATCAGGAGTTCTTGTGGTTATTTCCCGTGACAGTTAATGTTATGTGTCAACTTGGCTAGGCTGTGATTCTCAGTATTTCGTAATTGTTCTCCATTTTGTAATCTGATGTAAGGGGAGTTTTCCCTTGGGGGTGTAGCCTGCATCCAATATATATGAACGTTCTGGCAAAGCTCACTCACTCTCAATCCTGATCCGACTCATCATTCTCTGACCTCCGGTTCTTGGGATGTAAGCTAGCAGCCTGCTACCCAAACTACAGATTTTAGGTTTCACCAGCTCCTGCAACCTTGTGAGCCAGCAGCCTGTTGTCCGATCTGCCAAATTTTGGTTTGTCAGCCCTTGCAACCATGTGAGTCAGGAAAAGCCTCTAGCCTGACATTTGATCCATGGAATTGGGACTTGCCAGCCTCCACAAATGCATGAGCCATTTCCTTGAAATAAATCTCTCTATATTTATATATAGGAGCTCTGATGGTGTAGTGCCTAAGGCATTTGACTGCTGACCAGAAGGCTGGAGGTTCAAACCCACCAGCCACTCCTTGGAAGGAAAATTGGGCAATCTACTTCTGTAGTGAAACCACCTCGGAAACCCAAGGAGGGGTCGCTATAAGTCAGATACAACTCCATGGCAGTGAGTTTGGTTTTTTGGTTTTATGTTTATATATAAAAAACACATTGTTGAAGATGGCAGACTAGGCAGAAGGACTGCACAGACGCTCTTCAACAAAGAAAAGGGAAACCAATTAACACAGACACAGAAAATAATCTTGGACCCCTGAGCC
>NW_006921602.1:6532875-6538992 GCF_000298275.1 Orycteropus afer afer | reverse complement strand
GTATATGTGAACTGTTGTATGGAAAGTGAATTTGCTCTGTAAATCTTCACCCAAATAAAATAAATAAATAAATTTAAAAAAAAAAAACATTGTTGCCATTAGCTGTTGTCGAGTCAAGCCTCAATTCATGGTGGTCTCATGCACAATGGAATGAAATGCTGCCCAGTCTTGTGCCATCCTCATTAGTCCAATCATGCAGATTGGACTATTGTGATCCATAAGGTTTTCATTGGCTGATTTTCAAAAGTAGATCACCAGAGTTTTCTTTCAATCTGGAAGCTCTGCTGAAGCCTGTTCGGCATCATAGCAACATGCAGTCAGTCCTCTCCACTGGCAGACGTGGTAGCTGCTCATGAGGTGCATTGGCCAGGAATCAAACCTAGGTCTTCCACAAGGAAGCCCAAGAATTCTACCAATGAACCATCACCGACCCCATGACCAATACATTCATGCATTGCTTAATGTCCATGATGTTGTTGTTGTTGTGTCGTGGAGTCAGACCCGACTCATAGTGACCCCTCCTTGGGTTTCCGAGGCAGTATCACTACGGAAGTAGATTGCCCAGGCTTCCTTCTGAGAAGTAGCTGGTGGGTTTGAACCACCAGCCTTCTGGTTAGCAGTCAAGTGCCTTAAGCATACCAGAGCTCCTAATGTCCATGATATAGCCTGTGAAATAGGATGTTATATGATTTGGACATTGTGTAAACACTTTATCTGATCTTCCTTTTTCTTTCAGCATCTCAAATGAGCATTGTGCCTCAGCAGTGATTGTCAACATGCTGAGAGGGATTTGCATTTGTGTTTGGTCCCCAATCCACAATTGCTAATTGCACAAATTAGTAATTTCTCCATATCTGATAAAGGTCCCTCTCACATTTTCTTTCATTAGCCTTGTAGCTTTCAGTGGAACTGATGTTTTAACAGCTTGGGGAATTTTTCTCTATTTTTGATGATTGTTGTGGTTGTTGAGTGTGACACATCTAAATCACAAACAATAGCATTCACTGATCTTCCACCTTTTTGTTGTTTAATAACCTTTTGTTTCACTTCCAAATCCATGCTTCTCCTTGGCCTCTTGCTGCTAGTACCACTAGAACTGGTTTGCTACATTTGGGAGCCATGATGCACTTCACGGTGATACTTTGGAAGAAAAGTAAACAGAGAGATAATGCTACAGCACTCAGGAGATAAGTGATACAGGAGATTGTTTGCTGCTGCCTACCAATCAGAGCATACACTGTTATATGGTAAACTCTTTATTTGTAAGTAGGAAAAGTTCACACTAAAATAATGATAGAAGCCAGTAACATAGGTGTTTATTATGACTATCAAGACATATCTATTATGGGTTCTATACGTACTGTACCATTATATGCCTGGCGACACAATTGCTTTGTATGCGAGAGACATGAGATATATGTGTTGTGTGTGGGAAGCTGTTGTGTTTGCTATGTCTTGTTCTCCAATAGACATTTATGAACTTTATTATAACTTTATGGGGCCACACACATGTATGCCATAACACATTTCCCAAACAGACATTATGTGGTACAAACCAAACCAAAACACTGCCCTCAAATCAGATCCGACTCATAGCGACCCCTCCTTGGGTTTTGGAGACAGTATTGCTATAGAAGTAGATGGCCAAACTCTCCTTCAAAGGAGTGGCTGGTGGGTTTGAACCGCCAGCCTTCTGGTTAGCAGTCAAATGCCTTAGGTACTACGCTACCAGAGCTTCCATTAGGTGGTACATGACTGCATATACATGAATGGATTCTCCCTTATTTGCACTTTTCTCCTTGCCCACTCACATACCACTACTCCAGACCTCCTTGTCTTTGATCTTCCAGTCCTTTTCCTTCCAGGCTCCTGACCAGATGACTAGAGCATTGGCCACTACCCCGGAACCTATACATCTCCACACCTTGGGCTACTTCTACCGCACAAAGTGGCTGACCAAGTACACTGACCACAACTCCATCCACTGGAAGATTTTCTCTCTCTCTGGTTTTTCAGGGCTGAATGTTACTGTGAAGCAACCACTATACATTTTCTCCTACACCCATGTATTGCCCTGACCCATCGTTCACCAAGTTTAGGATTTCTTCTTCTTTTTCAGCTGGTTGTAGTCATACAGGACCCCACTTCCACCCCAACACACACACACACGCACACACACACAGGCCATAGATGCAAGTTGGTCAGGTACTGATAAAAGGGTGGTAGGTGACATGTGCCCATGTACTGCCATTCTCTCTGGCAGGCCCTGGCGCACAAGCTTCAGCCTGTATTTTCAGGTGTATCCATGGAGAATTTGATTCCCACATATAGCAGCCATGAGAACATGCCTTGGAAGCTTTCAACGACAGGCAACATGATTAACCAATTCTGCAGCCACTGCATCCAATGTAAGGAGCCCTGGAAGATGTAGTGGTTAAGCACTTGGCTGCTAACCGAAAGGTTGGCAGTTCAAACCTAGTCACTTTATGGGAGAAAGCTGTGGCAGTCTGCTTCCATAAAGATTACAATTTTGGAAAGCCAATGGGGGCAATTCTACTCTGTCCCATAGGGCTGCTATGAGTTGAACTCTACGTCAATGCATGTAGTTTTTTGTTTTGTTTTGTTTTGATTCTCTGAAAGGACTTTTAAGGAGGGATTATATGTGAACTCAGGTTCAGTGTAGGGACTTGGGAAGAGAGAAGTTTAAAGTTTAGTTGACAAGCTTTTTGCTTTTGATTGATTAGTGAAGATTGGCAGTTCAATTAATCACTTATGTGGTGTCAGATGACCCACTAAGCAAGATAAGCAAAGACTTACTTGTGCTACTTACTAATCTCTAGTGAATAATCTCACATTTCTTACCACATCAAAGATTCTGCTTGGCTGGCATCTATCTCTCTCCTAACCACACAGCACCTTCTTACAGAATCAAAGCCTCTTTTCAAATTTGCAATCCCTGACAGGGACAGAGTACCCAGGAGGCAACGTAGACATGGGCTTACTTATGCTTACTTACTAATCAGTAGTGAACAATTTAAGTAGGTTTCACCACAATTGTTCACTACAAATTAGTAAATGAGCACAGTTAGGCACGTGCTTACCCTACTTACTGGGTCATCATCCCCTGGTTGTTTTCTAGGATGACAGGATTTAGGTAAAATTCAACTTTACCAAAAAAAAAACAACAACAACAACAACAACTCACTACCCTCAAGTCGATTTCGACTTGTAATGACCCCTCCTTGTATTTCCGAGGCAGTATCACTACAGAAGTAGATTGCCCCATCTTCTTTCCAAGGAGTGGCTGGTGGGTTTGAACCACCAGCCTTCTGGTTAGCAGTCAAATGCCTTAGGCACTACCCCACCATTTTCACTTTATTTTTTAATTTTTTAAATGGAAAGATAGTTGCTGCTATTAGTGGCAGTTCTCAGGTTTATATGATTCCAAAGTATGTGCTCTTCCTGCTCTACTCCTCAGTTTCAAGATACATTAGGTGCTAAATTCAATCTTGTGAAATGAATGACATCTCCTGGGCAGGTGGGGCTGGTCTCCACGTTTTAAAGATCTTCAGATCAAGAATGGGTTTCTGTGTGGCCTTCCCCAGCATCCCAGAAGCTTCCTGAGGATAAGGCACAGCGCTCCCCACCAGACTTTGTGCCCTCCTCTCCTTGGAGCCCCACTTAGAGCCAGGCAGAAGGGGCAATAATACTGAGGGGAGGGAGAAGAGAAAAGGAACACAGTAGTGGCCAGGATAACAGTTGGAAGAGCCAAAGAGGCCTTCCCTTTCTTGAATCCCTAGTAAAAATGTTTTTTTCTTGAGAGAATCATCTAATTCCGCTACCAAACCAAACCCACTGCCATCAGTCAATTACAACTCACAGTGACCCTATAGGACAGAGTACAGTTTCCAAAGATGTAAATCTTTACAGAAACAGAGTGCCTCATCTTTCTTTAGTGGACTGGCTGGTGGGTTTGAACCACTAACCTTTTGATTAGCAGCCAAATGCTTTAACCACTGCACCACCAGAGCACCTGTTGTCTAATTCAGTAGGGGTAAAAAGCCAGGGAAATTAGGCCTGCCTGGGGCTGTGGTTGCTCCCCTGGTGTGGCTGGAGCTGAGATCTGCTTCCTGGGCTCAGGCCCAGGCGTCTCCAGCCCCTTGCCCATGGTTGTAGTCGTAGGAAAGTATCAAACAGCTGCACCAGACACCAGGAATGCTGCCAGGAATAATGGCAACCCAGAGATCTAGCATTTCCTCCAAAAGCAGCCTCTGTACCCAGTTTTCTGATTCCTCAGGCCCCACCCTGCTCTTGCTCACCCTCTTCTGCCAACTCTTTTCACTCATTTTCCAGAGCAAAACATCAGCAGTGGAATGTGCGGTCCACCCTCAATTCTTTGGGTCAAAATGGACTTGAGGCTCTTTTCTGAATATAGACCCACTCTGTTGTTGATTGTCCGTTACCATCCAGTCCTCTCCCCTGAGACAAACTCCCAGTTTTGCACACTGTGGCCCCTTCCTGGGCCCCCTTCACATTTACTGCTGGGAGGTTGACCAGACAAGGAATTACTGTGCTCACTTTGCAAATGAGGAAACCGAGTTTAGGGGCTTTGGATGGTTTGCCCTCCAGACTTCTCAGGAGTTGGTGTAAGGTTGTGGATTCCATCATACCTTTTCTGTTTTTTCTTTTCAAATGATTTGGGTTGTGTGTGGAAGGAGTTTCTTATTTATTTATTTTATTTCTCATATAGATAACTCTTTATTATTATTTTTATTATTTCATTTTTTGCAGTGTTCCCTCCACTCCCCTCCCACCCCTGGTAACCAACAAAGAAAATTTCCTTCCATATATAAATCTTTCCTTGACTTTTTACAATAATGAACTAATACTATATTTGCCCTTCTGTGATTGGCTTATTTCACTCAGAATAATGTGCTCCAAGTTCATTCACATTATGCAGTGTTTTGCAGATTCTACATTATTCTTTAGGGTTGCATAGTATTCCATTGTGCATATGCACCATAGTTTGGGTATCCATTCTTCTGTTGATGGGTACCTAGGTTGTTTCAATCTTTTTACTATTGTAAATAGTGCTGCAAAGAACGTGGGTGTGCATATGTCTGTTCTTGTCCTGGCTCTCACTTCTTTAGGATATATCCCTAGTAATGGGATTGCTGAATCAAATGGTATTTCTAATCCAACTTTTAAGGAATCAACATACTTCTTCCCACAGTGGTTGTATCATTTTACAGTCCCACCAGCAGTGTATGAGAGTCCCAATCTCTCCACATCCTCACCAGCATTTGTTATTTTCTGTCTTGTTGACCTTTGCCATTAGTGCTGGGGCAAAATGGTATCTCATTGTTGTTTTGTTTTGCATCCTCTAATGGCTAATGATCATGAACATGTCTTCGTGTTCTACCTGAATATCTTCTTTAGTGAAGTGTCTATTCATGCCTTCTGCCCATTTTTTAATTGGATTGTTTGTCTTTTTGTTGTTGAATGTTGGAGTTTTCTTTAAATTTTAGAGATAAGTCCCTTGACAGATGTCATTGCCGAATATTTTTTCCCAATCTGTACGTTCTCTTTTGACTCTTTTGGAGAAGTTTTTTGAAGCACATACAAATTTAATTTTTAGAAGGTCCCATTCATCTAGTGGTTATCTTCTGCTGTTTGCTCGTTTTAAGTTATACCTGACAGTCTGTTTATGCCATAAATGAGGACCCCTAAATTTGCCCCTATTTTTTCTTTGAGGAACTTTATAGTTTTATGTTTCATATTTAAGTCTTTGATCCATCTGGAGTTAGTTTTTGTGTATGGTGTTAAGTACGGATCTTATTTCATTTTTCTGCAAATGGATATCCAGTTTTGCCAGCACCATTTGTTAAAGAGACCATCTCTTCCCCATTTAAAGGATTTCTGCCCTTTGTCAAAAATCAGCTGATTGTAGATCAATAGATCTATTTCTGGATTCTCAATTCTATCCCACTGATCTGTGTGTCTATCATTGTACCAGTACCAGACAGTTTTGACTACTGTGGCTGTATAGTAGGTTTTGAGATCCAGCAGTGTGAGTCCTCCTACTTTGTCCTTCTTCTTCAATAGTGCTTTGCTTAT
>NW_006921602.1:6525827-6529865 GCF_000298275.1 Orycteropus afer afer | reverse complement strand
AACCTGTGATACACAGACAATACAACTTTGCTTGCTGAAAGTGAGGATAATTTGAAGCACTTACTGATGAAGATTAAAGACTTCAGTCTTCAGTCTGGATTACATCTCAACATAAAGAAAATGAAAATCTTCATAACTGGATCAATAAGCAACATCACAATAAGTGGAGAAAAGATTGAAGTTGTTAAAAATTTCATATTACTTGTTTCCACAATCAACACCCATGGAAGCAGCAGTCAAGACATCAGATGACATATTGCACTGAGCAAATCTGCTGCAAAAGACCTCTTTCAAGTGCTGAAGAGCAAAGATGTCTCCTTGAAGACTAAAGTGCACCTAACCCAAGCCACAGTATTTTCAATCTGGTGGTAGTACCTAAGGCATTTGACTGCTAACCAGAAGGTTGATGGTTCAAACCCACCAGCCACTCCTTGGAAGGATGAGTGGGTAATCTACTTCTGTAGTGATACCACCTCAGAAACCCAAGTAGGAGATGCTATGAGTTGGATCCAACTTAACAGCAATGAGTGTGATTTTGGTTCATATGCATGTGAGAGCTGGACAATGAACAAGGAAGACTGAAGAAGAGTTGATGCTTTTGAGTTGTGGTGTTGATGAAAAATACTGAAAGGACCATGGACTGCC
This sequence comes from Orycteropus afer afer, assembly GCF_000298275.1. Lineage (NCBI taxonomy): Eukaryota > Metazoa > Chordata > Mammalia > Tubulidentata > Orycteropodidae > Orycteropus > Orycteropus afer. Next base: position 6,529,220 of record NW_006921602.1, on the reverse strand, counting down.
AGAAGAACTAACAAATCTGTCCTGGAGGAAGTGCAGCTGGGATGCGCCTTGGAAGTGAGAATTGCCAGACTTACTTTGGTCATGTTGTCAGAAGGGACCATCCCCTAGAGAAGGATATCATGCTTGGTGCAGTGGAGAGTCAGCAAAAAAGGGGAAGGCCCTCAGCGAGAAGGATTGACACAGTGGCTGCAATAATAGGCTCAGGTATAGCAAGGATTGTGAGGCTGGCACAGGACCAGGCAGTGTTTTGTTCTGTTGTACAGAGGGTCGCTGTGAGTCAGAGCTGACTCAAGGGCACCTAACAACAATATTGCTGCTCCTGCTCGTTTATGGTTGCCATTTGCTTGATATGTCTTTTTCCAACCTTTGATTTTTAGTCTTTTTTTGTCTTTGTCTCTAAGGTGTGTCTCTTGTAGACAGCATATTGATGGGTTGTTTTCTTATCCAGTCTGCAACTCTATGTCTCTTGAGTGATGTATTTAATGCATTGATAATCAGTGTAATTATCATCAAGTATGAATTTGTTTCTATCATTTTGTGATGTGCTTTTTCATGATGTTGCTGATTTCTTTGTTCCATATAATTTTTTGTGCGGAGCTCATTTTGTTTATGAATCATGTTATTGCTTCCTTCATTGGTATTGTTTTGGTATTTGCTAAATGTTTGTGCTGGTCCTCTTTTTCATTTTCATGTGAAAGTTGACCATTTTTCTTTGAGGTTACGCTGTGATTTATAATTTTCTTCCCTAATTTAGAACAGTCCATTCTTTCTTGCAATTGTCTTGACTTCCTTACCATTTAGAAGTTCTGTAACTACACATTTTTTCCCCCCTTTTTGGTTTGTAGTTGTCCTCATTTTCCAGTTGATGTCTCTGGTTCCCTGTTTACAATCTTGTAGGCTTACTTACTTTGGATACTTCCATAACTGTGTTGGTTTTGGAGTTATATCATCCTGTGTATTAATGGTCAGTTGTTGTTGGCTGTTGTTGGTTCTCTGTCCAAAGGACTTCTTTTAGCATCTCTTATAAGGTTGGTCTGGTTTTAACTAATTCCCTTAATTTCTGCTTATCTGGAAATGTCCTAATTTCACCATAATATTTGAGGGACAATTTTGCTAAGTATATAATTCTTGGATGGAAATGTTTTTCTTTCAGGGTTTTATATATACCATCCCATTTTCTTCTCACCTGCATGGTTTCTGCCAAGAAATCTGAGCTTAGTCTTACTTGTTGCCCTTTGTAGGTAACTTTTCATTTTTCTCATGCTGCTTTCAGGATTCTTTCTTTGTCTTTGGTTTTGGTGAGTTTGATGATGATTGTTTGGTGATTTTCTTTTGGGGTCTATCTTGTTTGGGCTTTGTTGGACTTCTTGGATGGATATATTCTCATATTTCATCATATCAGGGAAATTACTTCCGACAAATCTTCAACAGCTTTCACTGTGGTTTTATTTGTCTCTTCTGGAATTCCAATTACATGTAGGTTATTCCTTTTGATGGCATCCCACATGAACCTTAGGCTTTCTTCATTTTATTTTGATCTTTTTTCTGATTGATCCCTTTCCAAAGAAGTATTGAGGTATTTGTCTTCAATCTCACTAATTCTGTCTTCCATTGATCCAATTCTAATCCTTTGCCCATCCAATGTGTTACCTATTTCTGAAAAATTAGTATCAATCTTTTGGATTTCTATTAATAGATTTTGTATAATTTCTAATTTTTCATTTATTTTGTCATTTTGTTCTTGTATTGTCTTCCAAAATTGTTCTAGGGTTTTGTCTGTGTTTTCCTCAATTTTGTCAGTGTTTTCCTTGATCTGTCTCTCAATCCATTGAAGGTATTTAAATATAATTCTTTTTAATTCCTTATCAAGGAGTTCCAATGCTGCTTCTTCCTCAGGGATGTATTCTGGGTCTGTATCCTTCTCCCTTGTTTCTACCACTTTATCCTGCTTCTTTGTGTGGACCATGATGGTCTGTTGCCTCCAAGACGTTGTGACATTTTTGTGTTTATATTTAATTGGTGATTGTATGTTGGAGTGGTTCACCCAAGGTTTTCATTTTCTTTGTTTTGTTTGGATGTTATATGAGTCAGCAGAGTACTATGCTCCTCTATTTGCTAATTGGCAGCACTTATGCACTCACCACCTGTCTCCTTTCTAGTCATCAACCTCCCATATGTTTGTGCTGTCCTTGGTCCCTGGAATCTGAATGAGAATGTTGTCACTTTACATATCCAAAGTGGCTGCCACATGTAAATTTCAAAAATGGCTGTGCCCTCCAAACAGCCACAAGTCCCACAGCTCCATTTGTCTCCTTCTTTGCTGTTTCTCTTTTTAGTCATCAGCCACCAGCACAGTTGTCCAGGCAGTCATTGGTGAGCAGGGCTGATTTTTTAGGTTAATTCTCAGGTCCTAACACCACTTGGAAATAAGTATTCAGGCTGTCGATGCCATCAGGATAGCTGACATTCTGCAGCACCCTTTGACTCCTTACTCACTGTTTTCATTCAGGTTCTTCTACTAGTTGGTATTTAATCCATGTCTGTATCCTTTCTTTCAAAGCTCAGGGCTCCATGAATATCTTCTGTATCTGTGTCAGTTGGTTTCTCTTTTCTTTGTTGAAGAGAGTCTGCGTAGTTTGTCTGCCTATTCTGCTATTGTATTGGAAGTCTGGAAGGAGTTTCTGCAAATTGATTCCTGGCTCAGATCCCCCAAGGGCTCCCAAGGCTTCCAGGGCCCTGGGGGAGTCCTGTCAAATGGAGAAGAAAAAGCAGCCTCCTGCCCAGATCCTCTGGCTATGCTGTGTTAGTTTTTCCTAGTTGGTTTTTTGTAATTATGGAGCCTAGGGTGTCTAGATAGGCCACCAGGGTTCTGCTGGCCTCTTACCTGGCCTGCTTTCATGGCAGTGTAGTGCATTTTCTCCCATTCCTAAGTCTGCCTGGCTTCTGATTCAGTGCCTGCAGGTCAACAGTTGATGAATGAATAAAAAAAATGAATAAATGATGCCTTCCTTGTTGGGCTCCTGAGCTTGCCTTGTCCTGCCCCTCTCTGGTCTTATGCTGACCTTTTTCTCCATTAACTTTGGTCTTGACTTTAGCTAGTGTTTGTCATCATCTGTTCTGTCTGCTCCATCCCTAGCCCTTTAAGCCAAGTTAAAAAAAAAAAAAAAAAAAAAAAAAACCCTGCCATTACTAGCTAATATTTTAGACAAGCTCTCTGGATACTTTCTCCCTTTCTTGTTGGGCTCCATTTTATTTACAGATGCATTTGAAAATTAAATTAGTTGATTTGTTGTTGTTGTTATGTGCCTTCGAGTCGGCCCTGACTCATAGCGACCCCTCCTTGGGTTTCCGAGGCAGTATCACTACAGAAGTAGGATTGCCCAACCTTCCTTC
>NW_006921602.1:6509415-6525727 GCF_000298275.1 Orycteropus afer afer | reverse complement strand
CAACCTTCCTTCCGAGGAGTGGCTGGTGGGTTTGAACTGCCAGCCTTCTGGTTAGCAGTCAAGTGCTTTAGCCACTATGCTACCAGAGCTCCAAATTAGTTGATAGACAGCCTCATTCAAAAAAAGACTCTAAATATTTATAAACTTAAATATAATACAAAATGAACTAAGTGGTAAAACAAATGAAAGAAGCAAACAAAGAGGGGATGAGGGTAAGAAAAATAAAGTAAAACAAGGAATGAGATAAATGTAAACTAGGATGCTCAGTATAATTGCTAAGACAGGCCAAATATCTGCCTCTGAGCTTCCCAGCAGCCAAAGCAAAGAAGGCAACCTGATTACTTATATGATGTCTTAGTATTCATAAGATAAAAAATAAATGAGGAAGCTAGAGAAGCGCTACTGCTCCTGGAACTATTATGCATCCTTAAAGGAGGTTTTTGTGTGATGCAAGTGCATCGGTAATTACAATGTTCATAACATTAATAGAGCAAGAAAGTTCATAGCACTGTTTCCTTTATTATAAAAATATGATAAATACAGGCCATCATAAACATCCACAGCCCCACCACCTAGAATGAATGACAGTTTTAATATATTGTCAGGATTGCTTTAATAAATAAAGTAATAAGAGCTGTTTCATGTCAGATGAAGTCCCCCATCTCATTTCTCATCCTTCTCTCTCCAAAGGTAACTACCATGATGCATTTGGTATTTCTTTCCAGTCAATTTTTAGATTATTTTATATACAGACATATGATCTATATAATTTAAATATTATTTTTAATCTATGTAAGCTGTATCCTATTAAACATTTCATTTGGCCCCTTGCTTTTCTTAGCTTAACAGCATGTGTTTTAGATCAGATTAATACATAAATCTAGTTCTTTTCTTCAAACTTCTGCACACTATTTCATAGAATTTACTCATCCATTCCTCTAGTGATGGGCATTTAGCTTATCCAATGTTTTTCTATTAACATCAAAGCTGCACAGAACATAAATACAGTGGTAAGCTAGTAAACACTTAACCACAAGCTCTTCGGGGGGGGGGGTCAAATTTGTGATGCATGCCTATTTCCCTAGTGTAAATGCTCTTACCATGACTGTTTACACTCAAAGTGGCCAGTGACATCATGCCACTAGAGGGCATTGTGGTAGTTCAGTTTGTGTGTCAACTTGGCTGGGCCTGGTTGAGTGACTGGGCAGCTGGTGGTAGTTAATCCCCATGAGGAGACTGGCAATCAACTCCATGGTGGGATCTATCACAAGCATCTGGGTAGCTGCCTTTGGCTATGTGGTCTGCTTCCTGTATATAAGGAGAAGCCTTTGGGAATGGTCTCTAGCCTATGGCATGCTTGGACCCTGCATGTAGCCATGCCATTGCTCAGCAGCCTGCTATGCTCTGCCGACCTGGGACTTAAGTTAATGGCCTGCCATGTGGTTTGGTAACATCAGGATTGTGCCTTTTGACTTGTCAACGTCGGGGCTTCTCAGCCTCAGCAGCCAGCAGCTCTCTGAGTGAAGAAACACCTCTAGCTCCAGTGGGCCGGGAGCTGGAGGCAGAGCTGGACCCCAAAATTGAGGGGCTTTCACCCAGCCCCTAGAGCTTGCAACTTTGAATTTGGACTTAAAGCCTCCAAATTGTAAGAATGAACTCCTGTTTGTTAAGGCTATCACATTTGTGGTATATTCTTGTTAGAGTGGCAGTAGGTAACTAGAACAGAATTTGGTACCAGGAGTGGGGTGCTGCTCTGACAGATACCTAAAATGTGGAAACAGGAGTGGAGTGCATCCTTGACCCAAGACCCTGGCAGAGAGACCCTGGCATATGGCATGATAGATGGCAAGACAGACAGCAAGAGACCAGCATGAGAGACGGCAGGAGCAGAGCCCAGAGACTGGCGTGAAAGATGGCAGGAACAGAGCCAAGAGAACTGGCATGAGACAGCGACAGCCTTGCCAGCCCATGGAGGAGAAAGCTTGATGCCTTTGGTTAGGTGACTTACTGGCAGAGTGGGTTGCCTTCAGCCATTAATTGGTAGAACTGATCAGTGGTAGCAGGTTGGCTGGCCCATGGAGCAAAAAAAGCCAAGTGCTTTTGGGGCAGGTTTTTCAGTGGAGTGGGTTGCCTTTGGCATTAATCAGCACAAGTGGAGACCAAGGAAATGGAAGCAGAGCTGCCTCAGCCTGAAAGGGTAGGACCATGGCCTTTGGAGGTGGAATGATCACAGCCCCCTAGATTTCAAAGAGCTAGGCCTTCACCAACTTGGTTCTGGAGTGTGCAGCTGCTTGTTCATGTGAGCCAGTGGAATGGACCAATAGCCACTTCCCAAGAGTGAGGGAGCGGGGCTGCCATGCCCAAGAGGGAGAGGAACAGGCCCGCCAAGCCAAGGGGTAAGGTCACCATTCAGGAACTAGGGGACTGGAGCCAACCAGTGGAGGAGACTTGTACAGATACCATCCATTGAAGATCTGTACAGGTGCCAAGTTGACAAGGGGTGGAATTGTGGTAGTTCAGTTTGTGTGTCAACTTGGCTGGGCCTGGTTGAGTAGCTGGACAGCTGGTAGTAGTTAATCCCCATGAGGAGACTGGCAATCAATTCCATGGTGGGATCTACCATAAGCAGCTGGGTAGCTGCCTTTGGGTATGTGGTCTGCTTCCTGTATATAAGGAGAAGCCTTTGGGAATGGTCTCTAGCCTATGGCATGCTTGGACCCTGCATGTAGCCATGTCGTTGTTCAGCAGCCTGCTATGCTCTGCCAACCTTGGGACTTAAGTTAATGGCCTGCCATGTGGTTTGGTAACATCGGGACTGTGCCTTTTGACTTGTCAATCTTGGGGCTTCTCAGCCTCAGCAGCCAGCAGTGAAGAAACGCCTCTAGCTCCAGTGGGTGAAGAGCAGGAGGCAGAGCTGGACCCCAAGGTTGAGGGGCTTTCACCCAGCCCTTAAAGCTTGGCACTTTGAACTTGGATTTAAAGCCTCCAAATTTTAAGAATAAACTCCTATTTGTAAGGCCATTGCATTTGTGGTATATTCTTGTCAGAGTGGCACTAGGTAACTAGAACAGGCATGTTGCTGTGCAGTATATACACTCTCACAGAATTTACTTAGCACTTTTTACTCCCTTAGTTCCCTTCTTGACATGTAGACCCAAACCCTCCATGCCTGTTGCTTTTGTTTGTTTTTCCATTTATTGGTTGATTAGTTGTTTCAATTTGTCTGCTCTGGTGGCACCAAAATCTCCTGCTGTCTTGAGCAAGGAATTCCAGCTTCTTCCCTTCCACTTCCACTTTCATCCTTGACTAGCCTTTGGTTGATCCAGTTTGGACCTTTTGTGGGGCAGGGTGAAGTGAACCACAGGCAGGATGGGATGGGAGAAGCCCTGAGCTAGTCACTCCATTCTAGGCCCAGCCCTTTCATGAAATTGCTGGCGACCATGGGCAAGTTACTGAGCTTCTCTAGGCCTGGGAAAATTCCTTGACTCCAGCTCTCAGAGGGTGCAAACTACACTTGGTAGGGTTTCCAGGCCTGGCAGAGTCTGCCACGAAGTAGTTGGGAGAGATGCCTGGCCTGAAGGATGATTGAAGCTGGAGTTCTCTATGGAGAAACCTGCTTGCCTGAAGAGAATGTGAAGCTATTTCTTTTCTCCCAGCATGAAAATGCAAACTGGCTCAGACAAGACCCCAAAAGCAAGCTTGGAGAAAACCACTGGGCTTCAGTGCCCTGCGTGCTAGTTGATTAGGTCCTTTCCCATCTCTGCCATTGACTTCCCAGATGGCCTTGGCAAGTCACTTACCTCAGGCCCCAGGGTCCTCTTACAAAAACCAGGGAAGTTGGTTAATGATGTCAGGGGCTGTAGGGTCACAGTGGTAGCATTGGATTTGGGCCCCACCACCGACCAATTAAGATTCCTGATTACTTGAGCAGTTTATCTTCAACTGCTAACCTAATGATTGGTGGTTTGAACCCACCTGCCGGCACCATGGAAGTCCTGGCAATCTCCTTCTGTAAAGATTACAGCTAAAAAAAAAAAAAAAAAAAAAAACCCTATGGAGCAATTCTCCTTTGTTACACATGGGATCACCATGAGTTAGAATCAACTCAATGGCAATGAATTTGGTTTGGTTTTATTTTTAATTGATCAACATAGGCAACTTACTGAACCTCTCTGAAGTTGGTTTCATAATCTATAAAATTGGAACACGAATAGCACCTATCTCATATGGTTATTGTGCAAATTTAATGAAATGACCCAGATGCAAGGTAAGGTTGAACTAGTACATTTTAGCAACCACTGTTTCCAACTGTCAAGGCTGAGTTCTGGATACTGGGGTCAGCTGAGAAGGGATGGACGTCCTAATAAGAATGGCCAGCAGGTGGTGCTGTCTCAGAGCAAATCTCCCAATGGCTCTGTGCAGAAGGTTTTCTCTGGGAGGCAGGGAAGGTCCCTTGGAAACTAGAACACAACTGCACAACCGCACAACTGCGGATGGAAGGGGCTCTGGAGAATCTAACCCTTCATTTTCCAGAGGAGGACCCTGAGACCAAAGATGACATACTGCTTTCCCATGGCCATAACACAGCCAGGGCTTGAACCCAGGCAATGACATTATCTACAGAAAACAGTGCTTGTGGGAATTAGTTTTAAATTGCTGGGTGATCTCTCACAGGTGGCGATGGAAACTGCAAGGGCATATAGCAACTGCTCATTGTTGCCGTCCTTTCAAGTGGCACCCAGGACACGTGCCATACTAGCCGTACCCTAGCTATGACTCTGAACCCAGGCCACCTGCCTCACAGGTGGGATACTCGACTCTTCCCACACAATCAGTCTCCCTCCTGCCTGTGGGATAGCCCTTCCCCCAGAATGGTGTGGGCTGTTTGATAGGCATAGCCTGCTCAAAGCAGTAGGACAGTCACACTAAGACCACTGCCCTCCGGCAACCATACTGGGTGTGCATCTGGGTGGAGAGGCAGTGCTTTATCCTCCAGGGTAAGTGGGGTTCAGGAGGGGTCACCCTGAATGGAGATCCTCACTCAGTCTTTTCCAGCAGCCACTGGCTGAAGTTGGTTCAAGAAAGTGTATGTGGAAAAACCTAATGCATAACCTTAAATATGCAGCTCAAAAGGCATAGAACGAGACAGCCCTTCTGAACTTATTCCATGTGAGCCTCCAAGCCGCAGCCCAGTCCACCAGGTAGCTAACTCTCGGGGGCTAGGGATTAAGACAACCAGCCTAACGGCTGCTCAGAATTCCTCCCTGCAGACCAGAGACCTTGGGTTTAGTGATGACTTTCAGATACAGCACTGAAAGCATGATCCAAAAAATAAAATAAAATAAATAAATTGACCTTTATTAAGATTAAAAAATTCTGTTCTATGAAAAATACTATTAAAAGAATAGTAAGATAAGCCACAGACTGTGAGAAAATACTTGCACTAAAATATATCTGATAAAGGACTTGTATCTAAGATATACAAAGATCTCTTAAAACTCAACAATAAGAAAATAAAGAACCCAATTATAAAATAGACAAAAGATCTGAACAGGCATCTCACCAAGGAAGATGCACAGATAGTAACTACGAAATGAAAATAGGCTCAACATCTTATGTCATTAGGGAATTACAAATGAAAACAACGAGATACCACTACATACCTATCATTGTCATTAGGTGCTATCTAGTCAGTTCCCACTCATAGCAACCCCACGTGCAGCAGAGTGAAACACCACCTGGTTCTGCACCATCCTCACAATCATTGCTATGTTTGAGTCCGTTGTTGAAGCCACTGTGTTGATTGATCTTGAGGGTTTTCCTCTTTTTCACTGACCTTCTGTTTCACCAAGCACAATGTCCTTCTCCAGGGTCTGGTCCCTCCTGATAACTTACCCAAAGTATGTGAAATGAAGTCTCACCGTCTTCCTTTCCAAAGAGCATTCTGGTGGTACTTCTTCTGAGACAGACCTGTTTGTTCTTCTGGCAGTCCATGGTATATTCAATATTCTTTGCCAAAATCAAAATTCAAATGTGTCAATTCTTCTTTGGTCTTTCTTATTCATTGTCCAGTTTTCACATGAATATGAGATGATTGAAAACTCCATGGCTTGGGTCAAGTGCACTTTAATCTTCAAAGTGGTATCTTTGCTCTTTGACACTTTAAAGAGGTCTTTTGCAGCAGATTTGCCCAATGCAATGCATTGTTTGATTTCTTGACTGCTGCTTCCATGGACATTGACTATGGATACAACTAAAATAAAATCCTTGACAATTTCATTCTTTTTTCCATTTATCATGATGTTGCTTATTGGTCCAGTTGTGAAGACTTTTGTTTTCTTTATGTTGAGGTGTAATCCATACTGAAGGCTAATGTTTTTGATCTTCATCAGTAAGTTCTTCAAGTCCTCTTCACTTTCAGCAAGCAAGGTTGTCTCATCTGCATATCACAGATTGTTAATGAGTCTTCCTCCAATCCTGATGCTGCATTCTTCTTCATAAAGTCCAGCTTCTTGGATTATTTGCTCAGCATACAGATTGAATAAGAATGGTGAAAGAATATAACCCTGATGCACATCCTTCCTGATTTTAAACCACACAGTATCCCTATGTTCTGTACCCTCTTGGTCTATTACAGGTTCTGCATGCATGAGAATAATCAAGTGTTCTGGAGTTCTCATTTGTTGCAAAGTTATCCATAATTTTTTTATGATCCGCACAGTCAAATGCCTTGGTATAGTTGATATAACACAGGTAAATATCTTTCTGGCATTCTTTGCTTTTGGTCAAGATCCATCTGACATCCTCAATATCTCTCATTCTCTGTTCTCTTTTGAATCAACTTGAATTTCTGGCAGTTCCCTGACAGTATACTGTTACAATGGTTTTTAAATTATCTTCAGCAAAATTTTACTTGCATGTGACATTAATGATATTGCTTGATAATATCTGCATTCTGTTAGATCACCTTTCTTTGGAATGAACACAAATATGAATCTCCTCCAGTTGGTTGGTCAGGTAGCTTTCTTCCAAATCTCTTGGCATAGATGAATGAGCACTTTCAGTATTGCATGTGTTTGTTGAAACATCTAATTTTTTTTTATTTTTGTCAATTCTTGGAGCTTTGTTTCTCACCAATCCCTTCAGTGTCTCTTGGACTTCTTCTTTCAGTACCATCAGTTCTTGATCATATGCTATCTCCCGAAATGATTGAACATCAACCAATTCTTTCTGGTACAGTGACTCTGTGTATTCCTTTCATCATGTTTTGATGCTTTCTGAGTCATTAAATATTTTGTCCATTGAATTCTTCAGTATTGCAACTTGAAGACTGAATTTTTTCTTCAGTTCTTTCAGCTTGAAAAATACTGAGTGTATTCTTCCTTTCTGGTTTTCTAACTCCAGGTCTTTGCATGTTACATTATAATAATTTACTTTGTCTCCTTGAGCCACCCTTTGAATCTTCTATTTAACTCTTTTATTCCATCATTTCTTCTATTTGCTGTAGCTACTCTACGTAAAAGAGCAAGTTTCAGAGTCTCTTCTGACATTCATTTTGGTCTTTTCTTTCTTTCCTATCTTTTTAATGATCTTTTGCTTTCTTCATGTATGATATCCTTGATGTCATCCCACAATTCATTTGGTCTTTAGTGTCCAGTGTGTTAAATTCAGGTGAGATATACTCAAGGTCATACTTTGGCTCTCATGGGCTTCTTTTACTTTTCTTCAACTTTGATTTGAACGCGTATGATCAATTGATGTTCTGTTCCACAGTTGACCCCTCACCTTAGTCTGACTGATGATACCGAGTTTCTTCATCATCTTTTTCCATACATATAGTCATTTTGATTCTTGTATATTTCATCTGGTGTGGTCCATGTGTATAGTCACTGTTTATCTTGTTGAAAAAAGATATTTCCAATGAATAGGTCTTTGATCTTGCAAAACTCTGTCACACCATCTCTCATGTTATTTCTGTCACTAAGGCTATATTTTCCAACTATTGATCCTTCTTTGTTTCCAAATTTCACATTCCTATCACCAGTAATTATGAATATATCTTGATTGCATGTTTGATGAATGTCAGATTGCAGAAGTTGGTAAAAAAAAAAAAAAAAACCTTTACTTTTTTCACCTTTGGAATTAGTGGTTGATGCATAAATTCAAATAATATTTGTATTAACTAGTTTTCCTTGTAGATGTATGGATGTATGGATATTGTCCTATCACTGATAGCATCGTACTTCAGGATAAATCTTGAAATGTTCTTTTTGACAATGAATGTGATACTATTCCTCTTTAATGTGTCATTCTTAGCATAGAAGACCATATGGTTGTCCAATTCAAAATGGCTAATACCAGTCCATTTCAGCTCACTGATGTTTAGGCTATCTTAAAGCATTCCATTTCAATTTTGACAACTTCCAACTTTCCTAGGTTGATACTTTGTTTTTTCTCATTTTGAGTAGTACTACATTAGAAAGCAAAGGTCTCAAAAGCTTTACTCCATCCATGTCATTAATGTTGACTCTACTTTGAGGAAGCAGCTCTTCCACAGTCATGTTTTGAGTGCCTTCCAACCTGAGCGGCTCATCTTCCAACATTGTATCAGACGATGTTCCACCGCTATTCATAAGGTTTTCACTGGCCAGGTTTTTTAGAAGTAAATTGCCAGGTCCTTCTTTATAGTCTGTCTTGGTCTGAAAGTGCTGCTGAGACCTGTCCACCATGGGTGACCCTACTGGTATTTGAAATACTGATGATATAGTTTCCAGCATCACTGCAACATCCACACCACCATAGTATGACAAACTGACAGATGAGTGGTGGACACACAAATTAAAATGGTTAAAGTGCAAGCCACTAACAACACTGAATGCTGAGGAGGATGTGGAGCAGTAAGAGCTCTCATTCACTACTGGTGGGAATGCAAAAAAAGGTGCAGACACTTTGGAAGATGGATTTGGCAATTCTTAAAGGCTAGACATAGTTGTAAACCACGTGTCTTACTTAGTGCTGCTGTGCCAAAAAAAAATACTGCAAGTGAGTGGCTTCAAAGAACACAAATTTACTTTCTCAAAGTTTTAGAGTCTGAAAATCCAAATCAGCGGTCTCAGCTGGGACAATTGCTTCTGTGACCCTCACTCTTAGTTTCTGGTGTTGGCTGACAATCCTTGGTGTTCCTTGGCTCATAGACAGGTCCTTACATGGCATTTGTCTTCCCACTGTGTGTGTTTCTGTGTCTGTTCTGCTCTTTTTAGAACTAAGAAGTGATTAGGTTTACAACCCACCAGCCACTCTCTGGTAGGAAGGTTGGGCAATCTACTTCCATAGCGATATCACATCGGAAACCCAAGGAGGGGTCACTATGAGTCGGACCCAACTAGATGGCAGTGAGTTAGTTTTAGTTTTAATACCCTGGTATGGCTTCATTAACATGGCAAAACAAAACGCCTGTTTCCAAATAGGATCACATTTTTAGGTATAGGAACCAAGACGTCAATACATATTTTGAGGCACAAACTTAAATCCATAACGCCATACAGTTCAACAATCATGCTCCTAGGTATTTACCCAAGTGAGATGAAAATTATATTCATACAAAAATCTGTTTGTAGCAGTTCTATTCATAATTGTCAAAAACTAGAAGTAACCAAGATGCCCACTGATAGGTGAATGGATAAACAAACAGTGGTATATCCATACAATGGAATATTATTCAGAAAAAAAGAAATGAGCTACTGAGCCATTAAAAGTCCAAATTGGAGGAATTGTAAATGCATACTGCCAAGTGAAAGGAGTAAGTCTGATAGAACTACAAACTGTACAATTCCAACTCTATGACATTCTGGAAAAGACAAAACTATAGAGACAGATAAAAGATCTTTGGTTGCCAGGGGGCTGGAGTCAAGGTGAGGGATGAATGGGGTGGAGCACAAGGCAGTGAAACTATTCCATATGATACTGTAATGGTGGACACATGACATTATAGAATTGTCAAAATCCATAGGACTATGCAAAGAATGAACCTAATATAAACTATGAACTTTAGTTAATAATACTATATCAGTATTGGTTTATCAATTGTAACAAATGTACCACAGTAATGCAAGATGTTAAAAGTAGAAATAGTACACAGTGGGGTGGGGAATATAGGAACACTCTACTTTCTGCATAACTTCTCTGTAAACCTAAAAATGCTCTATAAAAGAATCCATTGGAAGAAATGACTATAACCTTTTTGGGTGATGACTCCAAAAGTCTAGATTTGAGGCCTTCATAAATGTGAGGCCAGGAACCAAATAGTCCTCCTGCTTCCCCCTCCCCTACAATGGATTAGAACTGAGATGCTGTAGGGCTGGGTAGGCAAGGACAGGGTAGAAGCCTGGCAGGAAACACGAAGGTTCTGGAATCACACAAAGGGCCTTGGAGATCAGCTTGCCCAAACCTTTCTCTCACAAGCAGGGAAAATGAGATTTAGGGAGGGAAAATCACCTGCCCAAAACACATGGCAAGTAAGAGGCAGTGCCAGGCCCTGGAACTAGGTGTCTTGACTCCCACTGGTGTTCTTTCTGTTTCACTTTAGAAAAAATGGAGAAGGAAAAACACCCAGGAAGGATTCAGACCCAAACTCCCCTTTGTTCCCCTCTCTTCACCTAGCCCCTATTAGTCCACCTCTCTCCTGACCCTTAGTCCATGACCCCTGACCACAGCAACCACAAAAGCCCTCCTTTTCATCTGCTACCATCAGTATTTAGATGCAGAAGAAAGCTGGTTGCATCTAAACAGAGCAACGTGGAAAGGATACAAAGCTCCAGAGGGTCATAAATGGCCATGGAGTGATGGGGTAGGGGGGATGGGGCAGGGCCTTGTTGCTGAGCAACCAGCTTCATCTGTTGCCTCGGTGACAGCTCCATTGGAGGTAGGCTGTGTGCAGAGCATGTGCCTATGAGACTTGAGTCTTTCTAACACCAGCTGGCTGGAGCCACCTCCTCTCCGTTGCAGACTGCCTCCTGCACACAGTTGGGGCCCATGAGTCCCTGGGTGACCCAAACGCTTAAATGCTCCACTACTGGCCAAAAGTTTGGAAGACAGAGGCACTTTGGAAGACAGACCTTGAGATCTGCTTCCGAAAGGTCACAGCTTTGGAAACCTTGTGGAGCAGTTCAACTCTACACATGGGGGATCTCCATGAGTTGGAATCAGCTCAATAGCAGCTAACAACAACAAACATGCTCCAGATCCACATCGGCCTCATTTCCGGCTTTTTTCTCATTCCTCATCACAGAATCCCAAATCATCAACCTCTCTGATAACACATCCTTGGTCTTGCCTCCAGGCATTTGCTCAAACAATTCCCCCAACCTAATGATCTACTGGGGTCACTGCCCCACAGGAGAAGAAGAGTAAAAAAGAAGGTGGGCCAAAGACCAGAAGGCTCGACGATTGCAGAGGCTTCTCCAGAGGTGGGCTTCCTGCTGTTGGCCTCCTGGTTCTGAGGAAGTCAGAGACGTAGCCATACATTCATTTGACAAACATCCAGGAAGCACTAGTTACAGGCCTTGCATTGTGCCAAGCCTGGGAACACAGGGCACATAGGACATCTAGTCCCTGCAGCTCAGCCTAGCAGGCAAGTTGATAAGGGAACGGACAGTTACATAGAAGTGGGTGTGCTCCAGAAAAAGAAGACCTCAGGGAGCTTTGTGAGCAAAGAAAGACATTGAACCTACACTTGGGGGAGAGGGAAGAGTGTGGGAGACTGAATAATGGCCCACCAAAATATTCACTCTCTAATAATCCCCAGGACTTGTGACTGTTTCCTTATATGGCAAGACATTTGGCAGATATGATTAAGAATCTTGAGATGAACCATGATCTAAGAATCCATCACAAGAAATTAGAAAAAGAAGAAATTAAACCCAAATAAAATAGAAAGACATGATGAAGAGCAGAAATTAATTAAAAACAATGGAAGCTTAAATGAAGTCACATATGGGAAGCACTTCACCTGAAGTAAGCCCTCAGTTGGGGGTAGCCTTCCTCTTCCTTTGGTTGAAATGTGCTAATGTTTCCCCATTCAGCATAATGCTACCTTGGGGGTTGAAATAAATATATTTTATCATGCTATGGAAGAATCAATCAATTCCTATACATACCAGAAGATTCTACGACTGCCATTGCTAAAACTGGGCATTCAGGTAGATTTCTGGTGATACAGCCCTACCCTTTTACTCCAAATTCCCTTTCAAAACACAGGCAGAGTCAGCCATGGTCTCTAAGGGGTCAGGGGAACTATAGACTTGTTGACTTCTGTGTTTACAAGCATTGAATTGTGTCAAATGCTTTTTCAACAACAAGTAGAGGTCATTGTGATTTTTCTTTTAAAATGAATGTGATTCTAGGTAGATAGGCTGAATGACCAGGTATGTCTAGGCAAAAGGGAATATACCCAGGACCACATATAAGATTGGCAGATGTTATTTTACATATGTATTTGTAAGTGCTGTAAGAATGTTCATGTAAATAGGACTAACAGGGGACAAAGTTATGATAACTTCTCAGCCATGGCCAAGCACCTTGAGGGAGCAAGTTATTGGGCCTGTGGGCTCAGGACCATGGTCTCAGGGGACATCAAGCTCAATTGACATAACATACTACACAAAAACATTGTCTTATATCCTACTTTGGTGAGTAGTGACTGGGGTCTTAAAAGCTTGCAAGCAGCCATCTAGATGCAACAATTGGTCTCTCCTCATCCAGAGCAAAGAAGAATGAAGAAAACCAAGGACTCATGGGAACAATTAGTCCATGGGGCTAGTGGACCATGAAAACCACAGGCTATATGACCATGAGACCAGAAAGACTAGATGGTGCCCAGCTACCACTGTCAACCACTTGGAAAGGGATCAGTGCAGGAGATCCTGGATAGAGTGGGAGAAAAATGTGGAGCAAAACTCAAAATCATAAAAAAGGGACCAGGCTTACTCATCTGATAGAGACTGGTGAAACCCCCAAGACTATGGCCCCAAGTCACCCTTTGGGCCTATAATTAAACTCATTCCAGTGGCTTCCAGCCAAACAGGCATATAGGGTGAACATTAACACCAGGTAGGTACACTCCTTAGAACAATCAACCTTGGGAGATCAGAAGGGCAGCATTGCACAGGGAGATAACTCAGAGGGCAGGAATGCATAAGAAAGAAGGACACAGAGAATATGTAACTACAGGGAAGAAGGGGAAGACAGCTGTTACATTACCAGGATTGCAATTAATGTCATGAAGCAAATTGTATATGAACTACTGTGTGGAAAATGAATCTGCTCTGTAAACTTTCACCCAAATCACAATTTAAAAAACATAAACAAAAACAAAAACACCACTTCCCAGTCCTGCACCATCCTCACTATCTTTTCTATATTCGAGCTCATCATTGCAGCCACTGTGTCAATCCATCTTGTTGAGGGCCTTCCCCTTTTTCACTGACCCTCCACTTTACCAAGCATGATACTTTCTCCAGGGAATGGTCCCTCTGACAAAGGGACCAAAGCAGGTAAGATGAAGTCTGGCCATCCTCACTTCCAAGAAGCTTTCCTGGAATAAGCTGCACTAATTCCAGGTCAGGTTTTAAGCCATTAGATTTGTGGCAATTTTTTTCAGTAGCAACAGGAAACTAATACAAGAGGGGAGGCTTCTTTTTAAATTTTATTTATTTATTTATTAAATTCTATTGTTCTTTGGGTGCAAATTTACAGAGCAAATTTGTTTTACATTCAATAATTCATGCACATTTGATTTCATGCCCCAGTTACCATCCCCGACCATAGCAAATTCTCCTCCCCTCCCCTCCTTGTGACTACCTGCTCCCTGTGCCCTTAACTATCCATTACCATCTGTCCAGTTTTCCCTCTACATGAATGCTGCCCCTCTGGTGCCTCATGGCTGATTGCTCTAAGGGGAGTATCTCCCTAGAGGAGCCAAGTGCATTGCCCTGGGCTAGGTGTTCTGCATGTAGTTCTTTCTACTGTTGGGCTGAGAGCCAATCCATGGGAGTGAGTGCATTTCTAGGCCTGAAGGGTAATCTGGGGCCATAGTCTTGGGTGTTCCACCAGACTCTATTTGACCAGTAATTCTGGTCATTTTTGTGTTTTTGAATTTTGTTCCACATTTTTCCTCCTGCTTTATCCAGAATCTCCAGTTTTGTTCCCTTTCCAAGTGGTTGGCATTGGTAGCTGGGCACCATCTAGTTCTTCTGGCCTTGGGGTCATGAAGGCTGAGGTCCTCATGGTCCATCTTATCCTTGGACAAATTGTTTCCAACTGGCTTTGATTTTCTTCATTCTTCTTTGATTCAGATGGGAGGAGACCAATAGTTGCATCTTAGATGGCTTCTCAAAAGCTTTTAAGACTCCAGGCAATACTCACCAAAGTAGGTTGTGGAACAAGATTCTTATGTACTATGTTGTGCCAATTGAGCATGATATCCCCTGAGACTACAGTCCTGAGTCAGCAGGCCCAGTGATTCTCTCTCTCAAGGTGTTTGGTTGTCTCTGAGAGGTTACCCAACTCTGCCTTCTGTTGCTTCTGTAACATATGTGGCTAATTTTCTAGCACAAGTGCATATGTAAGATTATCTTCAGCCAAATCTATGCTTGTTGTTCTTGTTGTTAGGTGCTGTTGAGTTGTCTTTGACTTATAGTGGCCCTGTGTACAGCAATACAAAACGTTGCCCTGTCCTGTGCCAGCTCCACGATCCCTGCTATACCTGAGCCCATCATTGCAGCCACTGTGTCAATCCATCTTGTTGAGGGCCTTCCCCTCTTTTGTTGACCCTCCACTCTACCAAGTATGATATCCTTCTCCAGGGAATGGTTCTTTCTTACAACATGACCAAAGTAGGTGAGATGAAGCCTGGCCATATTCACTTCCAAGGAGCATTCTCACTGCACTTCTTCCAGGATATACTTGTTAGTTCTTTTAGAGTCCGTGGTACTTTCAGCATTCTTTGCCAACACCACAACTCAAAAGCATCAACTCTTCTTCAGTCTTCCTTATTCATTGTCTCTCACCAGGTAGGTATACTCCGTATGCATATGAGGTGATTGAAAATACCATGGCTTGTGTCAGATGCACCTTAGTCCTCAAGGAGACATCTTTGCTCTTCAGCATTTGAAAGAGGTCTTTTGCAGCTGATTCACCCAGTGCTATATGTCATCTGATACCTTGACTGCTGCTTCCATTGGTGTTGACTGTAGAACCAAGGAAAACATTGCCTTTAACAACTCCAATCTTTTCTGCATTTATTGTGATGCAGCTTATTGGTCCAGTTGTGAGGAGTTTTGTTTTCTATAAAGAATGGTAATCCATACTGCAGCTTGTATGTTTCAGTCTTCATCAGTAAGTGCTTCAAGTCATCCTCACTTTCAGCAAGCAAAGTTGTGTTGTCAGTGTATAGCAGGTTGTTAATGATTATTCCTCCAATCCTGATCCTTGGTCTAGGACATATTCCTGTTTGCTAGCCCCCTCCTGATCTTCTTACCTGTTTATGCATTTATCCATAGCCTGGTGTTTGGTGTTAGTGGTGATGCAGTATTGGGCATATACTAGTATTTGCCTCTGTTGCCTATATCTTTCTGTGTCCTTCCTTTCTCCAATGTCATCATACTGGTCACAGACTCTTTCCATACCATCTTTCCCCTCACCCAAATCAACTTGTGACCCCCAACTAGACCAAAATTTTTCCTCACTTTCCCTCCCATCCCCAGTAACCAACAAAGAGAGTTTCCTTCCCTAAGTAAACCTTTCCTTGACTTTTTACAGTAATGGGCTTATACAATATTTGTCCTTCTGTAATTGACTTATTTCACTCAGCATATTGTCTTCCAAATTCATCCATGTTGTGAGATGAGTTGTCTATTCTTCATTATTCTTTAATGTAGCATAGTATTCCATTGTGTGAATGTACCATAGTTTGGTTATCCATTCATCTGTTGATGGGCATTTAGGTAGTTTCCATCTCTTTGCTATAGTGAATTGTGCTATGATGAACATGGGTGTGCATATGTCTGTTCATGTCTTGTCTCTTGCCTCTTTAAGATATATTCCTAGTAATGGAACTGCTGGATCAAATGGTATTTCTATTTTCAGTTTTTTAAGGAAACACCATACAATTTTCCATAATGGTTGTATCATTTTGCAGTCCCACCATAAGTGCATAGAGTTCTAATCTCTCCACAACCTTGCCAGCATTTGTTGTTTTCTGTCTTGTTGAAGTTTGCTATTATTGCTGGGGTGAGATGATGTGATAGTTGAAGAT
>NW_006921602.1:6485887-6503078 GCF_000298275.1 Orycteropus afer afer | reverse complement strand
CAACTTGGCTGGACTTCACTTGTGAGTGGTGTTTCCCATGATGGATCACATGACTACGTCCTAAGCGGCCGGTCAGTCTAGGGGGAGTTTCCCCAGGGGTGTGGCCTACCTGTAATACTATCCCAGGAACAAACTGGAAAAAACAGCATTCCAGATATATGCTTCCTGGAGTGAGCAGCCAGGGGCCAGATCCTTAAAAGACAGAGGGGATTACAAGCCATGAGAAGGAGTTTGCACATCTCTCTGAGAGTAATGAGGATCTACAGAGGGTTATAAGCAGGGGGTGAACAGATCACAGTGGAATCCCATAAAGGTCACCTTGGCTTCCAAATGGAGATAGGATTGCAGAGGGAAAGCTTGGATGTGGGGTGACCAAGTTGGAGGCTGAGGATCAATCCAGGAGAAGATGAGTAAGACAGTGTAAGGCTAGAAAGGCAGGACAGGGCAGGAGCAGCTCAGCAAGTGGAATGGGCCAGGCCCTGGAAGCTGCTTGAATATGGGGAGAGGAAGGGAGAAGAGTCAAATAATACAGAGATTTTGGCTTTGCCAGTGAGTGATGCCACTGGCAATATCTGGGGAGCCAGGGTGAGTGGCTAGAGGAGGTCAAGAGGACTAGACACAGAAGAAACTTTTAGATGAACCATCCAGGGATTCCTGCTTCAGAACTTTGAGCAACCCGCCCCCTCCAAAAAAACCCACTGCCATCGAGTTGATTCTGGCTCATAGAGACCCTATAGGACAGAATAGAACTGCCCCATAGAGTTTCCAAGGCTGTGAATCTTTATCCAAAAAGTCTGGCTCATCTTTCTTCCATGGAGCAGCTGGTGGGTTCAAACCACCAAACTTTTGGTTAGCAGCTGAATGTTTTAACCACTGAACCATCAGAGCTCGCTGGAAGATTTTGAGCAGGTGAACATAAACTGAGCAGAAAACCCATCCCAGCTCAGACTTAGGGCCCGGGAAATGCCAACATAGAAACCAGGGAATCTCACCCAAAGAACTTCTAGCTTTCAAGTTCTAAACTAATCTTTATTCAACCTTCAGGTAGCCCTCCAGCCCAAAGACCTTTCTTTTCACAGACAGCCGGAAGAAGCTTACCAGAAGATTCTATGACTACCATTGCTAAAACGGGGACATTTGGCTGGGTTCCTGGTGATACAACTCTGCCCTTTTAATCCCTTTATTCCAAATTCCCTTTTAAAACACAAGCAGAGTTTGCTATAGACTTGTTGACTTCTGTGGTCACATCAGCAGGTTTCTCCACTGTGAGCGAGAGGTAAGAGCTAGTGTCTCCTCTGCACCCTGACTGACGCTGGCAGGTCTCAGGTATTGTTGCCAATTGCACTCAAGTCAATTCTGACTCATGGTGACCTCATGTGTGCAGAGTAGAACTGTGCTCCCTAGGCTTTTCAATGCTGTGACCTTTCTGAGGATCACCAGGCCCGTCTTCTGAGGCAAGTCTGGGTGGGTTCGAACCTCCAGCATTTTGGCTAGTGGTCGAGTGCTTAACCATCTGTGCCACCCAGTGTCCTCCAAGTCAGGGTAGGGGCTGTGAATTCTCCATTAGCAAATGGCTAGGAAACAGATTAAAGAATGCCATTGCCTTGCAAAACATCATCACCAATAATGGCAGGTATTTGGTGAGACCTAACAATGCAAAGAATGTCTGTAGAGCAACTTAAGAATATGTAACTTAAAATGCTCATTTTCTCCTCAGCCTATATGACTACGAGACCAGAAGAGCTAGATTGTGCACGGCTACCACTGTCAACCACTCAGAGGGGGCTCTATGTAGGAGATCCTGGATAGGGTGGAAGAACAATGTGGAATAAAATTCAAAATCATAAAAAAAAGGGGCCCCAGATTTGCTGGTATGACACAGCCTGGTGGAACCTGTGAGACTATGGCCCTGACTGCCCTTCAGATCTGGAATTGAACCCACTTTTGTGGCTTCCAGCCAAACAAAAGACAAGCATATGAACTGAACATTTACATTAGGTAGATACACTCCTTGGAGAGATCAGTCATGGGAGAATAGGAGGGCTGTGTATGCACAGGGAGACAGCTCAGGGGGCAGGAGTCCATGGAGGGAAGAACACAGGGAAGAGGTGGCTACAGGGAGGAAGTGGGAGGGGAGCTGTTGTATTGTGAGGGATTGTAGTAAATGTCATGAGGCAAAGTGTATGTGAACTGCTGTATGGAAGATGAATTTGTTCTGTAAACTTTCACCCAGATCACAATAAAAATTTTTTTTGAAAAAAATGCTCATTCTCTTTCACTCAGTAATTTCTCTTTTAAGAATTTGTCCTAAGGAAATAACCAGAGATGTGAAACAAAAGATTTATATACAAAGATATGTATCATGGCAGCGTTTTTAAGTGGGAATAATGGAAGCAATGTAACTGTTCAACAACAGGGCAATGGTTATGGAATTTATGGTACCTCATAGAAAGAAATATTATGAGACTTCAACAAAAAGATACTTGCAAAAAAATTAATGGTGTGGGAATATACGTATAATATAAAATACTCATATCATGCAAAATTGTCTTAATGATAAAACTCATCTCTGCAATGAAAATTGCAAGGAATAAAATTTAAAAGCAGTATGTCAAAATGAAACTTTGATTATGAATTTTGTGCTTTTTTTTTTTCTTTCTTTCTTTCTCTAGGAGCTCTGGTGGCGTAGTGCCTAAGGCACTTGACTGCTAACCAGAAGGCTGGCGGTTCAAACCCACCAGGCACTCCTCAGAAGGAAGGTTGGGCAATCTACTTCCATAGTGTTACTGCCTTGGAAACCCAAGAAGGGGTCTCTATGAGTCGGGTCCGACTTGATGGCATATAACAACAACAACAACATAATTTTCTGAGTTGTCCACACTTTCTACAATAAGCAGATACTACTTGAACAAGCAGAAAAAAGTTTAGTAGGAAGTTATGGATTAGATTGTGTCCCCCAAAAATACGTGTTGTAAATCCTAACCACTATGCCTGTGATGTTATGTTCATGAGACAGGATTAGTGCAAGGAGGTGTCTCGAGTCAATTTCTCTTGAGATAGAGATTAAACAAACAAATGAAAGAAGCAGAAACAGGAAGAGAAATGTCAAGCCACATGAAGATCACCCAAGAGCAGAAGCTCAAAAGAGACAAGGACCTTCCCTCAGAGCCAACAGAGAGAAAAAGCCTTCCCCTAAAACAAGTGCCCTGAATTCAGTCTTCAGCTCTGGTGGTGTAGTGCCTAAGGCACTTGACTGCTAACCAGAAGGCTGGCGGTTCAAACCCACCAGCCACTCCTCGGAAGGAAGGTTGGGCGATCTACTTCGGTAGTGATACCACCTTGGAAACCCAAGGAGGGGTTGCTGTGAGTTGGATCTGACTTGATGGCACATAACAACAACAACAACAACCTCCTACACTGTGAGAAAATTGATTTCTGTTTGTTAATGCCATTCATTTGTGGTATTTCTGTTATAGTAGCACAAGATAACCAAGACAAAACCAAAAACATCTACTATACTTGGCAATCAGGAGCTGATCCACTTCATAAGCCAAGAGGCTTTCTTAGAAGACATGGTACCTGAAGAGTTTAATCCCTCACCTCTAATTCTGAGACCCAAGGTGGGCAAGAGGAATCAAGAAAAGTAAATAAGAGTTAGTTTCCGGGAGAAGATGACTCAAATACAAATCAGTCCCCTGGATGTTCCTGGCTGTGACACAAAGTCACCCAATGACCTGAGAGAGTGAGATGAACTCTCCAAGCCTTGTTCTCATCAAAGGTGACACCTTACCCCCACTCTTCATATGCCAGACACAGCACCAAACACTTCATTTGCATCATTTGGTTTAATCTTCTTATTCATGCTACGAAACAGATGTTGTTCTCACTTTATAGCTGAGAAAAGTCCCATAACTAAGAAGGAGCAGAACCAGGGTTCAAACCCAGATAGTCTGACTCCAGGGCTGCAAAAAGATACCCTGAGTGTTTGAGACCAAGGTCAGAGATGGCCACTCCCAATAGACAGTAAATTGGGGAACTAGAATTTGAACCCAGGACTATCTGACTTGCAAAGTGTTTGATACCACACCCAAGGGGGGCTGTCTCCACAGAAAAGAGCAAATTGATTACAGGAGTGATTCCCAAGTGTGGCTGCACATTAGAGTTACCTAGGAAGCTTTTTAAAAATACAGATGCTGAGGCCTGACCCCCAAGTCAATTAAGCCTGAATCTTTGGGCATAGGGCCCTGGGCATCAGCATTCTTTAAAGAAAGGTCCCCAGGAGCTGTCTAGAACCCCTTGGGCTAGATTATATTTCTGAAGTCCTTTCTAACTCAAACGTTCTGGATCCTGTTTTTATCACATAGCTAATTAGAGGTTGGGAGCTCTGGTAGCATAGTGGCTAAAAGCACTTGACTGCTAACCAGAAGGCTGGCGGTTCAAACCCACCAGCCACTCCTCGGAAGGAAGGTTGGGCAATCCTACTTCTGTAGTGATACTGCCTCGGAAACCCAAGGAGGGGTCGCTATGAGTCGGGGCCGACTTGACGGCACATAACAACAACAACAACAACAATTAGAGGTTAGAATGAGGATGTGAGCCCAACCTTCCCAGCTCCCAAGCAGGGTCCTGTCTAATTGCTGGAGTTTGAGGTGTGATGGGTCACAGCCCCTATGCTTCTTGGTCCTCTCTGCTGGTTCTTCCTTGCAGAGCCCTCTGCCAGGCCCACCCCTATTGAGCTGTTTGCCTTCCCCTTCTCCAAGGACTCTATCAAGGCCTGGCTCCTGGCTCCACTGCACACCCCCATCCCAAGCCATCCTGTTGCTCCCACGCCCCCACCCTGCTCCACAGTGGTGGGCTGAAGTGGGAGACTTCTTTCTCATACTGCCCAGCCTGGGACTGGCCCTCTCTCAGCCCCCAGCTCTCTCCCATGGGCCCTTAGCCCAGCCCTCATGGTCACAAAGGATGCTATCTCATGAAGGCCCCTGTGACACATCTGTCTTGGGGAGCAGCCTGGGGCTGGTGCATTTAGCTGACAGGACACATTTGGTGACAGATGGGTTGGGTGGGATTTGGAGGCTATGAGGACGGAGTTGCAGCTTTTCTCTCACTGGGCTGGCGTCCTCACAGCTCCTCCACCCACATAAAGTCCGGAGCTTGAGGCACAGCTCTCTGCTTCCTGCTCCCCATCCTGGGCGAGTTAACCCTTCCTCTTAGCCTCAGTCACTCCTCTCTGAGACAGGGCCTTAGGAGCCCCTGTGCCGCACCCCCCACTCCCGGGCAGTAAAGTCAGAGTGCATGAAGGTGCTTTGCAAACAGGAACTCAAACTCCCTGCTATCAAGTTGATTCCAACTCATTGTGACCCTATATGACAGAGCACAGCTGCCTCATAGGGTTTCCAAAGTCATGATCTTTACAGAAGCAGATCACTATATGTTTCTCCCACGGAGTGGCTAGTGGCTTCAAACCATTGATCTTTCAGTTAGCAACTGGGCCACCAGGGGTCCTTTGCAAACAGGAAGATTGCCCACAAAATAGACACTCATGCTTAGCTTGTCAGAGGACTGGTGGAGAAGCAGAAAGAATTCAGGTGGCTTCCAGACAAACTGGGGCTTAATTCAAGTTGCGTGACCTCCATGCTGTACAACTTCGGACGTTTTACTTCCTTATAAAGAGGGTTAATAAAACCACTGCCCGGGGTATCAGAAAGAGACAATGCTAATGGAAGGAAGGCCCTACCATCTTGTCCAGCATCCAGTATCATTCCCTGCCCCCAGCTCTTCCCTGTCCCACAGAGCTGGAAAAGGTTCTAGTCCAGGACCTCTTTTTCACAAATGTGGAAACTGAGGGGCCAAGAGATTGAACATTCAAGATCACCCACACCATGTATGACAGAGCCAAGGTCAGGACTCACAGTATGAACTCCAAACCAGTGCTCACCCAGCTGTGGAACTGCGGGGCTGTACAAGGAGGAGAGGAGACCAGAGATCCTCTAGCAAGAGTCCTTACTCCAAGGATGATGGCAGCCTGTAGCACTGGGGCTTGCCCCCTTGCCCTGGGACTCTGTGCAGGTTTCTGTGTGTGCAAAATGTTGGGCAAGGAGTCCAGATTACTTGGTTGTAGTGGAAGGAGATTTTTATTTTCCACTTTGATGAAATTTGTGTGGTGTTAAATTGTCAGAGAAAAAAAAGAGAGGAGGAAAGAATGCTTCATGGTCAATTCAGTCACCTTCCTGCTTGCTTCCCCTATTCTAGGAAGTTGGGGAGGAGTAGGAAGTGGCCTTCCTGTCTCCAATGCTCTTTTTTTTTTTTTTTCAGTTAAAACATTTTATATATTTAATGAAACCTATTTCTCAACTCTGATTTTGATTTAAATTACAAGGTTTTATTCTTACTTGCTGTAATGATGTAAAGGTACATCATTTCCATTTGAATTATCAAGTAACTTCCAATTAACTTTAAAATGTTTTTTTTCCATAACCAAAGCAAACTTTTGAATAAATATAAATTATATTTTCTTTTTATTCTCCATTATTTTAATCAGAGTAAAATAGATGTGTGTATGTTGGTTTTTTTTTCCCCCTTTTCTTGTTAAATAATATTTTATCATGTTGGGTTTACACAGCAGTTTAGGTTCCCATTCAACAATCTACACAAATTGCTCAGTGGCACTGGTTGTATTCTTCACAGTTCATGAACATTGTTAATATTTTTGCTCTGGTTGTTCCATTTCAATTAATCTAGTTTCCCTGTCCTTTTACATTCTTATCTTTGTTTTAAAGTAATGGTTGACCATTTGGTCTCATATAGATGGTTTTTTAAAGGCAGACAGGATTCATGGGAAATTTTCTTTATTTTGTGAGCCAACCTGTTATTTAGCTAGAAAGTGATCTCAGGGGCAAGTTTTAGTCCAAGGTTTAAAAGAGTATCTCAGGAAAATAGTCTTGAGGAATCTTCCAGTCTCAACTGATCCAGTAAGTTGTTTTTGTTTCATACCATTTTTTTCATTTTAGGAATGTGAGGCTCTGTTCCACATTTTTCTCCCATTCTGTTAAGGTCCATCTACTATAGCCCTGATCAGTAGTGGTAGTCAGGCACCTCTAAGTCTTCTGGTCTCAGGGTAGATGAGGCCACTCTTTGTGTAGACTATTAATCCTGTAGACTAGTTTCTTCTTGTGTCTTCCATTTCCTTCTTTTTCTTTTGCTCCAGATGAATAGAGGCTAATAGTTGTATCTTAGATGGCACAAATGCTCTTTTGATTACACATAGCAAAGCTTGTGGGAAGGGTGGGGTGCCTATGAGATGGGTTACAAGGTCTGTGTTGAGGGCCAGAGTTCAAGACAGGTTGAGTCAACTTCAAGAGTTACAGTCAACCATCTGGTCCCTCCCTCTGTGTGACCTAAGAGTTTAAAGGAGAGGATATGGAGCTGTTGGAACCAGAAAGGTTAAAGGTTGGTGCGAAGGGAAGGTGGGTTTGGAGAAGGAAAGAAGAATCCTTAGCCCTGTTCCATGTGCCTCTGCATAGTGCCTGGTTCTGGCCTATGTGGAGGGAGAACAGGCCCAGAGAGATGGCAAGAAGTTCAGGGACAGAGAAAGGATAAAGGACAAGGAGAAGGGAAACCTACTCATTTTTTTCCATCTTCCCACGATGCCTAATAATAAGAAGGTTGAGCAGCAGCAAAAAAAAAAAAAAAAAAGAGGTAACAAGAATTGGAGCCACCAGAAGAATGGAAGGACTTACCCCTCTCTAAGCTCTGGCCAATGGAAGGGAGCAAAGGTGACAGGGCTCACCTAGGCTTCCAAAGAACAATCGGGTGGGATCAGTGCTGGAAGTCATGCCTCCTTTTCCCAAACTGGGTGTACCACCTGCTGCCACTCCAGGTGTGGCCAGCCCCACCCTAAGATCCAGTGTGGCCATCACCCATTCTAAATCACATTATTAGTCTATTCTGTGTGAGCCAAATCCCAGGCCAACAAAGACAATCCTAGGGGTGGAAGGGTGACATTCTAAGGGCTTAGTATTACCTCCCAGAAGGTAAGGGCAAAGAACAGACTTCTCTTTAGGCAAGGCCACGTCCTTCACTACACATCTTCTCATACTCTGAGAACACGTATTTAAGGTTACCTACCTTTTCTACATAGGAGCCTTGGTGGCACAGTGGTTAAGAACTCAACTGCTAACTGAAAGGTTGGTGGTTTGAACCTACCAGCCACTCCATGAGAGAAAGATGTGGCAGCCTGCTTCTGTAAAGATTATCACCTTGGAAACTTTATAGGGCAATACTACTCTGTCCTATAGGTTCACTGTGAGTCAGAATCAACTCACTGGCACCAAGTTTGATTTTGGTTACTTTAGCTACTGAGTAATGCACCCCCCCACCAATAAAGGTGCCCATGTCGAAATCCCAAGAACCTGTGAATATGTTACCTTATATGATAAAAGGGACTTCACAGATATGATTAAGTTAAGGACATTGAGATGAGACGTTTATCCTGGATTATCCCAGTGTGCCTAACATAATCCCAAGAGTTTTTATAAGAGGAAGGTAGGAAGGTCATGGTCAGAAAAGGAACTGTGAGGACAGAAGCAGAAGCTGGAGTGATGCTAATGCAAGGAGGGGCCCTGAGCGGAGGGGAGCAGGTGATTTCTAGGAACTAGGAAATGCAGGAAAATAGATTCTCCCCTAGAGCCTCTACAAGGAGCCAGCCTGTCAACACCTTGACTTCAGTTCAGTGAGTCTGATTTTTTTATTTCTGACCTCCAGAACTGTAAGAGAATAAATCTGTGGCTTTAAGCAACTGGGTCTGTGGTAATTTGTTACAGCAGCAATTGGTAACTAATCCATCTACCATATCAGTAAAGGTCAGTCCACAGTGCTCAGGGAGAGGGGGGAGAAAAGGAGGGTGGGAGACAGACTCCAAGCTAGGCCATGGGGCACAGGATGCAGCTTCACCTCGGCTGGGCATACAGGACTTCAACGGTTCTTGAGAGGGCAGAGAATGAGGCCCAAGGGAGGCAGGACCACAGTGGGAAGAACCTTGAAGGTTGAGTGCCTTGAAGGTCACCCTGGCTGCAGAGAAAAGGATTGACCAAAGGGGTTTGTGAGGAGAGAATAAAGACTCAGGTCAGTGTCAGAAAGAGGGCCTGATGTGAGATGCATGCATGATGAAGAGGTGAAATTGACAGTATCCAAGTCAGGTCCAGAAGAAGAGCTGAAGATGAATAGAGGGCACAACCCTGGTGATAATTAAGTGTCCCCTAAGGTTCTCTATATCTTTAGTGCTTTCCCTCTTTGAGTCTCAGTTTGCCCATTTGTACAGTGAACCTTGAGTTTCTCACCGAAACAGTCTCTGAGCCTGAGATGTCAATGAGAACATTGACATTCCAGGCTCTTCCCTTGGTTTCTGGAGGTGTAGTTCTATGGTATGTCCACCAGAGGGCGAGGCTGCCCACATCCTTCTCTGAACTCCAGGCCTCACTGAGGAATCAGTCCTCCACCAGCTCATACACACACACACACACACACGGAGGATTATGATTCTTGACCTCTGTGTCAGTGCAGGCTCTCTGGTAAGCAGACTCTGAGATGGAGTTAGGAGTTCAGGAGTGAAAGATAAGGGGGAAGAAGCAAGATTGGGCTGGGAGAGAGCCTCAGATGATGATGCAGACCCCACAAAGTCTCTGCCAACTTTACAGGGAGCTTCTGAATCAGACTGCCATTAGAACGATCTGTCATGGGCTGAAATGGCCAGGCCCTTGTTCCCTTTTCCTGCTCTGTCATTGGCTGGGGGCTGTCTGGAGGATGGGGCATTGCATGGAGGAGACTGAAGGTGCTGGAGTCTTACCAGCTAAACTGCTCTCCCTGCTGCTCCTCTCCACACTCTGCTCTTTGTTGCCCAGGGCCTTTCTCTAGCCTTCCTTAGATGCCTCCCTCTCGCATCCAGCTGGCAGGACCTTGAGGACAGGGTCTCAAGCATAAGCAGGTCTTCTTGTTAATGCATACAGCGTGAGGGAGGAGCGGGAACAACCTGGGGTTCCCAGAGGACTCAGAGCCCCAGCCCTGCTTCCCTGATGGTGGGACTTGAGCGAATTACCACCCACTCTTCTGGGTTTCCCATTGCATAGTCAGAGTACACTTCCCTTACAGCTCTGAAATGGGAACGCAGGAGGGGCCAGCTTTCTCCCCAAGGAATGGCACACAAAGGATTCCAGAGCCCACGGTTGTTATGGAGTCTGTGCCGCCTCCCTGGTTCGGTCCCAGGAAAGGGAGCGTGGAGAGGTTCTTCACCAGGGTCATTCATCCCTGAGGGTGCTTGGGGAAGGACTGGGCTAGGGAGGGCGGGAAGGTGCTGCATATGCCACGCTGGGCAGCCCTGCCCAGTTCCTCTCAGGCACCATGATGCCCATCTGCCATTTTGGAGCACTGGGAAGTGCCTGCAGCTCCACTCTCCCAGGTCCAGATGGCCACCCCATCCCTTCCTCCCCACTCTCCTCACTGCTTTCCTGCCCAGCCTCACTCAGAGCAAGGGCCTGGGCAAAGCCATCACTGCTTCCCAGCACCTTCTTCCAGCTAGCTGGTCCTCGGTGGGCTTGGGTAGAGGGTCCCTGGTTGTCATGGAGATGAGACCTGCCCACCCTCCCTCAGCCTTCTGGAAGGGAAGGAGCCAGATGGCTGGGGTTGGAGGCTGGAGGGTGCAGATACCCAGATAGAGATACCAGAAGAAAACAGGGAGAAACATACACACATACACGACTAGAGCCTGAGAGAGGGCTGGTGGAGTATAGGAGGCTTGTTGTGAGTGTGATCTGTGTATTACGGTATGCAGGGTTGAGAGGGTAGACAAGTACACGAATGTGTGCAGGGTTGTATATCTGTGTGAGTGAAGCATGTTTCAGTGTATGAGAGTGTTTACACTGCTGGTGTGTTAATGAGGCAAATGTGTGTATAGTAAGCATGTACCTATGAGCATGAACATGAGAAGTATGTATTGTAATGTGCACACGTGTGTGAGTGTGGGTGAGTATGTGTGTGTGTGTTGGTGGGCCTTTGTATCTGCATGTGAATGCATGTATAATACAAGTGTACCTGTGAGCGTGAACATGAGTGTGTGTTGTGGCTGTGCACACATGTGTATGAATATGGACACGTAAGAGGTGGTTCTTCCCCCACAGACCTAGAGCCCTCTCTACTCCAAAGGCAGGCTGGCTGGGACTCCTACCTCCTGTTGTTGTTAGGTGCCATCTAGTCAGATCCAACTCATAGCCACCCTAGTACAACAGAATGAAACACTGCCCCGTCCTGCGCCAGCCTCACTGTCCTTGCTATGCCTGAGCCCATTGTGATAGCCACTGTGTCAATCCATCTCATTGAGGGCCTTCTCCTTTTTCACTGACCCTTTACTTCACCAAGAATGATATCCTTCTCCAGAGAATGGTCCCTTCTGACAACATGACCAAAGAAGGTGAGACGAAGTTTGGCCATTCTTGCTTTCCGGCTGCACCTCCTCCAGGACAGATTTGTTAGTTCTTCTGCCAGTCCATGGTATTTTCCTCACCAACACCACAATTCAAAGGCATCTACTTTTCTTCTGTCTTCCTTATTCACTGTCCAGCTTTCACATGCATATGAGGCAATTGAAAACACCAAGGCTTGGGTTAAGCATACCTTAGTCTACCTCCCACTGGGTACTAGGGCTCAGGCACCCAGGAGTTGGAAGTCCAAGTGATTTTCTTTTCTAGCTGCTCACTCCCTCACCCTCCCATCTGTCGGGACAAGCTGGAGAATGCTGGCCGGCTAGTCCCCAGGACTGCACAAAGGTGGACTTTGGGTGCTGGGCACAAGGTGAACTGCAGGGTGGGGGTGGGGGGACCTTAGAAACTCAGGAAAGAGCAGAGAGGCCCTGGTCCAAAGGCCTGGTTAACCCCTCCCACCCTCTTGATAAGATCATACTCCCCTTTTCCCTGCCCCCTTCTCCTCAGACTGTCATCTCTCCATACAGGGATTATATTTTCCCTGCAAACTGGATGCCTCTCCAGGGCAGGTCCTGATTTCCCCCCTGAAATCACAAGATACCAGAATGCCTGCCCATGTCTTTATATTCTTTATATTCTTACTGAAATAGGGCTCACAGACAAATGCAGACACCCAGTTAAATTTGCATTTCAGATAAGCAATGAATCCTTTTTTTAGTATAAATACATTGCACATATTGCATAAGATATACTTTCACTAAAAAATTATTCATTGTTTTTTGAAATTTAAATTTAACTGGTCACTCTGTATTTTTATTTGCTAAATCTGGCAACCCTGTACTGGAAGTCCCTCAAGAAATCTTTTTTTCTGAGTGTTCTCCCAAGAGAGTACTTAAGAAGGGGCTTCAGCTGAAATGTGTTCCTGAAGCAGAGTCCTTATGAGTGACTTGCTTAGCAAACATGGCTGACAGGATAGAAGAAAGGGAGTTGAAGGAGCCTACATCCACCGCCCCATCAACTGCACTGGATTCACTGGGTCAGAATCTGCCATCAAGTAGATTCCAGCTCATAGCAACCCCTGTTGAGTTTCCGAGGCAGTAAATCTTTACAGAAGTAGATTGCCCTGTCTTCCTTCCGCAGAGTGCCTGCTGGGTTTGAACCACCAACCTTTTGGTAAGCAGTCAAATGCCTTAGGCACTGTGCAACCAGAGCTCCTTCAAGGCAAACAGTAGACTGAAACCAAGGAGAAAAAGCTGAGGAGAGCATTTCTTTGTGAAATCAGGGCATTGAAAAGCATCTGCACATACTGGGGAATTTAGAAAACACACGCATGTCCAGGGCAGGACATATGCTCAGAAAAGACCTGATACGACCCTAAGCTTTCACTTCTGGCTGATCTCTAGACTCAGTAGAAGCAGGAAGTGAAAGCTAAGGCAGAGTTGTAATCCGCCTGGCTAAGCATTGAAGTCCTGCCCCAACACAGAGCCAGTCTGCAAAGACATGGAGAGTCTTTAGGCAGAAATGAAAGGACTCATTAAACTCATTGCCATTGGGTGGATTCTAACTCATGACTCCAGTTTTACAGAGTAGAACTGTTCCATAGGGTTTCCAATGATTGTAATCTTATGGAAGTGGGTTGCCAGGACTTTTTTCCATGGCACCACTGGGTGGATTTGAATCTCCAATCTTCTGGTTAGTAACCAAGCACAAACCATTTGCATCACCCAGGGACCTCAAATGAAAAGACACTAGACAGTAACTTGAAGAAGCCATATAAATAAATAAGGAACACTCTGGTAGCATAGTGCCTAAACTTGACTGCTAACCAGAAGGCTGGCAGTTCAAACCCACCAGCCATTCCTCGGAAGGAAGGTTGAGCAATCTATTTCCGTAGTGATACCACCTTGGAAACCCAAGGAGGGGTCGCTATGAGTCGGGTCTGACTCAACAGGACACAACAACATATATACAACTACAAAAGCCAGTATTATTGTATTTTTTACTTATGACTCCTCTTCTTTTTCCTATATTATTTAAAAAACAAGTGCATAAAACAATGATTATAAGTGTATGTTAATGAACACACGATTTATGAAGATGCATTTAGTGACGATAACAACAGCATAAAGAAGGAGGGACAGAGTTGTGCAGGGACAGAGTTTTTTAATACTGTTGAAGATAAAGTGGTATTAGCTGAAAATTGTTATAAGTTTAAGAGGTTAATTGATATCCCCAGTGTAACTACTAAGAAAATAACTAAAAATTATACAAAAAAGGAAATGAGAGAAGAATTAAAACAATACACTAAAAAAAAAATCAATTAAACACAAAAGAAGGTATGTTGTTGTTGTTGTTGTTGTTGTTGTTGTTTGCCGTCAAGTCGGCCCCGACTCATAGCGACCCCTCCTTGGGTTTCTGAGGCAGTATCACTACGGAAGTAGGATTGCCCAACCTTCCTTTTTATATGAGAGCTTAAATTCTAAAGCACTTGCGGTTGTGGAAAGCTCTGGTCTGCAGTGGGAGCCCTAACTCCATTTTGAAGCTTGACATAAATTTCAGATGTCATTTGGGTTCTTTCTGACCTTATGGTTTATACGAGCATTGTGGCTATACACAGACAAGTTCCAAGACTGCCATTGAGTCAATTCTGACTCATAAAACCCAAAACCAAACTCACTGCCATTAAGTTGGATCCCACTTATAGGGACTCCTCCTTGGGTTCCAAGGTACTATAGCCACAGTAGCCTAGTGATCTCATAAATATTTGTCTTTTTGTGACTGACTCATTTCATTCAGCATAGTGTCCTCCAGGTTCATCCATGTTATGAGATATTTAACAGATTCATCATTATTCTCTAACATTGGGTAGTATTCCATTGTGTGTATGCACCACAGTTTGTTTATCCATTCATCCATTGATGAGCATTTGGTTTGTTTCCATTTCCTATTGTGAATAGTGCTGCGATGAACATGGATGGGCATAAATCTATTTGAGTCATGGTTCTTATTTCTGTAGGATATATACCTACTGGTTTAGTGCCTAAGGCATTTGACTGCTAACCAGAAAGTTGGTGGTTCAAACCCACTAGCCACTCTACAGAAGGAAGACTGGGCAATCTACTTCCATAAAGATTTACCGCCATGGAAACCCAAAGTGGGGGTCACTATGAGTCAGAATCAACTCAATGGCAGTGAGTTTGGTTGAGTGGGTCCTATTTCCAACTTTTTAAGAAAGCAGCATACTGTTTTCCACAGTATTGCACAATTTTATAGTCCCACTAGCAGTTATAAGGGTTCCATTCTCTCCACACCATTGCCAGCATTATTATTTTCTGTTTGTTTGTTAAATTTTGCTATTAGTGTTGGAGTGAGATAATATCTCATTGTTTTGATTTGTTTCTCTCTAATGGCTAATGATCACAAGCATGAGAAGATCGATTGTGACATCATCATTTACAGATTTACAGAAGCTATAATGTTATTATTATTTGTTACTTTGACAGACCACTACTTGGAAGGAAGGTTGGGTAATCTACTTCTGTAGTGATGCCCCCTCGGAAACCCAAGGAAGGATTGCTGAGTCGGGTCCGACTCCATGGCATATAACAACAACAACAACAATATATAGGTACAAGCATTTCTCTGTTTTCAAAATGGATTAATGTAATTAAAAGTATTACTCCATTATCATTTCCTTTTTATGAGTTTTAATTTTTTATTGGCATATTGTTGTTGTTATGTGCCATCAAGTCAGACCTGACTCATAAAGACCCCTCCTTGGGTTTCCCAGGTGGTATCACTATGGAAATAGATTGCCCAACCTTCCTTCCGAGGAGTGGCTTGTGGGTTTGAACCACCAGCCTTTTGGTTAGCAGTCAAGTGCCTTAGGCACTATGCTACCAGAGCTCCTAATTGTCGTTATTTGTTGTTTGTTGTCAGGTGCCCCGAGAATCAGTTTTGACTCATGGTGACACTATGTACAACAGAAAAAAAACACTGTCCAGTCTTGTATCATCATTACAATCATTGTTGTGTTTGAGCCCATTGTTGCAGCTGCTGTGTCAGTCCATCTTGTTGAGGGTCTTCCTCTTTTTCGCTGACCCTCTACTTTACCAAGAATGATGTCCTTCTCTAGGGACTGGTCCTTCCTGACAACTTGTCCAAAGTATATGAGATGAAGTCTTGCCATATATGAAATTTAACAAAACAAAATTATCACTGTCTACATTTCTTTCCCTGTCATTTTATTCTTTCTTTCACTGCAAGACTTTGAGTGAAAGTTAGTTTGTTGTATGGAAGAACGGAGGACACTTATTCTGGATGTCAGATGCATTAGAAGGGCAACTGACTCAGGTTGGAATTTGCTAGTGATCACGATGAACCAGGCCCACCCAGATGCTCCAGTCTGTGCCTCGCTTCTTTCTGGAGCCCCCCCAGCCCAGTCAGGTATACCTGCTTGGGCTCCCACTGAGGCACCCAGCCTCGACCGATGGTTCCTCAGTTTTCCCCATCCCTCAGGACCTGCCAGCTTCCTCTACCATGCGGTTGCAGGTCCCTAGTCAGCAGGAAGGCAGACCAGAGTGAAAGCAGAAGGGAGCTTCCTGGTGTTAATTGGTGTTAATGAAATCCCGTTTTTCCTCCACCACCCCAGGCAGGCAGCTGAGAATAATGCCATCTTTTCACTGTGTGCTGGATTTAATCAGTCTCCTCCCCTGCGCCCTAGGATGAGGAGAAGGGGCGGGCAGGAAGAAGATATTAATGACAATAAAAATCGTCAACACTTTCTCTGTGTTAGGCTCCTAAGTGCTTTTCATGTATTTTGCTCATTCATTCCTGATAAAACGGTAGATACTATCAGACACAATATTTTATAGCTGAAAAGCACTTAATGTTCTTTGAGTGCTTACTCTGTGCCAGTCCTCTTCCAGCCCAACTGCAGACTTAGATCTGTGAGGTGGCTGTCATCCTTAGCCCAGTTTGACAGAGGAAGAAGCTGGGGCCCAGAGAGGCCAAGTAGTTCAACCAAGGTCACACAGCTAGGGAGTTGCAAAGGCAGGATTAGAACTCAGGTCTGATTCCGAAACCCTACGTTCCTGATCACCACATAAAACATCCTGTCTGGAGGACTTCCAACAAGATGGAGGAATAGGCAGACAAGCAACACAGACCCTCTTCAACAAAGAAAAGAAAAACGAATTGACAGAGATACAGAAGATAATCCTGGAGCCTGAGCTTTGAAAGGAACTATACAGTAGTGGATTAGGCACCAACTAGTGGAAAAACCTGAAGGAAAACAGTGAGTGTGGAGATGATCGGAGCAGTGGACTGTCAGCTACTCTGACAGGACTGACTGCCTGAATATTTCCAAGTAGTGTTGGGACCTGAGAATTGCCCTACAGATCAGCTGTGGTCACCAAGGGCTACAGGAACGACTGCACTGGTGGCCTATGACTAGGAAGGGAAACAGCAAGGCGGGAGACAACCTGAGCTGTGGACTTTCTGCTGTCTGGAGGGTGCAGCCATTTTGGATATTTAAAGTAACCAACGGTGCAACCATTTTGAATGTTTACAAGTGGCAGCCATTTTGGATATTTAAAGTGACTGAGGGCACAGCCATTTTGAATGTTTACAAGTGGCAACCATTTTGGATTTTAAAGTGATAGCATTCTCATTCGGATTCCAGGGACCTAAGAATAGGCTCTGTTTGCCAAGGTCAGCAG
>NW_006921602.1:6473328-6485249 GCF_000298275.1 Orycteropus afer afer | reverse complement strand
GAAAAATAAAACACAGAGAAAATTGTTGAAGATTTGTTGGAGGAGAACTTCCCTGATATGATGAAAGATGAGAATATATCCATTCAGGAAGTCCAACTAACCCCAAACAGGATAGACCCCAAAAGAAAATCACCAAGACATATCATCATCAAACTCACCAAAACCAAAGACAAAGAAAGAATCATGGGAGCAGCATGAGAAAAATGAAAAGTTACCTACAAGGGGCAACCAAAAAGACTAAGCTCAGATTTCTTGGCAGAAACCATGCAGGTGAGAACACAATAGGATGGTATATATAAAACCCTGAAAGAGAAAAATTTCCAACCAAGAATTATGTACCCAGCAAAATTGTACCTCAAATATGATGGTGAAATTAGGGCATTTCCAGATAAGCAGAAATTAAGGAAATTTGTTAAAACCAGACCAATCTTATAAGAGATGCTAAAGGGACCTCTTTGGACAAAGAAGCAACAACAGCCAACAACAACTGACCATTAACACATATGATGATATAACCCAGAAACCAACCCAGCTATGGAAGTATCCAAAGTAAATAAGCCTACAGGATTATAAACAGGGAACCAGAGACATCAATTGACAAATGAGGACAACTACAAACCAAAAAAGGAAAAAATTGTGTCGTTACAGAACTTCTAGATAATAGGGAAGTCAAGACAACTACAAGATAGAACAGACTGTTCTAAACTATAATCACAGGGAACCTCAAAGAAAAATTATAAGCCTTCACATAAAAATAAAAAAGAGAACCAGCACAAATATTTAGCAAATACTAAAACAATAGCAATGAAGGAAGTGATAACATGATTCATAAATAAAACTTGCTCAGCATAGAAAATTTATGGAACAAAGAAATTGACACCACGAAAAAGCACATAACAAAAATGACAGCTACAAATTCATATTTGCTGATAATTACATATCTGGCAAGGGACTTATCTCTAAGATTTATAGAAAACTCTAATGCCTCAACACCAAAGGAATTAACAATCCAATTGAAAAATGGACAGAAGACATGAATAGACACTTCACCAATGAGGATATTGAGGTGGCCAGCTAATACATGAAGAGATGCTCACAATCATTGGCCATAAGAGAGATGCAAATCAAAACAACAATGTGATACCGTCTCACCCCAGCACTGATGGCAAGGTTCAACCAGACAGAAAATAACAAATGCTGGCGGGGAAGTGGAGAGATTGGGACTCTCATACAATGCTGGTAGGACTGTAAAATAATACAACCACTGTGGAAAGCAGTATGGCGATTCCTTAGAAAGCTGGAATTGGAGATACCATTTGACCCAGCAATCCCATTACTAGGTATATATCCTAGAGAGGTGAGAGCCAGGATAGGAACAGATACGTGCACACTCATGTTCATCACAACACTATTTACAATAGCAAAAAGATGGAAACAACCTACGTACCCATCAGTGGAAGAGTGGATGACCAAACTATGGTACATACACATAATGGAATGCTGTGCAACACTAAAGAATAATGTAGAGTCTGCAAAACACCACATAATATGGATGAACTTGGAGGACATTATGATGAGTGAAATAAGTCAATCACAGAAGGACAAATACAGTATTAGTTTGTGGAGGGTCAAGGAAAGGTTTATATATGGAGGGAAACTTTGTTGGTTGCCAGGGGTGGGAGGGGAGAGGAAAGGAGGGAAGGGGAAGGAACACTGGAAAAAAAAAAAAAAAAAATGCATTGACCCATGTCACTTTAGCTTTGTGTATTTCACTGTACATGAATTATATTTCAATAAAATGCATTAGAAAAAAAAAATCCTGTCTGAATCAGGTCTCTGATTCTCTAGGTGCCTGGAGGGATGCTGGCCCTTGGCCTCCCCTCCAGCCTCTGGTCACATCTTCCAGGAGTCAGGACATGGGCCTGGCCTCTTGACACTAGGACTCTGTATGGCCTCTCTGAACTACTGCCTCCACCTCTCCTCACCCCAACTGACTGTGACACATTTCTGATGTGCAGAGCTTCTCCCTGAGCATGAGTCAAATAACGGCCCAAGCTTATGACTCCTTTTCCCTGGCCTAGAATTTGGGGACAAAGGGCCATCTTGGGTGAGGAGGGCACCAGGTCCCTGGGTGAACCGGGCAGGAGACAGGGCCCTAGAGGCCCAGGAGTGGTTTCTCTTGGCTATTGCTTTGGTGGATCCCAAAAGGTAGTATAGCAACCATTCAGGGCATGTGCATCACACACACACACACACACACACACACACACTCATTCACTTGCTCACTCACATCTGGTGCATCTGGACTCATAGCAGCTCTTGGACCTAAGATGCCTGAGAGGAGGCAATGTACCTAAACCCTTCTGGGTCTGAAGTTTTCTGTTCTTTGAATTCTGTGCTTCAGTGCCCTCCTCTGAAAAATGGGCATCATATAGTGCCTGTGTCGTGACGTTCTTGTAAGAATTAAGTGAAACAGTGCGTGTCACATCCTTCAGAGTAGTCCTGGCTCACTGAAAGCCCATGGAAATATTGGCTATGGTTACCATTTGTTATTATCATGGTGGCTACTGCCTCTACTGCCTCTGCCTCCCCAACATTCAGTGCATCTGAAGCCAGTCCCCA
This sequence comes from Orycteropus afer afer, assembly GCF_000298275.1. Taxonomy (NCBI): domain Eukaryota; kingdom Metazoa; phylum Chordata; class Mammalia; order Tubulidentata; family Orycteropodidae; genus Orycteropus; species Orycteropus afer. The sequence goes on along the minus strand of NW_006921602.1, from coordinate 6,482,627 downwards.
GTCTCCTAGGGCCCCCTGGGCCAGCCTAGGAATCTTCAGGGTCAAGCTAGAGGTTGAACACAAGCCACTGAGTGTTCTAGACCCTGCTTTGCCACTGACCAGCTGTGTGTGTGACCTAGAGCAAATTATTGCTCCCTCTCCCCTGCCCCCAACCCTCTACCCCTGTAAAATCAGGATGGCTGTAAGGATTAAATGAGATAATGTGCATAGAGTGCTTAAGACAATGCCTGCATAGAATCCTGCCTCAGAAACCCAGAGAGGGGTCGCTGTGAGTCTGGACCGACTCAACAGCAGTGAGTTTTTTTTTTTTTTTTTTTTCCTTGAGTTGTGCACTAGAGTTCAGAACATTTTGGAGCAGGAGAGACCTTAGCCATCATCTGGTCCTGCTCCTTACAAATGATAAGAGACCCAAATGCAGCAATGACAGATGCCTCAAGGTCATTAGGGTGGAGGAGGAGGTAACTGCTAGAAGTTCAGAAGAGGAGAGGACTATGTGGCCAGGGCGGTAGAAGGGAGCATCTATGAGAGGGCTTTCTGTGAGCCCTGAGGTACCTGCCCGATCTGGAAGACTAGAGGAGAAGGCAGGAGAGTGCTTGTGGTGGGCCAGGGCAGCAGAGGGCAGGAGGAAGAAGGAAATGTGGGGGACTGCCAGGGATGGATCTGGCTGAGCAGGGCATCTAGGAAAGGGCCGCTGGGCCGCTAATGGATCTCTAAGATCTTCCTTCCAGTCTATGAGGCCCTATGCTGGCTTTCCGAGTTGAAGACCATCTTGATTTGATTCTGAAAGGTCACACAGCCTTGGAAACCCTATGGAGTACAATTCTACTCTGCACACATGGGGTTGCCATAAGTCAGAATAGACTTGTAGGGCAAGGAACAAGAATTTCCCATGAGGCGGTCAGAATACTGGCCCATTCCCATCACTGGAGGCAGTTCCAGGTTTAGCCAATGGGGCTAAACCATAGTACCCAGCGTTACAAGGTTTACCTATGATTTTAAGCCAAATCGTGAAACTTCAAAGAAACCTTCCCTTGCTGGAGCTGTTTCAAGTACCTGCCCACCACTTCCATCCCTGCCTCCTCCCATAGTTGTATGCCCCCTCCTTGCCCTAACTTCAGTGGAAAGATTTGAAACGCCTCTTGTTGAAGATATTGAAGCCCAGGTTAAAATTCAACTGTGTTGCCTGGGAGATGGAATGTGAAAACAATTCTCCTTAATATCTGTTTTGCATGGTTTATAAAGCTCTTTCTCATCTGTTATTGGACAGGGAACACAGCTCGTCTTATGATGTAAATCAGTGGTTCTCAAATTTGAGTCTGTGTCAAAATCACCCAGAGGGCTTGTTAAAACAGACTGCTGGGCCCCATCACCAGAGTTTCAAGATCAGTGGCCTAGTATGAGACCTGAGAATTTATTTCTAACAGCTCCTAGGTGCCCCTGAGGCTGGTTTGGTAACCACACTTTGAGAACCACTGATGTAAGTGTTGTCTAAGTTCTCCTTCCAAAAGGATCTACCCATTGCCGTTAAGTCAATGCTGACTCACGGCAACCCTATGTGATACAGAGTAGAACCGCTGCGTTGGGTTTTCTTGGCTGTGTTCTTTTTCAACCATATCACCAGGCTTTTCTTCTGCAGTGCCAGTGGATGAGACCTAACTGCCAACCTTTAGGTCAGTAATTGAGCGCAAACATTTGTGCTGCCCAGGAAACTTAAAAGGATGTAAAATGTTGGAGATTGGTTCTCAAGTCCCAAGGGATTCTAAACAAGGGATCACTTGCATCCTCTTTTGGTGATTGGCAGTATGACAGGCTTTTTTTTCTTTGGGTGAGGCTTTGTTCACGTCTAAATATATTTGTCAGTTGGTTCTTAAGAAATTGAGCTTCCATATTCCATTCTACAGATGTGTAAACTATGGTCTGGCTGGACGACAGGGCTTTGCTAAGCCACATGCTTGTATGTGGTAAAGCTTGAGCTAAAACTCAGGACTCCTGACTCCCTCCCTGTCACCCTTCACGAGCTCTAATCTACAGCATTGGTAGGAGTTTGGGATTTCTGGGAGAGCTAAGTTTTTATGAGAAATGAGGTTCTGCCCCGAGGAGGGCAGGTTACCCTCAGAGGAAGGAGAGTCCTGCAGAGATGCTTGGGGTTGTGGAAGATACGACAAAGGTAGACTCGGACTTGGGCTCTGCTCCCAGTGAGCCACACGTTAGCTTGTAGCAAACCTCGCCAAGCGAGGGAATCTCTCTGGCCATTTTTTCTTTTTTTCCCTGAGAAATGGGCATGGTAGTAGTTGTTTACTCTATCCTGACTATAATATTATGAGGATCAAACAGAAAGCAGAGAAGGATCAAATGAGAAAGGAGATGGGAACACATTGTTCATTTGTAACACTAATAGCAGCATTTATAGCGTGTCCTGCCCCAAGCTCTTTATCTCATTTATATCACATATTACCTCCATTTTGCAAACTGGAAAGTGAAGCACAAAGAGTTTAAACAACCTGTTCTTATCACACACATAGAAAGTGGGGAAGCTGGGGTTTGAACCTGGGTATTTTGGCTCCAAATCCCAGCCTTTTAACCAATATCAGTACCAGTTGAGTTGAAATGGACTGTGTTGGAGAGTAGAATTGTGCTCCACAGGCTTTTCACAGCTGTGAACTTTTGTAAACATAGTGTCAGGCATTTCTTCTGAGAAATCTCTGGGTGGATTTGAACCACCAACCTTTCAGTTAGTAATTGAGCGTTTAACTGTACCACCCAGGGAGCGTCCTAACCACTACACTATTTCTGAGCACATCTGCCTCTGGGCTACACGTATGGGGCTGATGAGGCAGCCCTGGCAGGGTGAGCCATCTGTAATCCACCTGGCTCAATGTGCCTGTTTGCCATCTTGGCCACAGGGGGAGCTGGGAGAGCAGACCTCTGGGGTGAAGCTAGCCCCTGGGATTCCCACATTTATCCCACGGATGGGAATAGGAGCACACATACACATGGATAGATACACACAGTCCTAAACACATACATTTACATACAATCACACGAGCTCACTGAGTGGGCCAAGGACCACTACCCAGGCGAGGGCTTCCCTAGAGTCCTTGTCCCAGCTGTCAGGCAAAGATGCAGCCTTCAGAGGCCCAAGCCTCCAGGTGTTTCATCAGTTATCACCCCTCACTCAGCTATGGAGTGAAAGATTTCATTTCCAGGGCAGGCCCACCCCCTGCCCTAGCACATTCCATGCCAAAGACAACATTCTGTGTACTGCACAGGATCAATGGAGAAATGAGAAGAAGAATGCAAAAAGAGAGAGTGAAACAGAGAAGAGAGACAGAGAAAAACATAGCCACAGAGACAGGGAGTGAAGATAGAGATACACAGAGAAGTAAGGCAGGAGAAGGGAAAAACAAGCAGAAATGAAGGGGCACAGAGCAAGAGCAGAGACAGTAGGAAGAGGGGAACCTGAAAGTCAGGGGCAGAAGGAAAGGAGAGCTCTGTACTCAGGCAGGAGAGCACAGCTAAGGGGTGCAGGGAGCTGAGGGGATAGAATGCAAAAGGGAGGCACTGGGCAGGTGTGTAGGCAAAGAAGTGTAGGGGAGGCACTGGCAAGGAGATCCAAAGCAAAGAAAGGTGGAAGCAACAGAGAAGGAGAGGTCGGAAGAACCTGAAGCAGAGACATGCATTTGGGGAGAGAGATGGGAAGACAGCAAAAAGAAACAGAAAGGGAGAAATGGGGGCCAGGAAAGAGGAAAGGAAGAGATCTGAAGCTAATGTTATTTGATTATATGCTCTAAGCAAGGAACTTGCTCTGTGCTGGAAGCACCAAGAGAAAGAGTTGGTCCCTGTAGTCCTTGTCCTCATGCAGCTCTCCCTCTAGCAGAATGTCAAGCACACAAACAGGAAGTGATAAAACCAGGCCCAAGTGCAGAGAGGGAGGTTCAAGGAGTTACAGGAAGGAACATAGAGGTTGGGCATCTAAATAATCCTGGACATGATTCAGGAAGGCTTCCTGGAGGAAGAGACATCTGAGGAAAGAATAAGGAAGAGTCAGCCAGGTGCTGAGGAGAAGAAAAGGGCAAAAGTGTGGTGAGCAGGGTAACCTAGAGGTGCGGGGAGGGTGGGGCAGGCAGGACCCCGTTAGGGTCTCATCCCGAGGAGTCTCAAGTTGGCAGATCTATGTGCGTTTGAGCAGGGCTGCATCAGCTGCTGGATGAAGAATGGATTGGACAGCACAAGGTAGGGTAAAAGGACTAGTCAGGTGGCCCAAGCAAGAGAAAATACTGAGCTAGGGCAGTGACAGAAAAGATGACAAGGAAGGGGGGAGATTTGAGAGCTACAGGGACAGTAAAATCTGCAAAATTGGAAGACTGAGTGACTGAGGGTGGCAGGAATGTGGGGGTGTGTTCTGAGTGGCACGAACGAGGCAGCCTGTGAGAACTAGAACACCTCCCTCCTGTGAGATGTCATGGCTTTGAGCATCTCCCTTCATTACCAGGCTACAGTGCAGCACCCACCTGTGGTCTGAGATGTAGACCTTTGTCTGTGGGTCTTTCCTACAGGACCACAAGCTTCTTCCCCACTCTGTATGGCTGGGACCCAGTACAGGCCCTGGATAAATGCTAGATAAATGAACAATAGGCAGGCAGAGCCTGATGTCCAGAGGGCCTGGTCCCTGATACAGGCAGCTGGGCCTTGAGCCAGGAGGTTATTAAAGCAAAGCTTAAAGGTGCCCACGGTGGCCGTACTGGATTGGTTGGGCAGTTATCCAGCATTTTCTGTGCACCAGCTACTCCTTGTGGTTTAAAAAAGAAAGTGAGAAAACACACAATCACAGCCCATAAAGAGACAGGAAAAAAATATATTTAATTATGATAATTATAATAGAGTGTCAATTAGGCCACTATGGAAGTGGTGTCAGGAGCACTACCTAGAGGAGATGACATTTGAGCTGGGCTTTGAAAGACAAACAGGAGTTTGCCATGCTGAGAAAGAAGGGTAAAGGCATTCCAGGCTAGGAAAGGGCAGAGCTTAAAGCACTGAGTCATGGAAGTGTCTAGGAGAGACCAGAGCTAATTCTGCAAACTCTTAACTTACTCTACACCTTGTACCACATCTCCTCAGCCCCCTTGATACTACCTGCAGCTTCAGTGGATGGTCAGAGAGAGCTCAGACTTGATCTAACAGTGTCCCATCTCCAGGAGGAGCTGGGCAGTCGGTCCACTTTTGGCCCCAGGGCCTTCTCTGAAGCTGAGGGGCCTGCTCTGCCCTCTGAAGCATAGTCCTGAAGTGCAGGGAGTTGATGCCCTCAGAGACAGCCCTCAGACAACAGGGAAGAGGAGCCAGTGAAGAAATGCCTGGATGACTGACTCCCAGCAGACAATTCTGGCCACTTCTCAGAGGTCTGTGGAATTGAGTCCCTTTGCCTCTAGTAGTGACCTTGAGAATACACCTTTATATTGGCTTTTCCTCCTTCCTAATCATAGTGCCTAAGGCACTTGACTGCTAACCAGAAGGCTGGCGGTTCAAACCCACCAGCCACTCCTCGGAAGGAAGGTTGGGCAATCTACTTCCGTAGTAATACTGTCCCAGCAACCCAAGGAGGGGTCGCTATGAGTCGGGTCTGACTCAACGGCACATAACAACAACAACAACAATCTCACTACCTACCCCCACCACACTCTTTTACTCCTGCTTCATGGGATCACTTTCTGATTAATCTACTACCTGCATCCAAGTCCTTTCTGAGGCTCTGCTTCAGGGTGAACCAAAGTAAGCTGGGATATACTGCTGAGGACTCAGAGCAGGGGTGTTGTGACATAGGCAATTTATAGTAAACATACCCATTACTTGAAAAGAAAATACATTACTGAGTATCTCTATGGGTCTAGAAGTCAAATGGTTAAGCACTCAATGACTAGCTGAGAAGTTGGCAGTTTGGATGCACTCAGAAGTACCTCAGAAGACAGGCCTGGTCCCAAAGGTCCCAGCTTTGAAACTTCTCTGGAGCAGTTCTATGCTGCACACATAGGGTCACCATGAGTTGGGATGCACTCGATGGCAGCTAACAGTGATAACTATGGATCAAGCCTCTGGCTGGACATTAGAGGATGCTGAGTTCTTCCAGACTTCTTGCTGGCTGGGGTGATATAACAGAAGGGATGAGTTGGTAGCACATAGGGGACCAGAAACCTCCTCTTCCTGCCTTTGGAGCATGTCACGTGTATTGGGAGCAGCAGATTGATGTTCCTAATTACATTTGGCTCAAGCTGATATTGAGTATTTATCTCATTCTGGGAGCCCACAATGCTGGCGGATGGCAGGGAAGGTGGCCAAGAGGCATGCTGGGTAGCTGAGGAGGACAATCTGGGATTCTAAATATCCATGAGAGGTGTAAGAGGAAAAGTCACAGTGTGCATACAGGGTGACTGCCATTTGAGTTGCCCCACAACAGCTTGCAATGGAGTCCTCGGGCTACAGGTGCCCTGGGGAGGTCTTGGAGCTCATCCGCATCTTAAGGCTAACCTACACAAGACAGTCCACAGAGAGAATCTGACCACTTCTGGTGCTGGACACCTCACTGATGGGGAATGTTTTCATGGCTCTGATTTAAATTTCTTTTGCTACATGTTGAAAGCCCTGCTGGTGAAGTGGTTAAGCATTAGGCTGTTAACCAAAATGTTGGTTGTTTGAACCCACCAGCCACTCCCTAGGAGAAAGATGTGGCACTCTGCTTGGAAACCCTATGGGGCAGTTCTACCCTGTCCTATAGGGTCTCTATGAATCAGAATCAACTCAACAGCAATGAGTTTGCTACTCCAGGTTGAAGGTTTACTTTGCTTAGTTTGTTCTTGGTGGCATTAAATATTTTCCGAACACCTACTGTGTGCCCCGGCCTGGGCACACAGTAAGAGGCATGCCCCTTGTGCTCAGGAAGCTTGCCAGCTCACTGTGTATACTGACATGAACACAAAACCAGACTCTCAGACCCAAAGGTAACAGAGTCATGGGGAGTGGAATGAGGAGGGGAGGCCATGAGGAGATGGGGCTGTGAGAGGTGGGGTGCATTTGGGGAAGTGCAAGAGAATGTGGAGGGCTTTTCTGTCAGGGAAGTAATACAATCAAAGGCCTGAGGTCCCACCTGGGAACACACCTAGAAGGATCTGGCCCAAAGGAGATGCCAAGGCCTGTGGCAACATCTGCTACCCATGAGATTTGGCAAGTCACTCCATTTAATAAGTGCTCATTGGTAAAATAGGCACTAATACCTACCCACCTTCCTCCCAAGCTGAGTGTGATTCACAAATAAATCAGCAGGTATGAGTAGACCATTCAAACCAGAGCCTGCGTCACATATCTGAAGGGTAAAGTGGTCCTTGATTTATGACGTTTAAGTCCTGATTCTGTCACTATGTGATCTTGGACAAGTTCTATACCTTCTCTGAACCTATTTCCTCATCGGCTAAATGGGATGATAACTCCTTCCTCATATTGTCACATTTAAGGAGCCCTGGTTTTGCAGTTAAAGTGCTCGGCTGCTAACCGAAAGGTTGGCAGTTTGAACCTACCAGGTGCTCCAGGGGAGAAAGATGTGGCAGTCTGCTTCTGTAAAGATTTGTTGTTGTTGTTGTTATTTGCCGTCGAGTCGGACCCAACTCATAGCGACCCCTCCTTGGGTTTCCAAGGCAGTGTCACTACGGAAGTAGATGGCCCAACCTTCTTTCTAAGGAGTGGCTGGTAGGTTTGAACCTTCTGGTTAGCAGTCAAGTGCATTAGGCACTATGCTACCAGAGCTCCCTCTGTAAAGATTTATAGGCCTGGAAACCCTGTGAAGCAGTTCTGCTCTGTCCTAAAGGATTGCTATGAGTTTAAATGAATTGGAAGGCAGTGAGTTCTTTTAGTTTGGTGGCAAAATGGTTAAGAGTTCAGCTGCTAACCAAAAGGTTTACGGTTTGAACCTACCTCACTATTCTGGCAGGTAGAAGACCTGCGGATCTATTTCTGTAAAGATTATAGCCCAGAAAATCCTATAGGGCAGTTCTGTTCTGTCACGTGGGGTTACTACGAGTTGGCATGGACTGAAGGCACAAAAATGGTGCATTTAGGACTGCACAAAAAAATCCAAATAAAAATAGCGTGATGACCAAGATAGCTATACAGATGCTGGTTACGTTTCTATTATTGATCCAGTCCATGCAGTGGGTGCTTTCAAGGTAGACACTGAATCTCCTCTCTCTGTTCCTCCAGCACCTCTCACAGAGTAAGTGCTCATAAAGGACTTTGTCACCACCTTTGTTAATTGCATTGGATAATCGCCTTGGATCAGGAAGCCAGCACTTCCTGGGTTTTCCAGGGAGCTTCTGTTTCATCTAAGACCCCTCCCCTCCCCAGACTCAACAGTTCGGTATCTGCCAAAACCGGTTCTGCCTAGGTACTCAGGAAGGGGTGCCCTTCTCAAGATTGTGGGGTCACTGGTAGGTGATTGTCGCTCATCATATCCCTCAACTCCGGAAGATGACGGGACCCAAGGTCAGGATTAGTTCACTACACAGGACGCCCTTGCGTTGCCCCCAGAGTAGCCTTGCGCCCAAGGGTAGGGGAGAGGCTTCTAAGGCAAGGCCCGCCTGGTTTCTAGAGCGCAGCCTTTAATAACTAGCGTTCCATGGAGAGTGCGAGGGAGATGTAAAGAGCAGGAGCCAGAAGAAACAGCTCGGCCAGTGTGGGCTGTGTGCTCTTGTCTAAGTTATTTCGCACTCTGGGCCTCAGTTTCCTTCTTTGTAATATTGGCTAGCATCCACTCCCCACCCCCCTGACCCAGAAGAGCTAACTGCTGTGGGAATTAGACTCTAATGATTGCGTCTTGTGACCCTCTGCGCGGGTATCTGCCTGAGGTGAGGGTGCCTGCAGAGTCCCCTGGCTGGCAGCCGCCACGCCCCTCCCAGCCTGACACTCAGCACCCCGGGCCTACTGGCCGACTTTGCGAACCTCCCTTGGCCCAGCCCGGCGGTCTTCCCAGCCCGCCGGGCGTCTTGGCGGTCTAGCATGTGACTTCACCAGTATCCCCCGGCCAACAGGGCAACAAGAGCCGAAGTCACCGCCCACTCCCCCAGCCAGCAGGTGCCAGGACGCAGCCTCGCCCAGCCGCGTGGCGTCCGCTGGCACGAAGGGGTTAAGGTCGCGGGCCTGGACGCCTGGCCGGGTCTCTGCAAGCGGCGGTGCCCTACGGCCCCCGAGCGAGTTGGAAGGCGCGGGGCACAGCAGCGGGCGGGCGTGCTTCCTCCTCCTCCTCCTCCTCCTCCTCCTCC
>NW_006921602.1:6436382-6473226 GCF_000298275.1 Orycteropus afer afer | reverse complement strand
CCCTCTCTCTCTCTTTCTCTCTCTCCCTTTCTTCCTGCCTCGCCTTCCTGCGGCGAAGGAGGCTCATCTATTATAAATGCACATTCGGGGCTGACATCAGCGACAAGCGGCGGGCGAGCGCCGACGAGCGGTCCCTGCGCGCTGCACGTCCGGAGCGCGGCGCCCAGGCTCGGCCCAGCCGCCGGCTGGGCGCGGGGAGCGCGCCCACTGCTGCCCCGGCTGCCAGCGCGCAGATTCGCGCCAGACCCCCTGCGCGTCCGCTGCCTGGGGACCCCGGCCACCACCCCCGTAAGCCGCCGCCGCAGCGCCCCGGAGTTTCTGCATGACTGTCACAAAGGTAAGCGTCACTCTCCCACCTCGCCCAGGACCCGCCGGAGCCTGCAGCCCCTGGCCTCCGTGGCTGGGGAAGCGGGCATGTGGGTGTGGGGACCGGGCTTGGGTTCTGGTAAGGTGCGGCGTATGCCTCTCCTGCTTCCTCAATCGCTGGAGTCACTCTGGCCCCTAAGGACTGTGGAGGGGAGTGAGAGAATGCCACTTTGGCAGCAGAAGAGGTTTGGGTAACCTCTCTCCACACCCAGCCCAACCCCAGACTGCATTTTTAACCCTTGTTTAGGATGGTGCATTTTTAACCCCTGGAGAGCTGTGCTTGGCAGTCCCGTTTTGTCCCGGTTTGGAGTAGGTAGTGGGGATGGTGACTGACAGGAATTGGCACTAAGCAGTGTGTTTAGGAAGGGACTTGCTGCTGTAAAGAGGCCTGACCAGAGGGAACCCCATCCCACCTGCCAGGCCTCTGCTGCCCTCCCTAGAGCCCTGGCCCAACTCCAGGGCCACTCTGTGGAGAAGGTGCTGCGCAGTCCTTAGAGTCGCTGACAGGAACAGAAGGGCTCCCAGAGGAGAGAGGACCGCTTTGGAGATGAGGGAAAAGTGAGCATCCTGACAGCCCCCATATTGGACAAGGGTTCTTGAGCCTTGCCAAAGAGGCCCAGGTTTATTGGAGACTTTGGGAGTTATCTTCCTGTGGGGAGGAAAGAGTTAAGAGGAGAGTAGAACCACAGGGAATTGAAAAGAGCCTGGGGTTAGGGGACCGTGGGAGACCTGAGTTCCCCTCCCTAGCTCTACCCCAAACACTCTGGGTGACTTTGGCTTGCAGCTTTAGGCCTTAGTTTCTCTTGTGAGGATGATAAGATGGGTGTTGGGAGTAGGGGACGGGCAGCTGAAGAACCAATAAGATCTAGGGTTGAATTCATACTATTCAAAGGGCTCTGTCCTGAGTTAAGCACCTCCAGCCTGGCCTTAGTTTTAAGCTTGACTACTCTACCCTTTCCAGCTGCCCAGCTGGCTCTCAAAATTGGGGAGCTGGAACCCAAAGCAGGAAGGGCTAGTAATCAGAGCAGTGGGGTCAGATGGATGGTCAGGGGTGGAGGTGATGGCAGGGGTGGTTTGAGGCCCTTCTGATAAGCCAGAAGTTACTTGTACCCCCATGATATCTGCCACAGGGAAGCACTTTCATTCGGGGGTTATTGGGCTCAACTCAAAACTTTTTTATTGGCCTTGGTTCTGGGACTTGGAACCTTGTGGGAAGATGAACTTGGAGGTACTGAGGCTACTAGCAGGGTTACCATGACCCACAGGAGGTCTGCTTCAAACCAAACCAAACCAAACCCAAACCCACTGTCCTCGAGTCGATTTTGACTCGTAGTGAACTTGTAAGACAGAATAGAATTGCCCCAAGCTTCATACTTTAAAATTATACAGATGCTCTTCAGCTGGGAGGGGTTATTATCATTAAGGCTATTAATGTCAAAAACACAAGCAGGCCAGGGCAGAAGAGCAATTGCTGGGTCTGATAAGCAATGAAGGCTGTGAGATGTCTAATCAGAGTGCTGAGGATTGACTGGCACTTCTCCTGGGTCTCCGTCTAACACGGACTCAAGGAGATTTCCTTCCCAGGAGGCCTGCAAGAAAGTTGTGTTCAGCCCCTTTGAACAGATGAAGAAACTGAGACTCTGAGAGGTGAAGTGACTTGCCTAGGGTCACAGAGCAAGTAAGTGGAAGAGCTAAGGGCAACTCTCAGCTCTGTCTCAGTCTCTGACCCACAGTCTTTCCATTGTTCTCCACTGGAGAGCACCCTGGAGATTGGGGTACTCCTGTGGTGGAGGGGCACTGCTTGAGGGCCTGGGTCTTGAGGGATGGGGTGGGAAGTCTGTGCAGAAGCAAGAATGCAGAAGCATTCTTGTCTGTGGAGTTAAGCCCATTGACAAACCTGGCTCCTTGGTGCTGTGTGCATTATTCACTCACTCCCTCACACCTCCCAGCTCAAACCCCTCTTTGTCTCTCTCCTCCTGCTCAAACTAATGTGGCTTCCTCTTAAGCCAGCTCAGAGGATTAAATAAAATCCCCACCCTTAACCCTATCCTCTCTCACCTTGCCGGCCTTTCACAGACTAGACTAGGTGTTCCTGGGGTGGGGTGGGAGTAGGGAGCAGGAAGGATGCATGTGGAAGGAGAGTAGCTGGGATTGGGGGCAGTGCTGTTGCCTTCAAGACTGTTGGAAGAGGCTCTTTCACATGTCCTAGAGAAAACAGTGCTCTGGGAGTCTGATGGCCTAACTGGGCCACTAACAGGCTATGTGATCTTGGGCCCATCATTTCCGTCTCTGGGCCTCTGTTGTTCTATCTGTAAAACACAGGACTTGGTTTTGATGATCTCTAGGGACTGAGCCTTGAGACATCTCTAGCTCTGAAAAGGAAGTCACTTCTGACTGATATTGGGCCCTCTTTGTTCTTGGAGGAGGGGCCTGTTTACAAGACAGATATGAAGAGAGTCTGGAAAGTAGGAATCACTGCTTACAAACTTGGGGTGGTAGGCATGGGAGGGAGATGGAGTAGACGGTGGGACAGTGTCCAAGACCCCAGCCCTTTCTATTACTCCTCTAGGCAAATGGTCATAGACCAGGCCCCAGTTTCCTAGACCATGCCCTGTCACGTTTGGGTGAGACCAATGTAGTTGAAGAGACAGTGACCTCCTGGAAAGGATGTCATGGTACAGAGCAGCAAGACAGAAGGTGCATGAGTGAGACCTGGGGGAGAGGGTCCAGTAGGGGCTATAGTGGTCAGAGAAGATTTCATGGAGGAGGTAAAACTCTAGGTAGGCCTTGAGGGATGAGCAGGGTATTCATGATGAGGGAGGGTATTGCTGGAAGAGAGAATAGCCTGTGTGAAGCCTATGACTAGTAGGCATACTGTGTTGGGTGGCATCTTGCAGAGCAGATATAAGCATAGCCTGTGGCATCATTTTGGCCTGCGTGTGCTCCTCTGCTTTGCTTTGCTACTTATTGCCTGATGGCCTTGGACAACATACTTCCTCAGTCTGTAAAATGGAAATATTCCTATCTACCTTGGAGATTGCTGCAAGGACTGAAGAAGAAAGTGTATGTAAATGACAGCAGCCTCTCTACCAACACTATTACCACCATGACCACACCATCACCAGCACCACCATGCACACCACCACCACTACCACGATTACTTTCTCCTGGATTATGACCTTCTAACATGCTGGTATTTTTCCTGATGTTTTAAACTCTATTTTACTGCATATATTTTAATAAACTTTCTTAATTCCTTTATGGAACAAGAAGGGGAAGAAAGGAAGACAAAAAAGAGAGAAAGGAGAGGAAACACCAGAGGCAGATTCCCAAGCTGTGAACAGCCATGAGAGATCAAGGCCCAGTCTCCTCCCAGTCTTAACCCAGTGTCCTTCTGTAAGGCAAGTCAGGGTGAGGGAGTGAGGACTGCTTTCTCCAGTAACAAGTAGCTCAGATCTTACCCTTATTTTTCTCTCTGTAGTCCAGCTCAGTCATGTGCCAGACTAACTTTTCATCCCCAGTTCTAAATACCTGTTTCTAAACAGCTGTCAACTGGGAAAACAGATCAAAGTGCATTAGAATTGTGTGTAAAGTACAAGTTATAGGAGAAAAGCCCATGGGCTGTGACTTCTCAATCTTTTGTTTGCTGCTTAAAGGCCCTATGTGTGACTCATAGCTGGTGACCAGGCTGTGACTAGAGGTGGGGTTTCTAAGTAGCTTATAGTGACTTGGCTTCCCTCTTCTCAGTGAGCCCCATTAAGTTAGATGCCAGAGAGCTGAGTGTGTTTCCAGTTCCCAAAGCCAGCTCAGGGATCAGTGGCCCAGGAACAAAGTACCCTGAGTAGCAGGAGTACCCGCTGCACTTCAGAAGGACCTAGGGGAAATAACATCAGCAAAGAGAAGACCCTGGAGAAGACCCACCAAGCAGGTCTGGGAGCAGCATTGTCAGTGGTGCCAGGCTTTCTTTCTGCTGGCCAGCTTTGTCTCTCCTGCTCAGCTCCTGGTCCCTACTCTATACAGTAGGACTGATCATGGTGTTGCCCTGCCCAGGTAATAGCGGACCTTCATTTGGCAAAGACTACCAGTATCCAGGGTGCCTAGAATGACTCATAACCGAAAAAAAACAAACCAGTTGACTCTCACTCATGGCAACCCCATATGTTCAGAGTAGAACTGTACCCCATAGGGTTTTCATGGCTGTGACCTTTCAGAAGTGGATCACTTCCGAGGCATCTTTGGGTGGGTCTTTTGGTTAGCAGCCGAACACTTAACCATTTGTGTCACCTGGGGACTCCAGAGTGACTCATAAGAGAACAGAATGTTTCAACAGTCAAATCATCCAACACTTTCCTTTGTCAAATGAGAGAGCTGAGGCCCAGGGAGCAGAAGTCATGACTTGACCAAAGTCACCCAGCAAGTGGAAGACAAGGAGGGGCTGGAACCTGGGTCCTTCTGGCTGCTGGTCAGTGCTGTTTCCACCTGGCTTACCCCACTGCTTCACCCCTGACTATACTGCTGATGCTGGAGTTTCCCTCTGCTGGACATCTTCTACCCTTGGAGAAAAATTGTTTGAAGTCAAGATCTGTGGGAGTCCTTAATACACCCAGAGTCAGGATGGTGAGGGTGAAATTTCAGGACCCTTCTGCCTCCAACTCCCTGCCCTAGAACCCAGCCCACCCAGGAGATGCCTGGAGTCTCAGACATCACTGCCTAGCACCTCTTTCCTGTCTGGCTCTTAGTGGAAAATGAGAATGCCAACATCTCACAGAGCCTTAGTTAAAAGGCTGGAGAGTCATAGGCCCAGCTCTAAGATGCTAGGGAAGCTCTGCCTTCTCTGTGCCTCATACTCATTATACTTTCTAGGTGGCTGGGTGGCACAAATGGTTAATCACTCAACTACTAGCCAAAAGATTGGTGGTACAGACTCACCCGGAGGTTCCTTAGAAGGCAGGCACAACCATCAGCTTCTGAAATGTCAGTTTTGAAAACTCTATAGAGCAATTCTCCTATGCATACATAGATCACCATGAGTTGGAATCGACTTGATAGCAACTAACAACAATAATAGTAACAACAAGGTATGGTTGATATCATTCATTCAGCCAGTACCCACTGAGCCCCTATTCTGGGTCAGGCCTGGTGCTAGGCATTAGGGACACAGAACACATAAACCACAGCCCTCACCTTCAGGATCTTAAAGGAGACAACTATGGAAGCCAGTGTGCCATCGTCTTGAGTTAGGAGTCTCAAGGTCCAGTGTGCAGGAGCCAGGAGGGGTCTGTCTTGCCTGCATACTGTAAGAGCTCAATAAATGCAAGCTCTTTCCCTCCTTATTATCTCTCCCTCTGCTCAGTGAGACTCTGTCTTCAGAAAAGCTCTGGCCAGTTTCTTATTCCTGAGTGTGTGTGCAGGATCCTTGTGTTCCCTTGCCTCAGGGCATTGACACCTTTGTCTCTATAACACCTCTTGGAGGCATCTGAGGAGTGTGTGGCTGCCAGCGCCCCAGAATGGCCCTGCCCTGTGGAGTCAGAGCAGACCTGAGTGTGGGCAGTTTGGGAGTGTGGACACTGGCTAGGCCAATGGCCTGGCAGCAGAAGGCCCTGGCAGACCAGTGATGGAGTGAGTTTTTCCACTTCTTTACCAGGTCTGCTAGCCTGGAGCAGACATGGCCTCAGCTACCGGCAGCAGTCTTGTCTCCTGGCTCAGGGGCAGCCCACATTCAAATTTGGATATGCCTGGCCACAGAATTTGTCTAGTTTCCAGGAGATGAGAGAATGTGCAAATTCCCTCTGTGCCCAGCCCCCTCTCCTTCCTCTCTTCTGATCAGCACTGGTCCTCTTCCCCTTCCTTTCCCTGTGGACTCACAGGCTCAGGAACAGCCTAGAGCTTGGAGCAGCTGGCATGGAGTAGGCCCTGCTAGGGAAGGACAGATGCAAATCCAGTGGCTTCCACATGAAAAGAAGCTGTTTAGAATGAGCGTCTCCTTTGTGGACTTTGGAGTGTGGGACCAGCTGCAAAGAAGGCACAAGTGGGGTGGGGGCTGGGGAGTGAATGAGGAGCAGCCTGCCCTTCCTCACCCCCCTCCTCCTTGCCCCCCTGTGCAGACTTTGTAATTGGTTTCTGGCTGGCACCCTCTTCCAATTAATTAACACAGCAATGGGAGCTACTCGCATTTGCCCAGGACTATCCTGTTTACAGAATACACACACAGTTACTGTACTGAATCTGTTCAATGGTCCTGTGGTGGAGAGGACTCCCCTGTTTACAGATGATTAAACAGAGAATCTGTGCATGGAGAGATGAGCACACCGTAGTCACACAGCTCTTGTGGGCCAGAGCTGGGACACTCCCCCAGATCTTCTGACTCTGAGCCAGAACCTTCTCAATAGGACCCCATCATCAGCCACATCCTGTGAAAATTCAGTGTCATCATCACCATAGTAACAGTTGTTATCCAGGCAGTGGGCACGTGTGATCGAATTTGCTCTCTACAACCATGAGGTAGATTCTTTTATTGATCCCATTTTCTAGAGGAAAAAATTGAGGCTAAGCAAAAGTAGGTAACTCACCCAAGGTCACACATTTAGTGGCTGGGGTGTGGGTGTGTTGCGGGGGGATTTGTTCCTGGGCTGTCTGACTCCAGAAACTGTGGTTGTTAAGTCATTTCCAACCTCATGTGTTATAGAGTAGAACTGCTCATAGGATTTTCTTGGCTATAAACTTTATGGAAGCAGATGACAAGGCCTTTATTCTGGGACACCACTGGTTGTGTTTGAACCACTAACTTTTAGGTGAATAGTCAAGTGCATACCAGGGACACAAATTCATTAAACTTCCTGGCCTCTCGTGCTGGTGCTCAATCCTCCTCTGCCCCCTTCACCCCAAGGTGAGGGCTTCTATCTGTTGTGTCTGTGGCCCTGGCACCGAGGATGTGCTTAAGGGTGACACTGTGGATGGGTCCTACTTAGATGTTTCCATGACCTTTGCTGGAGCTGGGAACCACGTAAATAACGAGAAAGGTTGCTGCCTAAGGAAGGTGCCCTGAACGTGGTACCTGAACTCATACTGGATTACTTAGGCAGGGTAGGCAGCCCAGAGATAGAAAAGTTAAAAGGAGAAAAGGGTGTGGTAGAGGCAGGGCCTCTTTCTCCATGTCCACGAAGCTAGCCTTGTGCTGGGAACATGGTTCAGGCCTACAGTTCTTACCAGAAGTGGGCTTGTCTGGAGAAGGCCCTTATTACCAGGGGTGTCAATAGTTAAGAATGCTGCCTTTGGAGTCAGATGGGGCTTTGTCATTTCCTTGCTCTGTGTCCTTGAGGAAGTTGCCTAACTTCTCTGAACATCTGTTTCCCAATCCATTAATGGGGACTGATAATACCAGTTGCCATCTAGTTGATTCTGATTTGTGGTGACCTCACCTGTGTCAGAGTAGAACAGTGCTCCATAAGGTTTTCAGTGACTGATTTTTCAGTACATGGATCACCAGGACTTTCTTCCAAGGTGCCTCTGGGTAGACTTGAACTTCCAACCTTTTGGTTAGCAGTCAGAATTGTTAACTGTACTACCCTGGGACTGAGCTCTGGTAGTGGTGTGGGTAAAGCACTGAGCTGCTAACCAAAAGGTTAGTGGTTCAATCCTGCCAGCCCCTCTGTGGGAGATGTAGTCTGTTTCCGTAAAGATTTATAGCCTTGGAAACTCTATGGGGCAGTTCTATGAGTCAGAATTGACTTGATGGCAATGGATTTCATTTAGTAGGGCTCCAGTTGATGCCAGCAGTACCTAAAAGGATTATTGTAATGATTAAATGAGGTGATCTGTGTGAAGTCCTCATCACATGCCTGGCAGTTAGTATTAGCTGTTAATATTGTGAAGACAGAAAATTCAAAGGATAATTTATGCTTATGATGAGTGTCCTGGGGGTTATGAACTGAGAAGACAGGAAACTCTGGGAATAATAGCAGGGAACCTGACCTAGTCAGGGGAGTCTGGAAGTGACTTTTAAGCTGAGTTGTGAAGGATGAGTAGGAGGTAGCAGGTGAAAGGAGAGGAGTGTCAGGCAGGGAACTGTTTGGACAAAGCTCTGGAGTCAAAACCAAGGTATCATGATGGATTCCTACATGCCAGGCACTGACGTGATCACAGTACATGCATTACTCATTTCATCCTCAGAGTGACTTCACGGAGTAGGTTACTGCTGTGATTCCTGCTGTATGGGTGAGGCAGTGGGCAGAGAGGCCAAGGCCAAGTAAGAGGTCTCCCCATGAAGCAGAATTGAGGCTGGTCCAGATGGGGCCTCCTGACTCCCACCATCTTTCCTTCCCTCCACTCTGCTACTTGGTGATGGGGAAGGTGGCTTAACCCTGGCCACTTCCTGAACTGACCAGGCAAGGGGGTATGTGTGCCCACATTCAGCCACCCAGGCCCTCCACCCTCCCTTACAGAGCCTCCCTGGGCTGAGTGAGGGAGGGCAGGGGCCCTCCTTGCTCACAGGCAGCTCTGGGAGGGGTAATTTATTTTTCCAAAAGGAAATTTTGCTCTGGCAGGAAATTTTACACCTTATATTTTCACTGAGCCCAACTATGGCCATTTTTGTCTTTTAAATCTTTCTGCTTATCGGATTGGGCCTTGGTCTTTCAGGTAAAATTGTGTGTGTGTGTGTGTGTGTGTGTGTATGGAGCTCTGGTAGCACAGTGTCTAACTCATCTGACTGCTAACCGGCAGGTTGGTGATTCAAACCCACCAGCCACTCCGCAAGACTGGGCAATCTACTTCTGTAAAGATTTACCACCTTGGAAACCCAATAGGGGTTGCTATGGGTCAGAATCCACTCGACAGCAGTGGGTTTGGGTTTTTTTTGGTTTTATATGTATGTATATGTTTATGTGTGTATGTGTGTGTGTATCTATATATATACACATATCTATATAGATATGTGTATATATATATAGATAGATAGA
Source organism: Orycteropus afer afer (assembly GCF_000298275.1). Classification (NCBI taxonomy): domain Eukaryota; kingdom Metazoa; phylum Chordata; class Mammalia; order Tubulidentata; family Orycteropodidae; genus Orycteropus; species Orycteropus afer. The sequence goes on along the minus strand of NW_006921602.1, from coordinate 6,463,903 downwards.
TAGAGATAGATATATATATATATATAGATAGATAGATAGATCTATATAGATATGTGTATATAGATAGATAGATAGATAGATAGATAGATATATAGGGAGCTCTGGTAGCGTAGTGCCTAAGGCACTTGACTGCTAACCAGAAGGCTGGCGGTTCAAACCCACCAGCCATTCCTCAGAAGGAAGATGGGGCAATCTACTTCCATAGTGATACTGCCTCGGAAACCCAAGGAGGGGTCGCTATGAGTTCAGTCCGACTCGATGGCACATAACAACAACAACAGCAATATATATACTAACCAGTTTGGAAGTTCAAGCCCACCAGCTGCTCTGCACAAGGAAGATTAAGCAATCTATTTCCATAAATTTTTACCACCTTGGAAACCCAATGGGGGTTGCTATGAGTCAGAATCTACTTGATGGCAGTGAGTTTGGTTTTGGTATATGCATGGATATATACACACGTATATATCCATATACACATACATACATATATATATATATACACATTTTTTTATTTTTATACATTATATTTATATATATTTTAAAAATTTTATGTAAAATATTTTTTATTACATATATACTTTAAAACTTACATGCATATATAATATGTAGGTAAATTTTAACGTTAGTCCTTTTGGTGTCTACCCTTCCCAAGCTCAGAGACGGTGGCCATTTTACCTGGTGCTCACACCAAAGACTTAAACTTACTGGGCCCCTGTGTGAGACACATGTTAACATCCTTGGAGGCTCTGGGCACTCTGAGAGCAGGGTATGGGTGCTGTGGATGGGGGTTCATGTTAATCCTTTGGAAGAAACCCCAGGCTTGATGTTTTAACTCAAGACCCATCTGAGATCATCTGGTCCAGCCCTCTGCCTCCACAGTACTGCACTATTTCTAGAAATATGAGAGTAACTCTAATCTTAATTTAGATTAGTCTAATAAATACTGAGTGCCCCAGCCTTTCACTCAGTGTTAGGACCCACTTCTCAAGGAATCCATGATGCAGTAAATAATAATAATAATAACAATGACAACAATAATGATAGTAGAAGCAGCTAACTCTTATAAAGTGCTTCTTTTATGCCAGACACAGAAAAAAAGTGTATTAAGTCATTTAATCCTCATAACAACTTATGAGGTCTATGCTATTATTGTTCTCTTACCTATAGCTGCAGAAACAGAGGCCCAGAGAGTTAACTTACCAAGGTCACACAGCTGTCAGGGGCTAAGCCTATATCCCAGGCCTTCAGTGACCCTGAAATATGTGGTGAGAGCAGAGAGCTTGGAGGCAAGAAGACCCAGGTGTTGGTCTTGCCGCTACTTCTTTACTATGTAACCTTCGGCTGGTCCCTCAATGTCTCTGAGCTTCTCTTTTCTCATTTGTAAAAATGAAGTTAGTATTCAACTTCACAGGGCACTATAATATGTAAGAAATGTGTAAGTATGTAAATATGCAAAGAGGTGCTTTGTGGATGTCCTGCAAGGAGATAGTTTACATCAAGTCTAATTTGCCTCCTTACCCTGCCAGTGTTTCATGGCCTTTAGAGTCCATCTCTAAGCTACCTTCTTCTCTCTTGCTAGAGCCCTGGCTTTAGAATCTATTAGTACTCTGTTAGGACCTCTGGTGGCGTAGTGCCTAAGGCATTGACTACTAACCAGAAGGCTGGCGGATCAAACCCACCAGCCACTTCTCGGAAGGAAAACTGGGCAACCTACTTCTGTAGAGATACCGCCTTGGAAACCAAGGGTGGGTCGACTCGATGGCAATGAGCTTGGTTTTTGGTTTGGTTTGAGTACTCTGTTGTTAGAAGAGGAAAGTTCTTGTCTTCCAGATGGCTTCTATCTGTTTTTACTCTGTTGGGCTAGTTTGGTGCAGGTGAAAAGTTACTTTTCTGTCTTCCTGTTCTGCTTATTTTGGCTGTTTTATTATGCTTGTGATAAATAATCTGGCTATAAATATGTGGTGTCCTGTTTTCATTTGAAAAGCAAGCCAAATAAAGCATCTAAGCCTTGGTCTGTATCATCCTGGCTCCCTGCAAGCCAGAGCTGTGTGTGGAGGGGGGAGGAAGTGGAGGAAGATGCGTCCTAGAGCGTTGCCATCCACCCCACCTGACCCCTGAGTTTCTGGGCAGAGAGACCCGGTGCCCACTCCCAAATGATCTTGACTTTTGATGCAGAAACATCCTGAGTCTTTGGAGCTTAGACCTGCTTCTTATTTGAGTTTATGGAAAGAAATATCCTCTACTGGCCTGAGGCATTTGCAGCAAACCATTTAAACACCTCAAATTTGATTTCAGAACTAGCAGCTTTGTGATCTAGGGTCTGGTGGAATTTCTAGGACCTGGAACAGATACTGGAAAGAAAGGTATTGGTAGAAGGGGACAAAGGAATCTATTACTGAAATGTTATTTAACCTCATGAAGAAAATAACGTTTATGTCTGCCATGCAGTCTGCCAGGTGAAAGATCAGTTTTCAGGAATGCACTGGGAAATTTGGGATTCTGGGAAATTTGGGATTCTGGGAAAGGGGATTTCTGTGTACCTGAGGGGTCATCCGATAACTTTTTATTATCACAGATCTGTCTTCTAAAGGCTCTGAGTCAGCCTTCCTGCCTTAGTCATTATTGGGAACATACTCAAGTTGTGGATTGAAGCTATTTCAGGATCTGAACTAGCCTATTAAATTGGCCTTTTCTAGGTGTGGGATCTGCATTAATTTCTCTGTCCTCAGAGCTAAAAAAAAAAAGCCAAACTCACTGTCGTCGAGTAGATTCTAACTCATAGCGACCCCTCCTTGGGTTTTCCAGGCAGTGTCTCTACGGAAGTAGATTGCCCAGTCTTCCTTCTGAGGAGTGGCTGATGGGTTTGAACCATCAGCCTTCTAGTTAGCGGTCAAATGCCTTTGGCACCATGCCACCAGAACTCCCCTCAGAGCTCCAGTAGCGTCCAATCTCTAGTATAACAACTAACAGGTGAAGGCCTCATTCTTATGTTGTTTGCTGACTGTTTTATGAGCATGAGCCTTGCTTGACTCTTTAACTTGGTTGTGAGCTTGCTGTGGCCAGAGATGTCATCTGATTGTATCTTCCATTAAGGAGCCCTGGTGGTACAGTGGTTAAGCACTCAGCTGCTAACCAAAAGGTCAGGCAGTTCAAACCCCACAGAGCCACTCCTTGGGAAAAAGATGAGGCAGTCTGCTTCTGAAAAAATTACAGCCTTAGAAACCTTGGGCAGTTCTGCTCTGTCCTACATGGTTTCTATGACTTGGAATTGAGTTGATGGCAACAGGTATATTTTCCACAGCACTCAACAAAGGATTCTATATGTTGATTTGGATGTGTTACAGACTTTTGGGTACCAGGCATACAAGAGCAGGTGGGATTTAGAGCAAGCTTAAAATATTCCCTGGATGTTGCTGTTTGGGCTCAATTCTTACTCTTGTAGAGCCAAAAAGGACTGCAGAAGTGTAGTGGACTCCCCTTTTTTACAGAAGAGAAAACTGAGACCCCACAAGTTTTGCCAAGGGGGCACAGAGAAGAATTGGCTAATTGGGGGCTAGAGCTCCCCTTACTTCTGTTAATGGTAGTCTCAGGTTGAGTGATTTTTAATTCAGTTGGTTTTCTAAACTTCTAGTAGTTGTCAGATGCCTGGCAGGCTCAGGACTGATTCAAAAGTGGGGGTTGAGGGAAGGCTCCAGAAAAACGACTTTGAAGACTTAGCCTAGATGGGAGGGGGCACCTGAATGGATAGCTTGGCTTCCCCAAGTGAACAGCCAGGAGGACCCCACCCTGGTGTCTGGTCGGGGCTGTGGCAGAGGCAAGAGGAACAACTTCCGAGGCCAGAGGAGCAATTTCCAATGCCCTTTTTGCCTGGCTGCAAGGCTGTGGTCCCTGAGATCTGGTAGCTGTGTGCCCTATGTGCCAGGCTGCCACCCTGGCCTCCTCCATTGCTGAACCCAGCTCTCCCTCCTGGAAGCTGGCCCTCCTGGCAGCCTGGGCTGTGGGCAAGCTTTCACTCCTTTGTTTCTCTGAAACCATTAGAAGGGCCTCTGGGTTGGAAGCCTGGGTTGCTAAGAGCTCTTCTCTGGCCAGACCTTATCACTAGCTTGAGAAGTCTCCTTGCAAAAGTTTTCCCTGAAACTCTGGCTTGGAGGGAAGGAGGGAGGGGAGGAGGGAGAGAGGGGGCTCAGGAGCCACAAACAAAGCCGCCCCTCTGTGGGCCCCAGGAGAACCAGAGTGCTTGAACAGGCCTGGGAACAGCAAACGCCACCAAACTCCATGGGCCTTTGCTTTAGAGAAGCCACAGGCATGATCCCACTCTTGAGCCTGCCCTGGACCATGTGCTGCACATCTCTTATCTCACGTATGTCCCCACTCTGCTGTTACCACCATTTTACGGATGGGGAAACAGATGAGGTTTAGAGAGGTGGGTCTCATCCTGGTTCACACAGCAAGAAAAGGGTGAATTGGACTTGACCCTGATATGTCTGACTGCATCGCTGTGCAGGCATGCAGATCCTTAGTAGCCTGGCTGGCCATGCTGTTTATTTGTTTTTTGTTCGTGAGAATGTCCTTGCAAATCGCTGTACCTAAAGTACCACATTTAGAATTCAGTTTATTGCAGGCTTTTTTTTTTCTTTTTTTTTTCAGTTGTCATTGAGTTGATTCTGACAGATGGTGATCTGAGCCCATGTATGTCCAAACTGTGCGTTATAGGGTTTTAGATATTATTGGAATATAAATTCCCCTGAGGGAGGGGTGATGCCTTAAGTGGTGGTCCTTGACTAGGCCCAGCCTACTGAGAGCAAGACCTTTGTAATGAGACTCGGGAGAGGTTCTTGGGGGGAAAGTGAGTCAGAAGGGAAGCGCTGACCACCATGCGCCAGTAGTTTTGCCAGGGCAATGGAAGCAGAGTGGGGAGGGTGGCAGCCCTATACTGTGTTCCTCTCTCCCCTGGCTGCCCGGCTTTCTTGACCACCGCCCACTCTTCCCACCTCACTCTTGGCCAAATAAAACAAAAACCTAGCCCTAGATTCATGTAAGAAACATTTGCTGAACACTTGGGTGCCAGATGCTAGGCTGGGGTCACTGAGGGTACAGGGTAAACCAAAGCAGTCCCCCTCCGGGGAATCCCAGTCTGGAGCATGGGGAGACCCTGGGGCTGCAGCGATGTTGAGAAGGGAGGCTGGAGGGATAGAGCTGTAGAAGGACAGTGATAGAGACTTGTGCAGAGAAGTAAGACCCTCTAAGGAAGGGGGGGTGCGGAGGTCAGGGAAGGTTTCTGGAGGAGGGCTGAGCTCAGGCTTTGAGGGTGAGGGTGAGTAGGCAGCAGCAGATGAAGAGGAGGGAAGGCATTCCAGGTAGAGGGCACAGGGTGAGCAAAGGCAGAGAATGAGAAAATGGTTTGGCTTATTCCGGGAGAGGCAAGAGTTTGATGCCGTGGGGCTGAGAAGGATGGGCAGTGAGTGGAAACAAGGCTGGAGAGTCAGGTGGAAGCCATGGGGAGCTTTAAATGCCAAGTCAAGGAGCTAGCGCTTCATCCTGTGATAGTGCTGGGGTGCCCTAGAGGGGATCTTAGCAGAGGGCTGACACAGTCAGATTTGCACTCCTGATAATCCTCCTGACCTATGTTGCCACAGAGGCAGGGGGTGAGCAGAAATTCACAAAGGACATGTGCAGTGAGGTGGGGTAGGAGATTCCCTGAATCCCACCCCAGATTCCCTGCAGGGACCTCTCTGTGTCTGGTGGCTGAGTATACATGTGTTCCTCTCGCACAAGGAGATATCCCTCATGGTACTGGTCTTTCGCATTGGCCAGAAGCTGCCAGAAAGGTTGGCCTTTTAAGGGAGACTGTGGTTATAGCTTGATGAGAGGAGCACTGGAATGGGAGTCCACAGATTCCTGCCTGACCATGCTTTGATGCACCCTGGCTGTGTGATCTTGGGTTAGTCACTTCTCCCCCATGGTTGAGTCTCTGTTTACTCAGCTGTCTTAGGGGAGTCCCTCCTGTCAGAGGCTGGGTGTATGAGTGAGTTTATGGGTGTGAACGTATGCTTAACCCTCTTCCTGATCTCAGCATCTCCTATCAGGATTTGAGTGATTACTTGACTGCTAACCAAAAGGTTGAAGGTTTGAGTCCACCCAGTGGCACCTCAGAAGAAAGGCCTGGTGATCTACTTCTGAAAAATCAGCTTTTGAAAACTCTTTGGAGCACAGTTCTATTCTGATACATATGGGATCAACATGAGTTGGGATGGACTCAATGGCATCTGGTTTGTTGCTGTTTTTCTCTCTCTTGCTGAACCATAAACTTCTGGAGGGCAGTCAGGGCTCTCTCTGATCCCCTGGGCCTCCCTGAGGGTGCTTGTGAGACTTAGTCAGTGTTTGATGAAGCAACTCGGAAGGTGGCCTGTTGTAGGATGTGGGGGGAACCATGTCATGTGGGTGCCAGGTATGAGCCTTACTGCCATTTTCTCTCTGGTCCCTCTGCATTGCCAGCCTCAGGGACTCTCAGAACCAGACACAATCACAACCTTCTTGCCCTGTTGCTACCAACCCTTGTCCCTGTCCCCCTCCCCCATTTTCCCTCCCCGAGCATCCTCAGACTCTCCAGTCTATGTGTCCTTCCAAACTGCCCTCTGACACACATGCCAACACAGACATGCATACACACACAAGTGCACAAACACACATGCACACACATGATGCACATGTGCATGCTCACACATGTACACACACATACATACACACATGCATTCTGGACTGTCAGGAATTGTGAAAAGTTAAGAAAACTTGGAGGACCCGAGTTCAAGTCTTGACTTTGCCACCAGCTGTCCCTGTGACTTGGAGTTATTTACTGTGTCTAAACTTTTCTGCTTATTCCCTTGCTGTAAACACCAGCCTTTCCCACCCATAAAGGGAACTTTAGGGCAGCCTCTTTCATGCCTCTTGAATATACCCACCTGGGCTAGCTCTGCCTCTTTCAGGAGAAGGGACTTTCTTTGAGGAAACTTTGATCCAGCTTTCAGTGGTTACCTAGGGTGAGGTATTCTTTTAGCTGGGATAGACCTGAGAGAACTTTTTGGAGTGAAGTGGTTACGTGAATGTATACATGTGTTAAAATCTATCAAGCTGAACACTGAAGATGCGTGTGCAATAGGCATGTTGGATATATTTTATACCCAATTTTTAAAAACAGAAAAAAGATCCTTTCTAACTCTCGGGTTCAAGCACCACCTCTCTCCACCCGTGCATACATTCATTCTCTCTACAAATATTTGCATATACTCCAGGCAACACAAGCATACAGAAGCAAAGGGGATGCAGATGTGGGCACTGTCATGGGAGCTCAGAGGTGGAGAACCTTCAGTGGCTCCCCATTGCTTAACCCTGGCTGCAAATCACCGGGGAGGTTTTTAATGCTTGTCTCCAGGGCCCCATTCTCAGAAGTACCCCATGCTTGGATTAATGCTCTGTTGTCACTGTCTTGAAGTTCTTAATAATTTTTGAACAAAGAACCCAGTGCATTTTCATTTTGCACTGGGCTCAGCAAATTATGTAGTTGGTTCTCCCATCCTCCTTCCTCCAGAACAATAGAATAAGAGGCTCTGGGAGGCGGGGCCCAGACAGCAATAACTTCTAAAAGGTGGGCTTCCCTTCTGGAGCAGCCATGTCCAGATGCGGCCCACATCCTTGGACACTTGGCTGACACAGAAGCTGCAGCCTGGCATTCTAGAAGCTTGTCACTGAGTTGGAACAATAAGATCTCACATGTGAGAGTGTTGGCAGGAGCACTTCTTGGCCAATGGTAATAGCAAGTGATGAAGGCACTCAGGGAGGGGAGAGGGATCATTGTGGGTGGAATGGTCAAGGAAGTCTTCCTGGAGGAGGTGGGCCATGAGTCATTCTGAGGAGGGCAAGAGAAGGGAGAGAAAAAAGGCAAAGGTGTGTGTGTTTAGGAAAGGGAAGGAAAGGTGAACTAGGAGAACTGGAGTGTGGATTGTGGAGTGACTTGCGTTACAGAGGGAGATGTGGTTCGGGAGCTGGGTGGGGCTAGATTGGGAAGGACAGGAAATGACAGTCTGAGAAGTCAGAGTACTTTTGGCAATAGGGAGCCATTGAATGTTCCAGATCCAAGAATATTATGCTCTATAAATATTTGAATGAATAGACAAAGGGGGTGTTTGGGGGAAGATTTAGAGGGAAGTGGTTCTCTCTGTTGTCACGGTTTTCAGCCAGAAACTCTAATGTGCTTATTCTTGGAGGCTCTGTAACTTCTTTCCTGTAGGCGGTGACTATCTGTGCAGGAACCTGGTGTCCCCTGTGGCGTGGTCTTGGGGCAGCAGTGATTGAAGCATCCCCAAGAACAATATACATGGAGCAGAACCATCTCCTCCTATTTCTAGGAACAGCACACAGTGAGGGGTGGAGGCTTCTGGTAAAAAGGGCTTCCGTTCTCCAGCTCTCACCAGTCCCCCCAGCCCAGGCGAGCAGCCTCCCCAGGAAGGTGTTTGTTCCTGCCATCTCGTATCTCCCATGCCTGGTGGACACTGAGATGCCGAGGGGAAGGGGGCAGCCTGCCCGGGATAGAGGAACCCTTGTTTCTGTGCAGCCAGAAGCAGATCAGAGGCAAATCTGTTTGTTTCTTAGTCTCCTGAAATATTTATGCAGGAAGATGAGAAAGGGGTGCTGTTTATTGAATGTATCCTCCAGGGAAGAAGCCACAGGGAACAGGCCACTTCCCGTGTCTGAAAGCCAGTGAGCAGAGATGGAAATTCTTTGGAGAAGGAAGAGGGGTGAGATGTCTGGAGGGAACCTCCTCGCTCCAGTCCCAGGACCTTTCAGCATATACTTTCCTGGCAACTCCAAATAATTGCAACTGAAATCTCAGCCTAGTTTTATTCTGGGTGCTGTCCATAATACGTTGTGTGACTTTGGACAAGTTGCTAAACCTCTCTGGGCCTTATTTCCAACTCTGAAAAGAGGGAGGTATCAGTCCAGTTCTGCCTGCCGCGTTATAGTGTTTCTGCCTGTTCCATGCTAGAGAAGTGACAAGTGAGCTATGAAATGGGCTTGCTCTGAGGCAATGAAAAGGCATTGCACTATGAGGAGGACCCAGCTATGTGGTGTTCAAGGCTAGAGAACTGGCTGGGGCAGGACTGAGGGTGCTTGGCATTGCAGAGGGGAGAATTCAACTGGAAGCCTCAGCTGTGACCCGTGGGGTCAGGCCAGAGGGGCCTTGTTAGTGTTGTCCTGGGAGTGCTCAGTCCCACCCTAATTCAGGGGTTGAGACAAGGGGGGCTCATCCCTCCTTCTTCCTCTTACTAAGCCGTGCTGTCCCTGAGAACACTGGCAGGATTTCCTCCCAGGAAGAGGACACAGTGTCCGGTTTACATCCCCTGGGAGTCACAGGCACCAAGGAGCAAGGCAGCACTTCACCCTGACAATAGGACCGGCTTGTCTGCAGATGTGAGAGCTCATGGCTCCATGCCCAAGCCACGTGGCGGGCACAGATCATCTGCTGTCCATGCTCCAGACTGGGCCTTTGGGCAGGGCTTCAGGGGCTTCTCCTGGGGCTAGGGCTCTGTTCCTGCTTCCCATGGTGGGCCTTGCAAGTGGTAACAGTTAATACTAGTCACTGCCATTAGAACAATCCAAATCTCAATACAAACTACCATCCATTAAGCATCTGCTCCATGCCAGGCACTGTGTTGGCTCAGAGAACCCTGAGAACAATTTTCCTGGCCTTTAAGGAAGCTGAATTCTGCCTAGGAGGCAGACATGCAAACAAATGATGAAGTGATTGGTTAAGCGCCGAAGAGCTGGCGAGACTGGGAAAAACTTAAGAGAGGAAGAGGTGCTTGACTTTGACTTTGAAGGATAACTAGAATGCTTTTGAAAGGGGATGTAAGAGGGAAGGTCCGGCACGAGTAAAGGTAAGGGCATTGTGAGGGTCCTGGAGTGCTCTAGAACCCTGAGGTTGTCCAGTGAGATTTGCGGGCTGGGGATTGAGAAAGTGGCGGGAGGTGAGGGTGTGAATGGTTACTACTATCAGCTGCTAACCGAAAGGTTGGAGGTTCAGGTCCACCCAGAGGCACCTTGGAAGAAAGACCAATTCTACTTTGGAAAAATCAGCCATGAAGACTCCAACAAACTATGGTACCTACACACAATGGAACACTATGCAACATTAAAGAATGATGATGAATCCACAAAACATCTCACCACATGGATGGGCCTGGAGGACATTATGCTGAGTGAAATAAGTCAATTGAAAAGGACTAATATTGTATGAGACCACTTTACAAAAAGTCAAGAAACGGTTTACACACAGAAAGGAACATTCTACGATGGTTAGAAGGGATGGGATGGGAAGGGAGGGAAAACGACCAACTACTAGATAATAAAAAAACAAACTGCCATAGAGTCGATCCAACTCATAACGACCCCGCCTTGGGTTTCCAAGGCAGTATCACTATGAAAGTAGATTGCCCAACCTTCCTTCCAAGGAGTGGCTGGTGGGTTTGAACTGCCAGCCTTCTGATTAGCAGTCAAATGCCTTAGGCACTATGCCACCAGACATATATTAACTAAGGTGAAGGGAAAGGCAGTACACAATAAAGAGGGGATTGGCACAGCATGACCAAAGCAAAAGAAAATACTGGGAGGTATGCAAGAGTAAAAGGCAGTAACAGTAAATACTTCTACATACACAATCCTGCAATAAGAGTAATTAAAAAACAGTAATTTACGAGTAGATACATAGGTAGATAAGGAACTCTGGTGGTACTCTGGACTGCTAACCAAAAGGTCATTGGTTCAAACCCACCAGCTGACCTGCAGGAGACAGATGAGGCAATCAGCTTCCATAAAGATTTACAGCCTTGGAAACCCTACGAGTGAGTTCTACTCTGACCTGTAGGGTTGCTATGAGTCAAAATAGACTCAATGGCAGTAGGTTTGGTTTTGAGACATAGGTAAATATGTAAGCTGAACAAGTGTGGCATGGCATATGGGAGTACACACACAAGTATATATGTAAGTTTGCCAAAAGATATTTCTACATGTGTTGTTGTTGTTATGTGCCATTGAGTCGTACCCAACTCATAGCGACCCCTCCTTGCGTTTCCAAGGCGATGTCACTACAGAAGTAGATTACCCATCTTCCTTCCGAGGAGTAGCTGGTGGGTTTGAACTGCCAGCCTTCTGGTTAGCAGTCAAGTGCCTTAGGCACTATGCTACCAGAGCTCCTAGAGATGACCGGTCTACATGGCAGGGAGCAGCTTGTGGGTTTGAACCACCAGCCTTGCGTTTGGCAGGTGACTGCCTTAGGCCTGAGGCCATCCTTTAGGGCCATTTCTACATAGGAATTTGTATGTGCTGTAAACATATGCGGGTATATAGTAGAACATACAGGAGGCAAAGTAGTGCAGCTGTCTTAGCCATGATTGTTGACTGACTTTTAGAATGTCCTTGGAGAGGAAGGATAGAAGGGGGCAAGGAAGCTGAGAGCCAATGGCAATATTGTAATGATGAGGGTGTGAGCCAGGGCAGTGAGCAGTGGGCCAAGGAAGACGAATTACCAAGCATTGGTAGCTCAAGGAGAGGGATACTGACAGGCAGGGTGTTCCTGGGCTCCTGGGAGAAGAACCAGAGTCCAGGAATCCATGGGGTTGGACAACTGGGCATTACCACAGCAGGCTCCCCACGCCTGCCTCCCACAGGCTACCCTCAGGCGGTTTTCCCCCTGACCTGGAGTCTGGGGGGCAAATCCAAAGTCTCGTATCTGCCTGCCCTCTTTCAGATGCTCCAAACTAGGCTGTGTCTTCCTGAAGGGCCAGTGGGGCTCAGTGAAAGCCTTCAGGGGCCGCCCTCCCCTGCCTGCCTCACCTCCCATCCAACCTCATTAGTATTTTGAGCAGAAGCATATTTATTTTTTTCCTGCAGGGAATTGGTGTCCTGGCTCATTTCAAATTGAGTAAAACCAAAGAGCAATTAAGGAGCCCAGACTTGTTAGGTCAAGGAGAAACAGCTGAGAGAAGCAGCTTTGCCGCTGCCTGGGTTGGGAGGTGCAGGAGGGAGGAGGGGAAACAGTGCATGATTTAAATTCACCAGTAATAAATATTCATGATTACGACAGACATCATCCACTCAAAAAACTCAAACCCACTGCCATCAAGTTGATTCTGACTCATAGCAACCCTATAGGACAAAGTAGAAGTGCCTCATAGGGTTTCCAAGGCTATAAATCTTCACAGAAGCAGACTGCCTCATCTTTCTCCTCAGGAGCGGCTGGTGAGTTCAAATTGCCAACATTTTGGTTCATACCTGAGTGCTATAACCAGTGCACCACCAGGGCTCCTGATAGATACCGCAACTAATGTTTACTGAGTGCTTATCATCTCCCAGGGACTGTGCTAAATGCTTTACATGCATCTCATATGATCCTGACAACAGCCCATAAGGCACAGGGTAGTGGATTCTACCATTACCTCCAGGAAACTGAGGCTCAGGGGGTTAAGTAATGTGCCCAAGGTCACAGAGCTAGTAGGTGATGGAGCCAGGGTTCTGTCCCAGTCCTGACACCCTTAACTTCCTGGCTGTTCTGCATCTCAGAGGCATTGCGTGTAGCCAATAGCTTCTCCCTCAGTTCCATTAAAAACAAACATAAAAAATGTCTGCCTTGAGCGTTAGGCTCTTTTAAGATCTGTCTTTATGGGATCAAATTGACAACGGCAACTTGAAAGATGAGACAGGAACCTTAGGAGGCAGTGAGTTTATGTTAATGGGGGAGGAACAACTCAGAAAGGAGGGTGAGAATGGTTGCACAACTCGAATATAATCAATGTCACTGAAATGTATGTGCAGAAACTGTTGAATTGGGTATGTTCTGTTGTGTATATTCTCAACAGCAACAAAATAAATAAAAATGTAAAACCAACTGTGAAACAAAGCAAAAAGCCCTGTGTTGCTATGGAACTCAGAGGTGTCGTCACTGGGGTTGCTGTGGTGAATAAGGGCAGGGAAAGAACTTGGGCATAGTGTGAGCTGTGGCCCTATCCCTGTCCTTGTCCTGGGGACTGCACAGTTAGACCTATTGCTCTTGGAAGGTTCTGGAAGCAGCAGACCACTTAGGAAGCCATAGTGGTGGTACAGGTGAGAGGCCTGGCTGGGCAGGTGGAAGAGGTGAGGACTGGAGGGGATGGATGGGAGGGGATAGGCAGGAGGATTGTGTGGTGACCTTTTGAAGGTTGATGAGTTGGTGGAGGTAGAAGTTAATCCAGACTTCTGACCAAGGGATCCAGGGCAATGGGCAACCCAGGAGGATGCAGCCCTGGTCAGTTGACCTTTGTTCCAGATCCAGGTCACTTCCCCAGTCCCATCTCCTACCTTGTTCCACTATGTGCATCCGAGAGATTTTTCAGAAAATCAGACCCCGTGGAAGCGCAGTCCCTTGCTTTGCAGGCAGTGCCAGAGGAAGAGTGGTGGTTCTCGGGAACTGAGATGGGTTCCTGGCCCAAACTGATAATGGTTTTAACGTCGTTAACTCCTAGGACTGCTGTAGTGTGTGTATGTGTGTGAGTGCATGCACACACACACACACACACAAGCAAGCATGCACAAGAACAAACCAGAGGTTTTTCAGTCTCTGCTCCTCCATCATGCAATTAGTGATTTCTGCCAATAACAGCCTCCTGGAAAAAGTTGATCAAAGGGCAGTTTTTCTCTGATGAGTTGACCAGCTTTTTTAAAAAGCCTCAACTGTAAAGAAGCATGGAACCTGGTGGCACAGTGGTTAAGCGCTTGGCTGCCAATCAAAAGGTTAGCAGTTCAAATTCACCAGCTGCTCCATAGGATAAAGATGAGGCAGTCTGCTTCTGTAAAGATTGCATTGAAAACCCAATGGGGCAGTTCTACTCTATCTTATGGAGTCGCTAGGAGTTAGAGTTGATCTGATGGCAGTGGGTTTGGTTTAGAGAAGCAAGAGGGTGTTGGTACCCTAGAAAGGCAAGTCTCTAGTGAGTGGGCTGGGGTAGTTTATCCTCACACCTCCTAGATTGCTTGTCTTCAGACTTCCACCCTCCCCTGGAGCCCACCAGGCCGAGATCTCATCCAAATTCCTTCCCTCCAAACTCTATTTCAAGCCTTAACTCTCCTCCATTACTTACCCTCTCTTTCCTGCGCTGTTTGCTACTCTTTGCTGGGTGCCAGGGACCCTAATCTGCTAAATTGATTTGCTTTTAGAACACTGGGGTGGGGGTGGGGGTGGAGAGTTGCTTAGGGGGTTGTGGTTCATAGCCAAAATAAATGTTTCTCTCCTGACCTGCTTTCGGAGGCCTGAAGAATGACTCTGTTTGATGGAAGCCAGTGGGTATAAGAGCTAGGGCAGGGGAGCCTAATCTTGGTAGTGGGATTAGGGGAGCAGAGCTAGGGAGACACAGAGGAAGGGAGGGAAGGCATCTGCCAGACTGTACTCGTGGAGCCAGTGTGCCCCACCTGGACAGCAATAGTGTTTGGCTTCCCTTTGCCTGGTCTGCTCCTCCTAGTATTGAAGCCCTTTCTCTCTGGCCACAAATTGCTGTCTAAGAATTTTCCCTTACTCAACTAGCAAACAAACAAATGAATAGCCCTTCACATAAAAAGACAAATAACTTTTTACTTTTAACACATACACAGACATAGAAACAACAACAACTAAAAAAAAAAAAAAAAACCCACTGTGCCGTAGGAGCTCTGGTGGTGTAGTGCCCAAGACATTTGACTGCTAACCAGAAGGCCAGTGGTTCAAACCCATTAGCCACTCCTCAGAAGGAAGGTTGGGCAATCTACTTCCGTAGTGATACCACCTTGGAAACCCAAGGAGTGGTCGCTATGAGTCAGATCCGACTCGATGGCAGTGAGTTTGGTTTTGGTTTTTGCCCCATAGGATTTCCAAGCTGTAAATCTGTATGGAAGCAGACTACTTCATCTTTCTCCTGTGCAGTGGCTGGTGGGTTTGAACCACCAATCTTTTGGTTAGCAGCCAGATGCTTTAACCATTGTACCACCAGAGCTCCACCAAATTCCAGTGGCTTAAATGCTGTTTGTTTTGCAAATCTTTCTAAAATGGGGAAAGAACACTCCTCTTTGGAGGCCAAGTGTCACCTCTTCCAGGAAGTCTTCCTGGATGGAAGGTTTATCCCTCCCAGTCCTGTTCTGCCACTGTGCTTGACCCCTGCACTCCAGCTACATTGTTGTGCTTGCTGCTCTCAAACTCAGCCAGTGCTTCTCTACTCCCTCTCCACTTGAAAGGCTTTCTGATTCCTGCTCTCAAGACCAAGCTCAATGCCACCTCCTCCATGGAGCCCCCTCTGATCTTTCTGTGCTCCAAACTCTGTCCTTCTCAGAGCACTGCTGTGAGATGGTTATAACTGAAGTATCATGTCTCCCTGACAGAGGCCACAGCTGCCCTGAATGGAAGGGAGCACGTGACACCACCATGCCTGCCTCTGAAGATGTTCAATTAGAGGTTTTTGAACGACATGTTCATATACATATATATATATATATATATATTTTTTTTATTGTGATTTGGGTGAAAGTTTCCAAAGCAAATTTGCTTTCCATACAGTAGCCCATACACACTTTGTCTCAAGACATTGACTACAATTTCCCATAAAGCAACAGCTCCACTCCCACTTCCTCTCCATAGTTATCTCTTCCCTGTGTCCTTCCCTCCATGCACTCTTGCCCCCTGAGCTGTCTCCCTGTGCATGCACAGCCCTCTTGTTCTCCCATGATTGTTCTATCCAAGGAGTGTATCTACCTGACATATTTATATTTTTTGCATGGACGTAAGAATCTGTTCTCTGCTGGCAGCATAACTTCAGCCCTGTGAGGTGTATTTGTTGGCAAATTCTTCAGAGGAGTGCAGAATAAAGCCCCCAATCCCATCCCCAAAGGGCCTGGGATGGAGGCGGGGGGTTGGGGAAAGACATGCTCCCCAGGGCCTCTTACACCTCCTGCCCAAGAGAGGTGGTGGCCTGGTGACCTGGTGACAGCAGCACGCCCCCTGGCTCTGCCCTCCCCTGAGAGGCTGCCATATGCTTTCCGGATGTCCGGGTCTCATTATACTCTGGCTCAAAATTTCATTTTGCCTAATTGTGCTCAAGGCCCGAGTGAATGCAGTGACTATTAGACTGGGCTCTTTGGGCCCAGAATCTCCATGGCAACAGACGATGCCTTCTAATGAACTGCAACCTTGGAGATTGGCCTGGGGGGGGGGGTCCTCCCCCTATTCCTCATGGGCTGCTGCTTGGCAGAGGCCCCCTCCAGAGGGGACCCGGGACTGGGAGAAGTAGGGTTGAAGGCAGCCTCTGCAGCAGCCTCAGGACCCCTGTGGTGTAGCTCCCAACCCATCCGGCACTGCAGTGAAGAGTATGCACAGATAATCCACAGCCTCAGTGCTGGCCAGGGGTTTCTCCTTCCTCCACAAACAAACCAACAAATAGTCCTTCACATAAAAACTAACTAATCTTTTTCTTTTAACACACACACATATGTACTCACCCACAATATATCAAATTTCAGTGGATTAAGTATTATTTGTTTTACAGATCTTTCTAAAATGGGGGGATTGTGCTCTTCCTGTGGCTGGGCTAAAATATCACCTCCTCCAGGAAGCCTTCCTAGAAGGCCTGTCTCTCCCAGCCCTGTTCTGCCACTGTGCCTGGTGCATGCCTATGGGACATTTTCCAGCACCATCTGCCCAGGAGTGCACACTGGATGTGCACCAGGCTCCCCCTGCCCCTCCCAGCCTGGCAACCCATTACCTTCTTCTCAGGAGCCCAAGACCTGGGCTCAGTTAGGAGAAGAAGGATCTTTGTTAGCAGCCTCTGTATGACCTCAATTCTACCCTAGGACCCCAGCCTGGGGGCTTCAGAGGCTCTTCTACAATAGAGAGGCTGCCTCTCAGTCTATGATTGCAGATGGCGGCAAGGGTGCCGGTACTTGGGCTTCCCATCTTGGGAAAGAAAAGAGTGCCAGGAAGGAATGGAGAAGGAAAGGAAATATGAGGAAATAGAAACAATGAGCTGGGGTGGGGGGCAGTCCTCACCCAGCCCCAGCTTCCTGGTTGCTGGGCCACAGACCCCTGGCTCTTCAGCCTGTGCATCTGTGGAAGGAGGGTGGGAAGAGAAGCTGCAGACCCAGCAATGTCTCCCACATCCACCACACCTCCCACATCCACCACACCTCCCTCCTCAGCTGTCCTGCTGATTCTCAGTTTCCAGGAATGACCAGGAGAGAGAGGAATGAGTGGGGAGGAGGCCACCTGTCTGACTTTTAATTAAAAGGGCCAGGACCTTCCCACTCAGGGCCTTTGAGGCAGTGGTGCTTCATGTGTGGTACGTGTGGAGGTGTGTGTGGAGGAAGAGGGGGAGGGGGATGGAGTGATGCACAGGTGTGTGGGTGTGTGAATGGCTGACAGACAGAAGTAGAGACTGGCACATCTATCTGGAAGCCTGAGTTCTCCTGCTTGTTCCTCCACACCTGCTCACTTTAATGCAGCGAACATTGGAGCTAGCTGTGTGCTAAGCCCCGCTCCAGACCCCAGCATAGCTGTGTGCTAAGCTCTGCTCTAGACTCCAGGATGTAGACATGGTGGACAAGATACTGCCCCTGGCTTTTCTGGAGTGGGAGCACTGAGGTGGAGGGTGCCTTGTCACTGCCTGCCACTGGCCTTTCTTTCAGCCATCATCTCCTGAGCACCACCTGTGTGCTGCAACTCTTGGCAGGTGGTGGTGATGGAATTCATTGCCACTGAGTCAGCTCTGACGTATAGCAGCCCCATGTACAGCAGAACATAATGATGTCTGGTCCTGTGCCATCTTCATGATTCCTGGAATCCTTTAGTCCATTGTGGGAGCTCTGGTGGCATAGTGCCTAAGGCATTTGACTGCTAACCGCAAGGCTGGCGGTTCAAACCCACTAGCCACTCCTCAGAGGGAAGGTTGGGCAATCTACTTCCGTAGTGATACTGCCTTGGAAACCCAAGGAGGGGGCCACTGTGTATTTTGAGTGACTTCTGCCAGGGGCGGGCAGGTGTCATCTTCCAGCACTATATCAGATAATGTTCTGTTGTTATCCATAAGGCTTTCATTGGCTACTTTTCAGAAACTGATTGCCAGACCTTTCTTCCTAGTCTGTCTTAGACTAAAAACTCTGCAAAAACCTGCCCACCATGGGACACTTTGAAACAGTAATAGCATAGCTTCCAGCATCATAGCTACACTCAAGCCATGACAGTATAGCAAACTGACAGACAGGTGGTGGTTTTGGTAGGTATTGAGGGTGAAATGGTGAATGTGGTGGAGACCCCGGCCTACATGGAGCTCACAGTGAAGGGCAGTTTAGAGGTGGGGAGGGCAGAGTCTGACAGTGCAGCTATTACTGCTTCATGGTGAAAGCTTGGCTGAGAGAAGCACAGAGGAGGACAGCCAACACATTTGGAGAGATTCTGAAAGGCTTTCCTAAAGACGTGGCATTGAAGCAGAGGACTTGGCCAAGTGAACCACTAGAAGGAGTGATGAGGTGGAGGAAACGGGTGTGTGCAGAGGCCCAGAGAAGAGCACCATGAAGCTTGAGGAACAGGAAAGGTTGAATGCAGCCAGAGCATAGGTGTGCTGTGGATGGCCAGGCCGCGAAGGGCTGCCATAATCCAATTTGCAAGGACCATAGACTTTATCCTGAGAATAGGGTTGGGGAACCATTTACTGGCTTCACAAAGGGGAGTGACACCAAATTATTTATGTTTTAAGAAGACCAATCTGTAATGTAGTGACCACTCCTTGGGTTTCTGAGGCGGTATCACTACGGAAGTAAATTGCCAGACCTTCCTTCCGAGGAGTGCTTGGTGGGTTTGAACTGCCAGCCTTCTGGTTACCAGTCAAATGCCTTAAGCACTACGCTACCAAAGCTCCCTTTGTTAGATTAAAAACTAAAAATTCCATATATATATCTACTGGTGCTCTGGAAGGGAACAAGGAGTGTTGTAGTAGTTTCCTAGGACTGAAAACAAAGTGCCACACAGTGAATGGCTTTAAACAACACACATTTATTGCCTCACAGTTCTGGTGCCTGTTATTGTTGTTAGGTGCTGTCAAGCCCATTCGGACTCATAGCAACAGAATGAAACGCTGCCTGGTCCTGCGCCCTCCTTGCAATTGTTGCTGTTCAAACATTGTTGAAGCCACTGTGTCAGTCCATCTTGTTTCTTTTTCACTGACCCTTTACTTTACCAAGCATGATATCCTTCTCCAGGGACTGGTCTGTCCTGATAACATGTCCAAAGTACATAAGACGAAGTCTCACCATCCTCGCTTCTAAAGATCATCTGACTGTACTTGTTCCAAGACAGATTTGTTCATTCTTCTGGCAGTCCATGGTATATTTAATACTCTTTGCAAACACTGTAATTCAAAAGCATCAGTTCTTCTTTTGCCTTCCTTATTCATTATCCTGCTGCAGTGTAGTAAATTACTTTGTGTGGCTTTTCTACCCATAAGTCTTTGTAAACTCCAAGGTGGAATTTGCTATGAGCAACTGAGGAGCTCCTGATTGCTGAAGGTGTCCACCTGGAGTATTTCTGTTGGGAGTGGCACAAAACAATGTTCTGGGAGGTGCCCACTCTCTCTCAGGTGCTTAGAGTTCTGATGCTATAATTGGCTAGTTTGACCACCCTGTCGGCTCTAAAGGAGACCTCCTGGAGGCAGAACTCTCTCTGACTGCTGGTGGAGGAAGACGTGCTGCCAAAAGAGACACGCGTTCCTGCAGGAGACACGTGCTGTTGGGAAAGAGACGCAAGAGACACGCATCGCTGAGTGAGACACCGAGGGACCAGCACTGCTGGGAAAGAGACTGTGAGAGACTGTTGGCTGAGGGACGGTGGGCTGGGAGAGAGACTGAGCGTTCTTCCTGAACTTGAATTGTAGCCTGGTGCTTCCCTAATAAACCTTACAATCTGTGAGCTCTGTGTGGCCACTGCAGTGAATTATTGAACCCAGGAGAGAGGTGGTGGGTGCTTTGGGAGGAACGGTTGGTGAAAGGGCTGGAGGGAGGCAGCATGTCTGGCCTTGCAGTAATAGGCCTTGGATTACTGCTGGTAATCCTGCCTTCCCCTTGTAGGGTTAGAGGAGGTCAGAACATGTGGCCTCCTTGGTGTTTTGCACCTGCTTTTGCATGCATAGGAGGCTATTGAAAATACCATGACTTTGGGTCAGGCACACCTTAGTCCTCAAAGTGACATCTTTGCTCTATAACATTTTAAAGAGGTCTTCTTGACTGCTATTTCAATGGATGTTGACTGGATCCAAGTAAAGTGAAATCCTTGCATACTTCAATCTTTTCTCCATTTATTAGGATGGTCCTTACGGGTCCAGTTGTAAGGATTTTTGTTTTCTTTATGACAAGGCATAACCCACACTGAAGGCTGTAGTCTTTGATCTGCATCAGTAAGTGCTTCAAGTCCTCTTAGCTTTCAGC
Source organism: Orycteropus afer afer (assembly GCF_000298275.1). Taxonomy (NCBI): domain Eukaryota; kingdom Metazoa; phylum Chordata; class Mammalia; order Tubulidentata; family Orycteropodidae; genus Orycteropus; species Orycteropus afer. The sequence continues at coordinate 6,443,383 of NW_006921602.1, read as the reverse complement.
AAGCAAGGTTGTGTCATCTGCGTATTGCAGGTTGTTACTGGGTCTTCCTCCAATCCTGATGCTGCATTCATTCTTCTTCATATAGTCCAGCTTCTTGGATTCTTGGCTTAGGATGAGGATTGAATAAGTATGGTGAAAAGATGCAATCTTGATGCCCACCTTTCCTGATTTTAAACCACACAGTATCCCCTTTTAATGGTGCCTATTGAGTAGAATCCAACTCATAGTGACCCCTCCTTGGTTTCAGAGGCAGTATCACTATGGAAGTAGATTGCCCAGTCTTCCTTCCGAGGAGTGGCTGGTGGGTTTGAATCGCCAGCCTTCTGGTTAGCAGTCAAATGCTTTAGGCACTATGCCACCAGAGCTCCCTTTAATGGTGCTTGTTGTTGTTGTTGTTGTTTGCCGTCGAGTCGGCCCGACTCATAGCGACCCCTCCTTGGGTTTCCGAGGCAGTATCACTACGGAAGTAGGATTGCCCAACCTTCTTTCCGAGGAGTGGCTGGTGGGTTTGAACCGCCAGCCTTCTGGTTAGCAGTCAAGTGCCTTAGGCACTATGCTACCAGAGCTCCTTTAATGGTGCTTAGGAGTCCTGAATTCATGGTGTTGGCAGGGCCATGCTCTCTCCAGAGGCTTTGGGGGAGGATCCTTGTCTCTACCAGCTTCTGGTAGCCCAGCATTTCTTCACTTACAGAAGCATCTTCACATGGCCATCTTTCCTCTGTGTCTCTTTTTGTCTTTTATAAGGATAATGTTAAGATTGGATTAGGAAGACCCCTACTCCAGTATGACCTCATGTTAATTGAACTGATAACCACTCAAACACCCATTTTCCAAACAAGGCTACATTCACAGGTACCAGGGGTTAGGACTTCAACATAAATTTGGGAGGACCCAATTCAGTTCATAACATGTATTTTTTACGATTTAAAACGAAAAATTTCTCAATTTTTTAAAAGGTCACTCTTGGTGCTATGGAGGAAGCAATAGCAGGGAGACTATTAAAGTGATTGGGATATTCGGACCTGCCCAAGTTAAGGTCTGCCCTCCCATACACATGTCTTACCTAGATGTTTTCATTCACCTTGATATGGAAATTGCAGGCCACTAAAAGTAAGATATGGAGTCTTGGTGGCACAGTGGTTAAGTGCTCGGCTGCTAACTGAAATGTCAGCAGTTTGAACCCACCAACAAGCAGTGCCATGGGAGAAAGACCTGGTGATCTGCTCCTATAAAGATTACAGCGTAGGAAACTCTCTATAGGACAGTTCTGCTCTGTCACATGGGGTCACTGTGAGTTGAAATAGTGACGCCTAACAACAGCAATAACAACAGCAATAAGAGCAAGATCAGCAAAAAGGGCTCTGCCACCACTTTATTTGTATCACATACCAGGTTGCATAGGATCCAGCTGTGATCGCCACTGCCGCTGGGCTCTGGTAGCCCTGGTTGGTGGGAGCCCCATCCTCCTTTTATTATCCCCCCTGAGGTTAGTATAGTAGGTGTGAAGTGCCTGCCAGATTCTTAGTTCTTACTTCAGTGAAGTTCAGTGAGAGAAACACCACCCACCTTCTTCCTCTCTGAGGGCATCAAGAGACAGTTCCTTCTGTTTTCTAATAGAAATGTTCTGTGGAAGCAAGCCTGTTTCCTGGGCGAAGAGGGACTGCTTGTAGGAACCTTGCAGACACACATTTGTTTCCCTTGTTGACACATATATAATTTTATTTTCTAGGAAGGGACTTACCATTTTGCAATCCCTTGCTTAGAAACAGCTGCCACGTTAGATTAACACCATCTGTTTCCCTTAAACAGGAAGGTGTTAAGGAGCCTCCTGCCCAATGGGGGGTTTGTCAGGGTCTGTGAGGCTAGGAGGTGAGAGACATCCGGTGGCCTGGGGTTGGGGAAGAGACAGGGAGAGGGAAAAGGGAGGAGGTGGCAGACATTAGGATGCAGAATTGTTTGCTGCATCTTGTGCACCATTGAAGTCCCAGGGCTAACACGTTTCTTGGCTCATGCTAAAACCAAGCATTGTTGAGTCCATGTGTGTCAGAGCAGAACTGTGCTCCATAGGGTTTTTAATGGCTAGTTTTTGAGAAGTAGATCACCAGGCATTTCTTCGACGCATCCCTGCATGGACATAAACCTCCAGCCTTTCCGTTAGCAACTGAAAGTTTGCATTACCCTGGGACTCCTGGGTTCTGCTCCAAACCAAACCAAACTCACTGCTGTGGAGTCGGATCCAACTCATAACGACCCCTCCTTGGGTTTCCAAGACAGTATCCCTACAGAAGTAGATTGCCCAACCTTCCTTCTGAGGAGTGGCTGGTGGGTTTGAACTGTCAGCCTTCTAGTTAGCAGTCAAATGCCTTAGCACTATGCCACCAGAGCTCTCATGGCCTCTACTAGGTGCTTACTAAATAGTTGCTGCATGACTGAGCAGCCGACCAAATGAATAAGTGAATGGGAGGGTATATACAGATGAATGAAAGAGCTTGTAACCTCCAAAGAATCATAATCTAGCAAGAGAAAACATGTTTGTCAATAAAGTGAATATGAGACATAACTAAAGAAGAAACTCCATCAAGGGTGAGCTATGGGGACAGTGCAAAGTCACCTGGCAAATGTCAGTGAGTCTGCGTTTCTCAGAGCAGAGTTACGTTGACCCCAGGACACTGGATCTGGAGCAGGGAGGTCAAGCTTGTCAGAACCTGGGGAGAGCAGTGCAGTGTCCCAGAATCAGAAGGGCAGCTCATCTCCTTTGGAAGCACATACACCCAGGAGATTCAGAAAAAAGCTGGGCTAGGGAGTCACATTGCCAGAGTCCAAATCCTGGCCCTCTCTACCCTCTCACTGGGAGATCCTGGATATGTTTTAAATCCCTCAGTTTCCTCAAATGGGGATAATAATGGTAACTACCCATTGAGATGTAATGAGTATTAAATATGTTATGTAAGTAAAGTCCTCGGAAGGAAGGTTGGACAATCTACTTCCATAGTGATACTGCCTTGGAAACCCAAGGAGGGGGTCACTGTGAGTTGGATCTGACTCCACGGCAGTGAGTTTTTTTTTTTTTTTTTTTTAATGGAAGTAAAGTGCTTGATGCTGAGCTTGGTACATAGTAACTTCTCAGTAACTATGAGCAGTCCTTCCTCAGTCTTACTCTTCTCTTCAGTCTCGTCACTCTGGATGTCCTTCTCTCAACATGTATCCAGGGCTTTGCCATTACCCAGGACATTCTAGGGGCCACCTTGAGAACAGCTTTCAGTACCAGTTTCTAAGGTTGCACAGGAAATCAGTGTGGCACTTTACGGCCAAATATTTAGGAACCCAAACAGCCTTCTCCATCTTGAATGGCCAAGCTTGTGCCAAAGGACTTTGGATGATGGCTAAGGAAATGAACTCTCTTCATTAAGGGCAGTGATATTCTGACCTGAGGATATTCCTAAGAATGCATCCCAGATCAGTGCAGGAGATCCTGGATAGGGTGGGAGAACAATGTGGCACAAAACTCAAAAAAGAAAAAAAGACCAGGTTTACTGGTCTGATAGAGCCTGGTGAGACCCTTGAGACTATGGCCCCTAGTTACCTTTCATGTCTGGAACTGAACTCACTTCTGTGGCTTCTAGCCAAACAATAGACAGGAATATGAGGTGAGCATTTACATCAGGTAGATACACTCCTTGGAGTGATCAATTGTGGGAGAACAGAAGGGCAGTATTTGCACAGAGAGACAGCTTGTGGGGGGGTGGTCAGGAATGCATAGGAAAGAACACAGAGAAGAGGTCAGCTCAGGGAGAAAGTAGCAAGGGAGCTGTTACATTGTGGGGATTGTAGTCAATGTCATGAAACAAAATGTGTGTGAACTGCTGTATGAAAAGTAAATTTGCTCTGTAAACTTCCACCCAAATCACAATACAAATTTTTAAAAAATTGCCCCCCAAGCCGTAAGGGGGATTTCACTGCAAGGGTTTAAAAATTATTATTATTTTTAAAAGGTGAATGATCCCAACCGAGTAGCTACAGTAAGTGCATGTCCTTCCCAGTGGACTACTCTGGAAAGCCCAAAACCAAACCAAACCAAACCCATTGCCATTGAGTCAATTCCAACTCATAGCGACCCTATAGGACAGAGTAGAACTGCCCCCTAGGGTTTTCAAGGCCGAAATCTTTAGGGAAGCAGACTGCCTCATCTTTCTCCTGTGGAGCTGCTGGTGGGTTCGCACCACCAATCTTTTGGTTAGCAGCCGAATGCTTTAACCACTGCACCACCACAGCTCCTTCTGGAAAGGTCAAGGTCCTCTATATGAATTGTTGTTATTTGCTGATGAGTCAGCTCTGACTCAGGGCAACCTAAGGCCTTGTGTATAAGAGTGAAATGCCCCGCGGTCCCACACCATCTTCGTATTCACTGGTATATTTGAGTCCACTGCTGAAGCTGTTGTGTCAGTCATTCTCACTGAGGATTTCCCACATTCTTGCTGACCCTCTACTTTCCCAAGCATGATGCCATATTCTAGTGATTGGTCTTTCCTGATGATGTGTCCAAATTAAGTGAGCCAGAGTCTCACCATCCTTACTTCTAAGGATCATTCTGGTTGTATTTCTTCTCAGACTGATTTGCTTGGTTTTGTGCTAGTCCACGGTATGTTCAGTATTCTTCACCAGTACCACAATTTAAGTGCATCCATTCCATATATAACTTGTGATTAAAAGCGACAACCTCTACTTCTTTACAAATGCAGCCCAACTTCCTCATCCTGGCATTCTAGCAACCAGAAAGTCTCCTGAGAACCTATGTAAAAATAGGATTATAGATAATTTTGTTATATATTTTTGTACTTTTCTATGTTTGCTTCTTTATTAAGTTTGCTCTTATTACTATGATAATTAGGAGAAAATTAAGAAAACTTTTTAAAAAGCCTTAAAAAAAAAAAAAAAAAAAAGGAAAAGTAAAGAAATCTCCAAACCCCTAGTTCCCAAAACTGCACTCAGTACTATGACTTATTCCAAAGTTGTATAAGCCATTATCAAAGTCACATAAAGTAAAGTAGCATGGCCCTGCTTGAGAGCAATTTGGCAATATGTATCATAAGCCATAAAAGTGTCCATATCCCGTGACCTAGTAATCCCACTTCTGGGAACTTGTCCAAAGGAAATAATCCAAACCCAGGGAAAGGCTCTATGCATCAGGATGCTCATGAGGAAATTATTTATAATAACCAAAAATTGGAAGCAAAATAAAGGCCTGAAAATGTGAGACTGGCTAAGTAAATGAGGCAGCATGTATTCAATGGAACATTCTGCAGCCGTTAAAAATTATAATACCAAGATGATATGCCAATGTGGAAAAAGCTCATGCTAAGGGAAGAAGGCAGGAGGCAAAGCTGTGTGCATCCCATGATTACAACTAGGCAGTAGTTCTTTGGAAAATACAGATGTTCTGAGAACTGAAAAGAGAGGATGAGGCGAGAAAAAGGGAGGACCTGTGGATGGCTTGTGGATAAGCAGCTGGGTGGAAGAAAGTCCCATTTACTGGGAGTCAAGGTGGCAGAGCAGGAGCTGATTGAGGTGGGAAAGAGGCGGAGAGAAAGACAGTACTTCAGTTCTGGACACGTCAGGTCAAAGATGTCTGTGAGAATCCAGACAATGGGCCTGAAGCTCAGAAAAGAGGCCCACACCTCAGTTTGTACCAGTGGCCATCAAGTCAACACTGACTCATGGCAGTCCCATGTATGTCAAAGTGGACCTGTTTTCTATACAGGTATTTATGGTCTGTTTGTTTTACTGTGGTGAAAATATTCTATAGGGTTTTCAGTGGCTAATTTTTTGGAAGTAGATCACCAGGCCTTTTTTCCAAGGCATCTCTGGGGAGATTCCAAGCTCCAGCCTTTGGTTAGCAGCTGAGTGCATTAACCATCTGCACACCCAAGCACTCCCCTCAGTTATTTCCACTTGCCGTGGAGTCAACCTCAACTCGTGGCTACCCTGTATGCGTCAGAATAGAACTGTACTCCATAAGGCTTTCAGTGGCTGATTTTTCAGAAGCAGATTGCCAGGGCTTTCTTTCTGGATGGAGTTGAGCATCGAATCTTTCAGATAGTGGCTGAGTGTGTTAACCAGCAGAGTGTGTCAACTGTTTGCACCACCCAGAGACTCTCCTCTGTTTGTAGATGGTATCTGAATCCCTGAGTGTGGACAACCTCTGATGGGAAGAGAGGCAGGACAGTGGGTCTTATACCTGGATACACGTTAGAGTCACCTGGATATCCCCTAGGCAGATGAACCAGAATCTCTGGGGTAGAGTCCAGGCATCAACATTTAATCCAAACTCCCCAGGTAATTCTGATGCCAGGGGGCTGGTATAGTGTGGAAAGAGAAGTAACTGGATTTGAGCCTTGAAGCCCTTGAACCCCAAGAGACTGATGGGGATGAGAGGAACTACTGTGGAGATGACTGAGAAGGCGTGGTCATGGAGGAGGGCGTGGTCATCTGCATGAAATGCTGTTCAGAGGTCAAGCATGAGGGGGCATTGGCCTCAGGATCTAGAAGTGTGGATGTGTCGGAGCCTTTTGATCTCTGGCATCTGAAGAATCTAGAACTGCACTGATAGTCTCCTCAGCGCCTGGCACAGGGCTACATGCCGGGCTCTGTTCTGTTGTGTTGAACTGAATGGAATAGTTGTTGGTCAGTCACTTTCGTTAAAGTAAACATTTTCCATACCCCAAATTCTGGCACATGGTCTGACAGGAGTTTTGAGTTGCTTCTGGATGGAAGAGGCCAGTTTGTCTACAGAAATGTTGAAATGAGGAAGATATTTTGCCAGCTCATGGGTGCAGACACAGAAACTAGGACAGACACAAAAAAAAATCTGGGCCATAACTGAACATAGAGTTATGTTTCTCTGTTATCTCTAGTCAGTCTCTGGTGGCTAATAGAGTGCAGGTTTCTTCCTTCCTTTCTTTTCTATAATTGCAGTAAATATGTATATATATATATATATATAT
>NW_006921602.1:6434715-6436282 GCF_000298275.1 Orycteropus afer afer | reverse complement strand
TTTTCAATTGTAGTAAGAAAACATTTGCCATTTCAGCCATCTTTGTATGTATAATTCAGTGACATTAATTATGTTCATCACGTTGTTCAAGTGTCAATATTAACCATTCCCAAATGTTTTCATCCGAGAGAAAGTTTCTTAAGCACAGAGGCATGGGCTTGGAAAATATTTTCAGTATCACTTGGAACCACTGGCACAGGGCGGGGCACTTAGTCAGTGCTCTATACATCCTCCATTGGCACTTGATTGATTTGGAGCTGAGAAGAGGTCAGCCCCTGAGCTGTGCCTTGGTGTCCCAAGGTGAAAGGCACTGCAAGAAGGAGCCATCCCTACCAGCCCAATAACACTAAGGATAAACACTTTTACATATACAATACTGCATTATTAGTAATAACAAACATTAATTTACGGGTGGCTACATAGGTAGACAGGCTGAATGATCAGGTACATCTAAGAAAAAGGGAATATACCCATGATGATATATAATTTTGGCAGACAATATTTCTACATACGTATTTGTACGTGCTGTAAGAATGTCTATATACGGAAGAGTAGATGAGCAAACTATGGTACATACACAATGGTATGCTATGCAGCACTAAAGAATAATGTAGAAAAAAAAAATTAAAAAAAAAAGAATAATGTAGAGATTTCCAGTAAGATGGAACAATAGGCAGATAAGCAACACAGACCCTCTTCAACAAAGAAAAGAAAAACCAATTGACAGAGATACAGAAGATAATCCTGGAGCCCTGAGCTTTGAAAAGAACTGTACAGAAGTGGATTAGGCACCAACTAGTGGAAAAACCTGAACAAAAACAGTTAGTACAGAGATGGTCGGAGCTGTGGACTGTCAGCTACTCTGATGAAACCAACAGCCTAAATATTTCCAACTGGTGTTGGGACCTGAGAATTGACCTAAAGATCAGTCCCGGTCACCAAGGGCTGCAGCAACAACTGCTCTGGTGGTCTATGACTAGGAAGGGAAACAGCAAGGAGAGAGACAACCTGAGATGTGGACTTTCTGCTGTCCGGGGGGCGCAACCATTATGATTATTTACATGTGGCAGCCATTATGGATATTTAAAGTGACTGAGGGCACAGCCATTTTGAATGTTTACAAGTGGTGGCCATTTTGGATATTTAAAGTAATCAAGGGCACAACCATTTTGAATGTTTACAAGTGGCAACCATTTTGGACCTTAAAGTGATAACATTCTCATTCGGATGCAAGGGACCTAAGAGCAGGCTCTGTTTGCCAGGGTCGGCAGGGACATACGAGAAGCTGACAACAGGAAAGGAGACAGGTGATGAGTGTGTAAGTGCTGTCATCTAGTGAATAGAGGAGCACAGCACAGTACCCTGCCTGTATACATAACATACAAACAGAACAAAGAAAATGAAAATTGTGGGCAAGTCACTCCAACATATAATCACCAATTAAATATAAACACAAAAACATCACAATGCCTCAGAGACAACAGAGCATCACAGTCCACACAAAGAAGCAAGATAAAGCAGGAGAAACAAGGGACCAGGATACAGACCAAAAACACATCCCTGAGGA
>NW_006921602.1:6429552-6432844 GCF_000298275.1 Orycteropus afer afer | reverse complement strand
TGCCCATCAGCGGAAGAGTGGATGACCAAACTATGGTACATACACATAATGGAATGCTATGCAGCACTAAAGAATAATGTAGAGTCTGCAAAACACTGCATAATATGGATGAATTGGGAGGACATTATGCTGAGTGAAATAAGTCAATTACAGAAGGACAAATATAGTATTAGTTCGTTGTTGTGGAAGGTCAAGGAAAGGTTTATATATGGAGAGAAACTTTTTTTGTTGGTTGCCAGGGGTGGGTGGTGAGGGGAGGGAACATTGCAAAAAAGAAAAAAGAAAGAAAAAAAATGCATTGACCCATATCACTTTAGTTTTGTGTATTTCACTGTGCATAAACTATATTTCAATAAAATCATTAAAAAATAAAGAAAGTTACACATGTGATCCCGAAAACACACATGATCCACAGAAGACAAAAGCTTGAGGGTACATGGAGGATGGGGATGATCAGGAACTTCCTGGTCAGGGTTAACTGACACACCTTCTAACCTGGATCCAATAAAGTGCAATGAGGGTCACTGGTTGGAGCGTTGCCTTGCTAGCTCCCTTTGAGTTGATTCCAACTCCTGTCGGCTCCATGTGATGCAGAGCACAAGTGCTCCACAGGGGTTCCTGGCTGGAATCTTAACAGAAGCAGACCATCACCAGGCCTTTTCTTCCATGGCACCCCTGGGTAGTTTTAGAACAGCCAATCCTTAGGTTAATAGTCAAGTAGGAACTGTTTGCACCACATAGGGACCCTGGTGTTAAGATTGTTGTTGTTGTTAGGTGCTGTCAAATCAATTTCCAACTCAGAGAGACCCTATGTGACAGACTAGAACTGCCCCATAGGGTTTCCTAGGCTGTACTCTTTATGGAAGCAGATCCAGCAGGTCGGCAAGTCTCTCTCCTGTGGAGCTGTTGGGAGGGTATGAACCACCAACCAGCCTTTCAGTCAACAGCTGAGAGCTTCACCACTGTGCCATGAGGATCAGTCACACGTACCTGGACACTGATCCATTTGGCTGGAAATAAACAAATGATTACATGGAACATGAAGGACAAGATCGTGTGTAGAAGACCCAGAGAACAGGAAGGAGCTCTTTGAACCTCCAGTTCATTCAGTCCAGTAGCACGAGTCGCTTAGCCACCACTCTGCACGGACCAGCTAATCAACAGAATTCTTGCAAACGTCCTGAGGTCCTGTGCAATGTAAACAGCTTGTTCATCTGTTTGCCACTAGGCAAAGCAAGGTCTCACTAGATGCTTCTTCTCAAGGAAATGCTCTTCCAGTCCTCACTCAGTACTTTTAGGTGGAGGGACTTGATCTTCTAACAAGGATCTAACAAGGAATGAACAGACCTGTGGAATAAAACCAAACCAATCTCATTGCCATCAAGTTGATTCCAACTCATAGCAACCCCCACTGGGTTTCCAATGCTGCAAATCTTTATGGAAGTAGATTGCCCCATCTTCCTAGCATGGAATAGCTGGTGGGTTTGAACTGCTGACCTTCTGGTTAGCAGCCAAGTGCTTTTATCCACTATGCCACCAGAGCTTCCTGACCTGTAGAATAGAGAGAACAGTTAATTTCATAGCTATTGCATGTCAAGTGTGACATTTTTAATGTACATTAGCATAATGTTGTCTTTTGTTGTTGTTAAAGAACATTTCTCCTAAAAGCAAATAAACAAACCTTTTTCTATTGTTGAAAAAAATATAGAGAGTCTACAAAACACCGTATAATATGGATGAACTTGGAGGACATTATGCTGAGTGAAATAAGTCAATCACAAAAGGACAAACATAGTATTAGTTCATTGTTGTGGAAGGTCAAGGAAAGATTTATATATGGAGGGAAACTTTCTTTGTTGGTTGCCAGGGGTGGGAGGGGAGGGGAGGGAACATTGCCAAAAAAAAAATGCATTGACCCATGTCACTTTAGTTTTGTATATTTCACTGTACATAAATTATATTTCAATAAAATGCATTAAAAAATGTCTATATATAAGTGGAAGAATGTTTTAGAAATGGATAGCAATAATAGTGGCACAACATGAAAAATGTCATTAATGTCCCTAAGCTATAAATGTGAAAATTATAATGCTGGTGAATGCCTTGGTGTGTATGTTTTCACCACAATAAAAGTAAGTAAATAAATAAAAATGTTCATGTATATAGCAGAGCTAGTGCCTAAGGCATTTGTCTGCTAACCAGAAGGCTGGCGGTTCAAACCCACCAACCACTCCTCGGAAGGAAGACTGGGCAATCTATTTCCATAGAGGTCCCTCCTTGGAAACCCAAGAAGGGTTTGCTATGAGTTGAAATCGACTTGATGGCAGTAAGGGAGGTTGGAACAGAGGCAAAGTTATGATAACTTCCTATCCATAGTCAAACACCCTGAGGGAGTGAGTTCTTGGGCCCGTGGGCTCAGGACCATGGTCACAGGAATATCAAGCTTAAGTGGCATAACATACTACACAAAAACATTGTTCTACATCCTGCTTTGGAGAGTAGCAACTATGGTCTTAAAAGCTTGCAAGTGACCATCTAAGATGCAACAAATTGTCTCTCCTCATCCAGAATGAAGAAGAATGAAGAAAACCAAAGATGCATGGAAAAAATTAGACCAAGAGACTAGTGGACCATGTAGATTAGTGGTTAGTCTACATGACCATGAGACCAGAAAAACTAGATGGTGTCTGATTCTACTGGCAATCACTCAGAAAGGGATCAGTGTACATGTTGGATAGAGTGGGAGGAAAATGTAGAAGAAAGCCATAAAAAGACCAGTTTACTGGTCTGATAGAGACTGCTGAAACCCTCGAGACTATAGCCCCTATAGTATAGAATATATATGTTTTTGTTACCTCTGTATCAGTCTTAACAGACTTAACAAACAGGAGTTTATTCTTACAATTAGAGGCTTTAAGTCTGAGCTCAAAGTGCCAGGCTGTAGGAACTGGGTGAAAGCCCCTCAACTTTGGACTTCAGCTCTGCCTCCTGCTCCCAGCCCACTGAAGCGGAGGCTTTTCTTCACTTAGCTGCTGGCTGCTGAGGCTGGCAAGCCCAAGGTTGACAAGGCAACAGTTGATAAGGCGCAGTCCCAATAACCAAACTACATGGCAGGCCATTCATTCAAGTCTATTAAAAGTCCCAAGATCAGCAGAGCATGGCAGGCTGCTGAACAATGTCTTGACTACATGCAGGGTTCAAGCGTGCTATAAGCTAGAGCCCATTCCCAAAACTGTTTCTTATATATGGGAATCAGACCACATACCCAAAGCAGCTACTCAGCTGCTCCAAT
>NW_006921602.1:6428678-6429119 GCF_000298275.1 Orycteropus afer afer | reverse complement strand
TGAATAAGGAAGACCAAAGAAGAATTGATGCTTTTGAGTTGTGGTGTTGGCGTAAAATACTGAGAGTACCACAGACTGCTAAAACAAATCTCTCCTGGAAGAAGTGCAGCTAGAATGCTCCTTGGAAGCGAGAATGCTCAGACTTATTCTCACCTACTTTGGTCATGTTGCAGAAGGAGCCATTCCCTGGAGAAGGATATCATGCTTGGTAAAATGGAGGGTCAGCAAAAAAGGGGAAGGCCCTCAACAAGATTGAGACAGTGGTTGCAGCAATGGGCTCAGGTATAACAAGGATAGTGAGGATGGCACAGGACTGGGCAGTGTTTTGTTCTGTTGTACCTAGGGTTGCTATGAGTTGGAGACAAGTTGATGGCACCTAACAGCAACAACTATATATTATATGTATGTTGTTGTTGTTGTTATGTGCCGTCGAGTCGGCCC
>NW_006921602.1:6413223-6427489 GCF_000298275.1 Orycteropus afer afer | reverse complement strand
AAAAAAAAAAAAAAAAAGAAGAAGAAGAAGAAGGAGCCATCCTCAAACGTCCCTAAGTTTTTCCCAGCCATCTCCCTAGCTTGCCAACATCAGAACAGATACTGAGTTTTTGAGTAGGCAGAGGGGCTTGCAAGAAACCCCAGGGTGGGGGGCAGAGTGCTAGGGAATGAGGAAATTTAGGGTCTCTGAAATCACCTTTCCCTTCAAAGAAGCTTCTTGTTTGGCACATACAATAGAGAGGTAGTCTCTGGGCCATACAAGCAGTTAACACGCTTGTCTGCTACCTAAAAGTCTGGAGATTCAAGTTCACCCTGAGGTGCCTCGGAAGAAAGTCCTGACGATCTACCTTCAAAATATCAGCCATTGTAAACTCTGTGGAGCACAGCTCTGCTCCAACATACACGGGTTGCCCAGAGTCAGAAACTACTTATGGCAACTGGTTGGTTAAAATAAGGAAAAGAGTCCATGGAGCACCCCCATAACTGGGATCTCCAGAAGCTGGGGTTCCTCAGGGGATTGACAGCCAAGGACCAAGGCCACCCTGTCTTCTGTTTGCACTTAGAGGTCCAGCCCTAACTCATGATTACTTCTCAAGGCCTGGCCTGGGGCAAAGAAAAGAAAAGATAGAGAGGTTTTGGTGGTGGAAAGGAAGGGTAGGAAAGGAAGGGTACTCACAGTTATTGAGCACTGTTGGTGCTTACTCCATTCTCCATTGCTGTTGAGTTGATTCCAACTTACAGCAGCTCTGTAGGACAAATAGAATTGCCACATAGAGTTTCCACGGCTCTAAATCTTTAAAGAAGCAAACTACCGAGGAGCAGCTTGTGGTTCAAATGGCTGATCTTTTGGTTAGCAGCAAGCTCTTCAACCACTGTGCCACCACAGCTCCCTTACCAATAGTGCTAGGCACTTTTTGTACGTCATCTCATTTATTCAATATAAGAACCCAATGAGGTTTATATTATAATCATTTCAGCTTTGCAAATAAGGATAACTGAGTGCAAAAATGGTGTCGGGGCATCATTGGCTGACCTCCTCTAACTTCACAATGAGGAGAGAGAGTCACCATCAGCATCACCAGCCCAAGGCTGATTCCTATGTGGCAGAGGTCAGACATGCTGCCACCCTCCAACCTTCTTGCTAATTCTAGCACTAACCACAATGGCTAACTAACTACAATGGCTCTCTCTACTTCTCTGCTGGGTCCAATAATTTGTTGAAATGGCACACAGAACTCACAGACAATATTCATGATTATGGGGTTTATCAGGGAAGTAACAGGTTATATTTCAGGATCAGAAATAACTCAGAATACAGTTCTTCAATCAGGACAGCCGCTTCTCAGCCATGCCACAGGAATGCTTCTTTCTGTCCTTGGCCTCTGCCTTGCTCAGGCAAGTCTTACAAAATTCTTTTAGCTCTGCTGATGGTGCCCAGAGCCAGCAAGCCTTCTGCCCAAAGACACTCAGCTTTCTCACTCCATGGGCCAGCAAGCCCACCACTGTGTCTCATATAGGTCTCTCTTGCTGGGGTCTGCTACCGCCATTTCTCTACTGCTGATTCTCACTATCTCAGCAAAGTGTTACAGCTGTCTCTGTCTCCTGGCTCAAGGAGGTTCAGGGCAGGGGTCTAAGGTCCAAAAGATGTGCTTCATTCCTGGCTCTTCTTTCCTGATGGTAGTGAGATCCCTTTTTCTGTTTCTGGGATTGCTCATTTATCCAATCCCTACACAAGGGCCACTTTCTCCAGGAAGCCCACCCTGACTGCTTCTCTTCCCAGGGCTCTCTCTTTTCATGCTCCTCATATCACATCACCATAGAGCATACAGTGAGTGATGTCTTGGTTTTAGTTGTGTCATCTTTTATTTATTTATTTTAACTTCTTATTGTGATTTGGGAGAAAGTCTTTTGTTGATGGGGGACCAGAGTGGCACATCACAGTGTGCACTACAGAGGGATGCAGGTCTCAGAAGAGTCCAGACCACTCAGGAGTCTGTGGGGGGTGGGCTGAAGTGAGCTCTAAAGGAACTTGGTTGGTGAGGCAGGAATATCATTCTGTGACTGAGTTTGGACTAGATCTTTGCGTTCTCCTTTATCCCAGAAGCCCTTGCATCCGTTCTGGCTCATAGAGACCCTATGGGCACAAGTAGAACTGCTTCATAGGGTTTCTAAGACTGTAATCTTTACTGAAGCAAACTGCTTCCTCTTTCTCCTGAGGAGGAGCTGGTGGGTTTGAACTTCTGATCTTTTGCTTAGCAGCCTAATGCTTAAGCATTGCACCACTAGAGCTCCTTTATTCTCTCTTATAGTCCTTCATTAATTTATTCACTCACTCAACCAGTATTTATTGAGTAACTACTTTGTGCTGCTAGGTGCTAGGGATCTACTGGTGGATAAAAACAGACAGCATGGCTTACAGGGTAGTGACAAACAGGCATTAATTAGATCACACATATGTCCAAAAAGAAGTATTTGAAAGGCCTTAGCCTACAGAAAAGTGCTATTTAAATAAGATTCTATATTTTAGTTCCCAAAAGGAACTCTAAAGAGAAATTTCAGACAGGTTCCCATTACCCTTTGGGAATTCAAAAACCTCTGAAGATATGGCAAAGAAAAGCCCCAAGACTATCCAAGCAGGCATTTCTTTTCTCTGCAAAGCATGGAAATTTGATAGCAAATCTGCAAGAGTCTGATAACTCCTTCTTATATGCTGGTTTTTTGGACTTTGAGCCAGAGGGCCTGGGCTGAGACCTGGCTCCTCCTTTACCTGCCAGGTTATCTTGGGCAGGTTAGTTCAAACCCTGATTCTCTGTGTCCTTGACTGTGAAGTGAGCTTGAATATTGTGAAGGTTAAATGGGATTGGGACAGAGAGGAGCCTAGTAAGGTGTCTGGCATAGTAGTTGCTTGGTGAATGTTCATTTTATTCCTGCTTTCCCCACTCCTTGCTTGTTTACAGCGTTGGTGAAAAGGCTGTGCAACACATGGGTCCTTGGGCCCCATTAGCCAGTGGTTATAAAGGTTATGGAAGCTCTGGTAGCACAGTGGCTAAGACACTTGCCTGCTAACCAGATGGCTGGCAGTTCAAACCCACCAGCCACTCCTCGGAAGGAAGGTTGGGCAATCCTACTTCCATAGTGATACTGCCTCGGAAATCCAAGGAGGGGTCGCTATGAGTCGGGTTTGACTCGACAGCACATAACAACAACAACAACAATAAAGGTTATAAATGAAGTCTTACTGGGAAACAACCCCTTTACTCATTTATTGAAAATCAATCAGAGCCACAGCTCAGGGCCATCTACCTACAAATCATTTGAAGGGGTGTTCCCCTTGTTAAAAAGGAGCACTGGTGGCACAGTGGTATGGTGCAGTGAATTACTTGGTATGGCTTTTCTAGCCTTAGTCTTTGTAACTCCCACCGGATTCCTGGGTGGGACCATGCAAATAAGGTATGCAGAACTCTGATGTTGGGATTGGTTAGTTTTGTCACTCTGCCAGACTTAAAATGAGACTTCCTAG
The DNA here is from genome assembly GCF_000298275.1 of Orycteropus afer afer. Lineage (NCBI taxonomy): Eukaryota > Metazoa > Chordata > Mammalia > Tubulidentata > Orycteropodidae > Orycteropus > Orycteropus afer. The sequence continues at coordinate 6,423,970 of NW_006921602.1, read as the reverse complement.
AGACAGAGAGGGGATCTCACTGCCATCAAAAGAGAAGAGCTGCACGTGAAGTAGAGTGCATTCTTGGACCTGAGCTCCCTGCACTATACCTCCTTGGCAGAGACACATGGCAGAGAGAGACATGTGGCAGAGAGAGATGCCCCAGCAGAGAGACGGTGGCAGTGGAACCAAGAGGCACGAGCCAGAGCAGCAGGCTCACCTGGCCAACAGAGGCAGAGGCCAGGCCGAGAGACCAAAGGCCAGAGAGGCGTGTCTGAGGGCACAGCAGAGGGGAGACTGTCCTGATTGAAGAATTGTATCCTGAGCCCATTCCTGAACCTGAATTGTAGCCTGTTACTTCCCTAACAAACCCCATAATCGTGAGTATTGTCTGTGAGTTCTATGTGGCCATTGCAACGAATTATCGAACCCAGCAGAGAAGTAGTGAGTGCCGTGGGAGGGATGGTTGGTGTCAAAGTTGGTAAAAAGACAGGAAGGTGGTGGCATGTGCGGCCTCATAAGAATAATAAGCCTTGGGCTGCTGATGGTGATTCTATCTTCCTCTTGTGAAGTTAGAGGAGGTCAGAAGAGGCTGCCTCCAGGCCCTTTTAGCAAGTGGTTAAAGCATTTGGTTGCTAATCACTCTGCAAGAGAAAGATGAGGCAGTCTGCTTCCATAAAGATTTACAGCTTTGGAAACCTATAGGCAGTTCTACTCTGTCTGATAGGGTTGCTATGGGTTAAATCAACTCCATGGCAGTGGGTTTGGGTTTTTTTCTCCTCTCTCTTTTTTGTTATTGTTCCTGATGAAAAATGTTCCCTGTGAGAATCCGTCTGTCTTGGATGCCATCTTCCAGACTCTAAAAGCCACAAAACCATACAGAATCCAAGTGATGCCAAGTTCCTCTGTCCTCTCAGTGACACTGGAATTACACTGTGTTCTCAGAAGAAATAAGAGGAAAACTCTTCTCTGGTATCTATTACTGCATAACAAACCTCCCCTAAACTTGGTGGTGTGAAATAATATCCATTTGATTTAGCTCATGGATTCTGTGGTCAGGCAGTGAGATAGGGCTTGTTTCCATTCCACAGTGTCTGGGGCCTCAGCTTGGATGACTTTAATGACTAGGGGCGACTCAGGCAGCTGAGGGGCTGGAATCACCTGGAAGTTGCTTCACTCACATGTCTGATGCCAAGGCTGTGATGACTCAAAGTCTGGGCTCAGCTGGGTCTGAACAGAGCATCTATACATGGCATCTCTGTATAGCTTGGACTTACTCACTGTATGGTGGCCTCAGAGTAGTTGGATTTCTCACATAACAGCTCAGTGCTCCAGAAGCAAGTGCTCCAGCAAATAAGGCAAAAGATGCATGACCTTTTATGACCCACCCTTATAAGTCACATAGTGTCATTTTCATGCCCAGATTCAAGGGCATGGAACACACCTCTAGATAGGAGAAATGTCAAAGAATTTGCAGCTATGTTTTAAAACCACCACAAACCTTCTCTCCAATCCTACACTGCATTTTATCCCTGGATTGCTCAGCCGGGCTACTTGTGGACCAAGTCTGAGTTCTTTTTCAAAAACGGTTTATTTGGCTTTCATTTCACTACCAGCCCCTCTCTCAGATGGATCATACCAGGTCTACAGGAGCAGTTCCAACCCACACTCATGTCCGTATCCAAGGTTGGATTACCCAATAAGCAAGGTAAGCTTACTTTTGCTTACTTAATAATCTGTAGTGAACTATTTCAAAGATGTGGTGAAAAACTTGAAACTATTCAATACAGATTTGTAAATAAGCACAAATAAGCCCTGCTTACCTTGCTTACTGGGTACCCCATCTCTATCAGAGATTGTAAATTAGAAAAGGGGCTTTGATTCTGTAGGAAAGTGCTGTGGGGTTGAGAGAGAGACAGATGCCACCCGTACCTCGAAGCAGAATCTTTGAAGTGGTGGAAAATTGTGTAAGTGTTCACTACAGATTAGTAAGTAAGCACAAGTAAGCCTGTGTTTACCTTGGTTATGGGGTAAGCTGCCCCTGTCCCTATCTTTCCCAAGACCCTAGAGGCTTTATCATTCTTTGGTCAAAATCACATGCTCTCAGGCACAGCACCCAATGGATGTAGGGGCTTGAGAGTGAGCCGCTTTCCCTTCCAAGTGCTGCCCTGGCTTCAGCTGCAAATGCTGTGAAGTGTGAAGTGCTGCACAGGTGAGAGGACTTGGTACACTTTGCCTGCTACTTGCCTCTCGGGCCAGCAGTTTCTGTCTTTTGAGCCTAGGCAATTGAAACCAAACCTAGTGACCTGACCAGGGCCACTTCAGGCCCACAGCTGGGAAGACATAGCCCGGCTTCCTCTGTGCTGGGCTAAGCAGTGACCTGAGAGTGTTGCGATCAAAGAATAGGCTCCAATGGGGTGGTGGTTGCAGTTTCCAGGCCTCCTGGGAAAGGGTCAGCAAGACAAATTCTCCCTGCCCCCATGCTCTGGTCCTCTGGAGGAGTGCGGCTTAAGGACAACTCCCCTGGCTGAGCCAATCAGCATCTGCCAGCCAGCTGGGTCTACCCAGGAGCTCTGGCAGGGAGCTGAGCTGGTATAGTACAGCTCTCTCCCCTAGAAAGCCCTTGGCCACCTTCCTTGTACTGGGGTGTGTGTGTGTGTGTGTGTGTGTGTGTGTGTTGGGGTATTGGCTTTTTAAGGATTTTGCTTTTTGTGCAGTGAAGGGATTTGTCTGGTCTGGGACCCAGGGGTCAGGGAATGTACTCCCCTTTTCCTCCCAGTTCTTCCTCTCCTAGGGAGGGAACTGTCCCTGGGAATCAAAATTCCAGACTTCTGAATGGTCGGAGCCTCAGGGCTTTGTTCTCTGCTTCTCCCCTGCCAGACTCCGAGTGCTATTTCCCAGGCCTCCCACAGCTGGTTTCTTGGAGAGATGGGGGGGCTCCAGGAGGGGACTTGGAATTCATCATCATCATCATCATCATCATTCCTTTCCCTTGATGTCTAGCCCTCCATTTAGTCATTCAACAAAGATTTACTAGGACTCCCACTCAGTGCCAGGCAGAGGGAAGGAGGGAGGCAGAGAACTCAGACCTGTCCTTAAAGGGTAGCAGAACCTGTCCTTAAGGGGTAGCAGAGAGGAAATTGGCTTGCAAGTAACAGCCATGCACACTGAAAAGTGCTGAGGGCCCCAGGACACTTGCACAATGCTCTGGGTCTGGAGAAAGCATCTCCACTTGGAGAGACGGGGTAGGGTTCATGAAGGAGGCAGTGTTCAAACAGGGCCTCTGGGGATGGCTGTGGATTTGAACCCCACAGATGGGCAGGGAAAGGGAAAAGGAGTTCCAGGGGCAGGAGCAACAGGAGGTGAGGCCTGATAAGGACCAGCAAGTGCCATTGCCCTGCGGGGCTTGTTTGATGTCAAGAAATTTCTCTTTGTCCCTCTCAAGTTCCCTCTCTCAGACTTTTTTGGCAAAGGAGAGAAGGCTCTGCTGAATTGAGTCCCATCCCACTGTTTGTAGCTGCCTTACTTTTCCCTAAACCCAAACCAGACGAATTGCCATGGGGTAGACTCTGTCTCGTGGCAACCCCATGTGTGTCAGAGTAGAACTGTGCTCCTTAGGGTTTTCAACTGCTGATCTTTTGGAAGTAGATTACCAGGCTTTCTTCCATGGCATTTCTGGGTGGACTCAAACCCAGAGAAGTATCTAAGGTAAGGCAGGTATGGCATGGGCACCACTTGAAGGGGGGGGCGCCATTGAGCAGAGTCTATTAGCTATTACTGTTTTGATCACCATGGGTGAGAGGTCATTCAGCAAGTTAAAATTAATACTTTCATATGTAAGAGCCTTCATGGATCGAGGCAGACTGTGATCTTGCTCTGCTAAGTATAGAAAGAGAAGAAGCTGGAAAAAATGACCTCGAGCATATCACAGGCCAGTTTTCATCAGTGAAAGCAAAGAAGATGTGCTTATAATTTTCATTTTTAATTGATACTAGGGTAAAGTTAGGAGCTCTGGTAGCATAGTGGCTAAAGCACTTGACTGCTAACCAGAAGGCTGGCGGTTCAAACCCACCAGCCACTCCTCGGAAGGAAGGTTGGGCAATCCTACTTCCGTAGTGATATTGCCTTGGAAACCCAAGGAGGGGTCGCTATGAGTCGGGGCCGACTTGACGGCACATAACAACAACAACAACAACAAGGGTAAAGTTATCTAAAAGATGGGTATCAGCTATTTGGACAGGTGCAATTTCAGTGCTTGCCATAGGCTCTGTGTTCCGTAGATACACCTCTGCTTGAACCTCCAGCCTTTCAGGTTAGGAGTGAGGGCATTAACCATTTGCGTCATCCACAGACTCCTTCCTTCTCCAGGGCATCTGTACTTAAGAAGAGGACACTGCCTGTGAAAGCTTTGAGACAAAGAATCCACTGTGGCCCATGCCAAGCATCTACATGTGAGGCAACAAAGGTCCTTAACTAGAGTCCAGTGGAAGGAACCTCTTTGAGTTCCAGGGCAGAGGGAGAGGGCTAGTCTTCCGCATCCTTGGTGCCTGACACAAAACTAAACCCATTGCCATTGAGTCCATTCCGACTCATGGCGACCCCATGTGTTTACAGAGGAGAACTGCTCCATAAGGTTTTCTTGTCTATAATCTTTATGGAAGGAGCTTGGGTAGTGTAGCGCCTAAGGCACTTGACTGCTAACCAGAAGGCTGGTGGTTCAAACCCACTGGCCACTCCTCAGAAGGAAGATGGGGCAATCTACTTCCATAGTGATACTGCCTAGGAAACCCAAGGAGGGGTCGCTATGAGTCGGGTCCAACTCGAGGGTACATAACAACAACAACAACAATCTTTATGGAAGCAGATCACCAGGCCTTTCTTCTGTGGCACCATGCAAAGACCTTCCCTAATACAAAGGAGGTACTCCATAGACACTTGCTAAGTATGGCTTTGACTGGCTTCCTTGGAATCAGGGAAGTAGAAGGAATTCTGGTCTTTCTGTTGCTACTAGTCTCCCAGTTGTTCTCCAGTCCTGGTTTCTTGCCCTCTGCTCCACCATTCTCTCCACAGAATGTCTTGCAATTTAACCAAACTCACAAAAGCACCTGATGGAAAGCTACTGCTCAGGCTGTTGGGAGTGAATGGAGGCCTGCCTGCATTTTACCTCATAGATCAGGATGGCCTCTGGGCCTGTCACTGGCTGTGATGGTAGACAGGATGCAATAACGTGAAGGTAACGCAAAGCAGTCTATTCCATGCTCTGCATTGACCCGGAACCTCTATGGATCATCCAGATTGGTCAGCTGGCCCATCCGCAGTGGGCCCCCTAATTGTGCAACTTGCCCTCCCCTCCACCCTCAGATTTCTTGTTGGAAACCTGACCAAAGACTCAGGTTCAGACAGAAAATGGATGGGATGGTGAGTCCATTTGTTATTCAGAATACATTAGGTGACTATTTGATGAGCACCTCCTAGGTGTTGGCATTGAGGGATGCAGAAATCTGTCAGAAATGGACCCTGTCCTTAGAAAGCCGGCTGTCCTCAGTAAAAGTTCATGGACGCAGCCTAGAAGAGACTTTAGGACCATTCAGAGTGGGAGGGAGTCACCAGTACCTAGGTTTCAAAGCTAGTGGTTGGGCCCTTCTCAGCCCTTGTTGTTGTTGTTGATGATGTTGTTTGCCGTCGAGTTGGCCCCGACTCATAGCGACCCCGCCTTGGGTTTCCGAGGCAGTATCACTACAGAAGTAGGATTGCCCAACCTTCCTTCTGAGGAGTGGCTGGTAGGTTTGAACCGCCAGCCTTCTAGTGAGCAGTCAAGTGCCTTAGGTACTATGCTACCAGAGTTCCTTAGGGTCTGCATTTGCCTCATGGCCCAATGGAGGAAGGGCCCTAGGAAACACCCTTCACTGCCTACCCCTGAATTTGACATCTATGACCCCTTGCTACCTGGCCACACCCCTATTCCCAGACTTGTCTCCTCCACTGACCTCCAAACCCCCTTGTTCCAGCAACAACAGACCCCTTGCTCTCTCTTGAATGGCCCATGAACGCCCCCCACCCCCCATATCCATTCATGCATTTGTTTGTGTTGTTTCCTCTGCTGGAATGCTGTTACTTCCCTCCCTGCCCCCTGGTTTTGTGCTCAAGGGTCTGAGTCAAGCTTCAAGGAGCCAGCTTTTCCACAACTCTGTCCCCATCTCTCTGTGGGGGTCAAACAGGACTCCTGCTCAGCATTGCTGTTTGTTGTCTAACTCAGACACTCACCACATTGTGAGTTTTTAGAAGGCAAAGATAGTTGTTTTTTCTTTTTTAAGATGAAGATGACAAAGGAAGATGAGGCATAGACGCTCAATTCAACCACTCACCATACTGCCATCTTGGCCAAATAACCTAGTATCTTTGACTCTCAGTTTTCATTGTCTATAAAACAGATAGAATAATACCTATTTCCTTGGATTATCACAAGGATTAACTAATAATAGGGTACATTTCTAGCTTAGTGCCTGACTGTGGTTAAATTGGTAAATTTTATTCTTAGTTTTCTAGTGCCACTATAACAGAAATGCCATAAATTGGTAGTTTTAACAAAGAGAAATTCATTTTCTCACAGTTTAGGAAGTAGAAGTCTGAATTCAGAGTTTCAGCTCTGGGGAAAGGCTTTCTCTCTGTGTCAGTTCTGGTACCAGGTCCTTATCTCGTTTCAGCTTCTGTTCCTTGGCTGCTTGGTGATCGTCATGTGAAATGGCATCTATCTTCCACCATTTCTGCTTCCTTGCCTAATCTGCTCTTTTATATCTCAGAAAAGATTGACTCAAAACACACCCTATACCAATACTGTCTCATAACAAAGAAAACCCATTCCCAAATGGGATTATAACCAAAAGTATAGGGGTTAGGATTTATGACACATATGTTAGGAGGACACAACTCAATCTGTAACAGGTTCCCGCCTCTCATTCTGCTTTGCAGCTCTTGTATTCATCACGCTGTGCTTTCCACCAATAATTTGTTCAGTAATTATTGGAGGAATAAATGAGTGACTGGACTGTTATATTTAGTTTGGAACCATAGATGTTCAAGCCAGAAGGGAGCTTAAAGATCATCTGGCTTACATCTTTCCTTTCTTTTAATTATTTTTTAAAATTGTGACAAATATATACAGGTATATGTCACTTAACATCCATTTGAACAATGTCCAACTGCTTATAGGTCTATGGTCCCATAAGTTTTCTTTCTTTCTTTTCTTTTTCTTTTTTTTTTTTTCCACAAGGGAAATCAGCTCTCCTTTTGTTTATTATTTCCCTCCAATGGTTTTAAAGCCCAGACTCTTGCAACACTGGACCAGGAGTGGGATGCAGGCAGGTTAGACAGAGGGCATAGCTCTGGGTGTAGACTCAAGCTTTGTCAAGCAGGCAGGCGGGGAGTGGGGGACAGTGTGGTGCTGCAGGGCCCAGGCTGCTTCTACTGCTCAGGCAGGCAGAACAGCAGGTGGGGCTGGCCTCTCTCCAGTCCTTCCTCTTGCCATGCTCCCACCACCTTCTTAGCTGCTGCTGCTGCTATTGCTGCTGCCGCCGACTCCTGTTCCTCCAGCCTCCACCAGGAGCTGCAGCAGCAGTGATGAGGACAATGTGAAGTGATTTCCCATAAAGTTTTCATATGGTGTTTGCACAACATCCAAAGCACATAACATCCTATTTCATAGAACATATCGTGGACATTAGGCAGTGCATACCCATGTATAACAAAACATTGGCTATTTCAACATTTTTTATGTGTACAGTTCAGTGGCATTAATTACATTCATCATGTTGTTCAGCCTTCACCACTGTTTCCAGATTGTTCCATCATCCTTAACAGAAGCTCAGTATTCCCTAAGGAATGAGTCTCTCTTTCCCTCTCCCTCCTGCCCACACCTGATAACCACTAATAAATTTTGTCTCCATGCACTTGCCTACTCTAGCTATTTCATGTAAGTGGAGTCATATAATATTTGTCCTTTTGAGGCTAACTTATTTCACTCAGTTTAATGTTTTTGAGGTTCATCTAGATAGTAGCATATCTCAGAACTTAATTTCTCTTTATAGCTGAGTAATAATCTGTTGTATGCATGTAGCATGTTTTGTTTATCTGTCATCTGTGCTAATGGTCATGTAGGCTGTTTCCACCTTTTGGAGATTGTGAATAGTGCTGCAGTGAACATTGGTGTACAAGTGTCTGAGTCCCTGCTTTCAATTCTATGGGGTATATACCTAAGAGTGGAATTGTAGCATAGTGCCTAAGGCATCTGACTGCTAACCAGAAAGCTGGCGATTCAAACCCACCAGCCACTCCTTGGAAGAAAGGTTAGGCAGTCTACTTCCTTAGAGATACTACCTCGGAAACTCAAGGAGGGGTCACTGTGAGTCAGAATCAACTTGACCACAGTAAGTTTGGTGTTTTGTTTTTGTTTTGTTTTGTTATTTAATGGTAATTCTATGTTCAACTTTTTAGAAAAAACAGCCAAACTCTTTTCCACAGTGACTGCACCATTTTCCACCCACTGGCAATGGATGAGAGTTCTAATTCCTGTGTCTTTCTTATTATGTTTCTTGAAAGTGAGTGTCAAGGAGGACATGCAGTGTCCCAAAGTTCAATTGAAAGAGTTGTGATTTACAGATAACACCCTGGCCTTCTGCTTCTAGTCCAGTGTTCTGATTGGTCTTGCAATGTTGACTGGTCATGAGCATGGACAGGGGGAGTCTGCCAGGCAATGTGGTGGGTGCCTTTGTTAGAATGCTGTGGCTTCATACTCCTCATCCCCACCCCACCCATACACACACACACACACACACACACACTTTTTTCCTACTAATACAGATACCTCTCTAGTGAGGTTGTCTTCCATATCTCAGGTCTCCACTTTTGTGTCTTTTCCTTTGGGGTCATCTCCCTGCTGCATTTTCTGAACCCCTTACTCTCTCAAGCACACTGGCCTTTAAGTTCTGTTCATGGAAACTTGATCTCAGACTAGATCCTATGTCTGTCTTCTATCCCTGAGTGTAAATTTCTCCCAGAGTCCCCTCTCCCAAGGAATTAGTGTTATCAGTCAGATCTCACCTTACAGAATGGAGTACCCTGCACCTAGTTGAATTTCAGCTTCTATGAGGATGGTTTGGTAGGCCTGCACCCTAGAACCATGTATTTGGGTTTTATTTTAGGCATCAGGCCAGTCTAGAATGTTCACCTGGAGAAACATAGAGTATCAGAGTGAAAATGAACCTAAGACACCCCCTCTCCCATCCCTTGGCTCAACTTACAGAGAAATAAGCTAATGCTTACAGATATTAGAAAGCTCCTTCCATTCCACACCTTGGAAATGGCCAAAGAAATAACCCAAGAGGAAAAATAAAAGAAGTACTTAGCATAAAGCTTTATTGTTGTTGTTATGTGCCGTGGAGTTGGACTCGACTCATAGCGACCCCTTTGGGTTTCCGAAGCAGTATCACTATGGAAGTAGATTGCCCATCTTCATTATTAGTGTTAGCAAATTTGGAAAATATTCCATGTACTGAACAACAAAGTTCAGCTAAACCAACTGAGGTTCATCAACACAGAGGGACACTCTCCACCAGGGGTGGATTACCCAGGAAGCAAGCTAAGCATGGACTTACTGGGTACTCTGTCCCTGCCAGGGGTTGTAAATTTGAAAAGAGAAAATTTACAAATTTATAAATTTGATTCTGTAAGAAGGTGTTTTAGGGTTGGGAGAGAGACGGGTGCCAGACATACCTAAGAAGCAGAATTTTTGATGTGGTGGGGAAAAAAATGTGAAATTCTTCATTACAGGTAAGTAAATAAGCACAAGTCCTTACCTTCTTTGTTGCATAATCTGACACTGACCGTGAGACACAGCTCACTATATGGAAGAGTGTGGCAGAAATGATGAGAAAGGAAGAACATAGAACCCACAGAAAGATGTTCACCATGATTTTACCTGTTACATTGTACATGTTTTCATATCTATTCTTAAAATAGCAATGCCTTTACAGATGATTAAAAATTATAGATGTTCATTCTAGAAAATTATGGAAGTCAGAAAAGTATACAGAGGAAACAAAAAATCACCCTTTACTCTACCACCCTTTGTGTTTTATTTTTCCTGTCCATTGTTGTTTTATGAGTATATGTGAGTGTACCCTACCTTTTTCCTTTAATACAGTGCTATAACATTATATAAGGAGCATGTCCCCCATGGTATTATTTATACCATGTTTCATTGATTATAATATTTCATATTTTGTGATCTCTGAAATTGGGATAGATCTTGAATTTATAACATGTCATAGTTTAAATGCTATGTTTTTTTCTTTCTCAGAAGAACATTAAATAATGGTCAGTCCTACAGTTGATTAGATTAGATTTGATGAAATATGGTATATGCTTCAAAGGCATGATTTTTATGTCTTTTTAATATCCTATTATGTGAACATAAACATATTTTACTTTATCAACCTCTTAAAACCCACTCCCACTGCCATCGAGTAGATTCTCACTCATAGTGACCTCATAGGGTTTCCAAAGCTGTAAATCCTTACAGAAGTAGATTGCCTCATCTTCTTCCCATGGAGCAGCTAATGGGTTTGAACCACCAATCTTCTGCTTAGGGCTTCCGGCAAGATGGCAGACTAGGCAGAAGGATTGCAAAGACCCTCTTCAACAAAGAAAAGGGAAACCAATTAACACAGACACAGAAGATAATCTTGGACCCCTGAGCCTTGAAGGGAAGGAT
>NW_006921602.1:6410252-6411018 GCF_000298275.1 Orycteropus afer afer | reverse complement strand
CTCAGCAGAAACCATGCAAGCGAGAAGGCAATGGGATGGTATATATAAAACCCTGAAAGAGAAAAATTTTCAACCAAGAATTATATACCCGGCAATCTTCTGCTTAGCAGTCAAATGCCTTACCCACTGCACTGCCAAAGCTCCTTATCAGCCTCTTATTACTGGACATTTAGGTGGTTCCAACTTTCTACTTTTAAGAAGCACTCCTCATGTGAAATGAGCCACATTATTTATTGTTTATTGGTATGGATTCTCAGGAATAGACATAATGAGGCTCTTGGCATAGGCACATGTACATATCGATAAGAACCAGAAGCAAATATAGAGGGTGATAGGTGGGTATTACATTTACCAACTTCTTATTTTCTACGACATTCTTTGTGCACAGATATTAAAATGATGATTGCAAGGAAAAATTCATTAGTGAATAACTCCATTTATTTGTGTGCGCATGCATGTGTGTGTGTATTTGTGTGCGCATGCATGTGTGTGTGTGTGTGTGGTGGAGGGAAAGAAGGAGAGAATAGGAGAATGAGAAATGCCCAGCACCACAGGGGAGACGTCAAATACTGTAATGGATGGCGTAGGAGTGAGTGCTCAGAGCTCTGGAATGGGGCAGGAGAACTGTTGGACATTAGGGAAGATTGTTCGGTAAGATTTTACACACTCTTAAGGAGCTCTGGTAGCGTAGTGCCTAAGGCACTTGACTGCTAACCAGAAGGCTGGTGGTTCAAACCCACCAGCCACTCCTTGGAAGGAAGATGGG
>NW_006921602.1:6329180-6408912 GCF_000298275.1 Orycteropus afer afer | reverse complement strand
TTGAACCGCCAGCCTTCTGGTTAGCAGTCAAGTGCCTTAGCCACTATGCTACAAGAGCTCCCACTTTTGGCCTAGTATATTCTTATCTTCAATATCTCCCCTCTAAATAAGGGGTCATAATCCCCAGGGCATCGTGAAAGAGTGAGAAATAGGACTTAGAAACAGTTCTTTTGTTAGGAAATGGTTTGGACTGCTCTAATAAAGATCCAAAATAATAGTGAGATAAACAAAACTGACATTTATTTTTCTTTCACACCAGAGTGTAAATATATGTAGTCAGGGCTGTTAAGGCAGCTTTTCTTTTCAAAGTTGTTTGGGGCCCAGGTTCCTTCTCTCTTATTGCTCTATTACCTAAGATGGTTCACTACCATATCCACCCATCTACCTGTGGGTAGGAAGAAGAGGGGAAGACAAGGCTCCCTCACAGCTGCCATGTGATACTGCTGCTCACATCCTATTGGCCAGAATATCATCATATGACTACATACTCAGCTGCAAAGGAGGCTGGGAAATGTAGTCTTTTTTTTCCTCTGGTTAAATTTGCAGCTCAATTCCTATGAGAGAATTCCTGGGTAGTGCAAATGGTTAAGCACTCGAATGTTAGCCAAAAGATTGGCTGGTTGTTTAACACCCACAGGCACCCTGGGAGATAGGCCTAGGAACTGCTTCCATAAAGATTGCAGTCAAATTTCCAGATAAGCAGAAATTAAGGAAATTTGTTAAAACCAGACCAACCTTACAAGAGATACTAAAGGTAGTCCTTTGGACAGAGAACCAACAACAGCAAATAACAACTGACCATTAATACACATGATAACATAACCCAGAAACCAACCCGTTATAGAAGTATCCAAAGTAAATAAGCCTACAAGATTGTAAACAGGGATCTAGAGACATCAATTGACAAATGAGGACAGCTACAAACCAAAAAGAGGGAAAAAATTATGTAGTTACAGAACTTCTAAATGGTAGGGAAGTCAAGACAACTATAAGATAGAATGGACTGTTCTAAACTTGGGAAAAAAACTATAAACCACAGGGTAACCTCAAAGAAAAATTATAAACCTTCACATCAAAATAAAAAAGAGAACCAGCACAAATATTTAGCAAATACTAAAACAGTAGCACGGAAAAAAGGTTGGGCAATCTACTTCCATAGTGATACTGCCTTGGCAACCCAAGGAGGGGTCACTATGAGTCAGGGCCGACTCGATGGCACATAACAACAACTAACAACACAACAATAGCAATGAAGGAAGTGATAACATGATTCACAAACAAAACAAACTCAACACAGAAAATTATATGGAACAAAGAAATCAACACCATGAAAAAGCATATAACAAAAATGACAGCAACAAATTCATACTTGTTGATAATTACATATCTGCCAAGGGACTTATCTCTAAGAGTTGTAGAAAACTCCAACACCTCAATAGCAAAGGAATTAACAGTCCAATTGAAAAATGGACAGAAGACATGAATAGACACTTCACCAATGAGGATATTCAGGTGGCCCACTAATACATGAAGAGATGCTCACAATCATTGGCCGTCAGAGAGATGCAAATCAAAAGAACAATGAGATACCATCTCACCCCAGCACTGATGGCAAGGTTCAATGAGATAGAAAATAACAAATGCTGGTGGGGATGTGGAGAGATTGGGACTCTCATACACTGCTGGTGGGTCTGTGAAGTGATACAACCACTGTGGAAAACAGTATTGCAATTCTTTAGAAAGCTGGAATTGGAGATACCATTTGACCCAGCAATCCCATTACTAGGTATATATCCTAGAGAGGTGAGAGCCAGGACAGGAACAGATATATGCACACTCATGTTCATCACAGCACTATATGCAATAGCAAAAAGATGGAAACAACCTATGTGCCCATCAGTGGAAGAGTGGATGACCAAACTATGGTACATATACATACTGGAATGCTATGCAGCACTAAAGAATAATGTAGAGTCTGCAAAACACTACACAACATGGATGAACTTGGAGGACATTGTGCTGAGTGAAATAAGTCAATCACAGAAGGACAAATACAGTATTAGTTTGTTGTTGTGGAGGGTCAAGGAAAGGTATACATGGAGGGAAACTTTCTTTGTTGATTGCCAGGGGTGGGAGGGGAGGGGAAGGAACAAAAAAATGGGGGAGAGGGAAAAAAGCATTGACCCATGTCACTTTAGTTTTGTGATTTCATTGTACATAAATTATATTTCAATAAAAGGCATTAAAAATAAGATTAAAAAGATTGCAGTCCAGACAACATTGTGGAGCAGTTCTACCCTATAATACACCAAGTCTTCTTGAGTCAGAATTGACTCAAGGACAATAGAAGTTTTATTCCTATGAGAGAGACTAGGACAGATTTTGGGGAAATTAACAATCTCTTCAAAACCACCGATCTTCAAAACCAGAGCTTCAGGACTTTACATAGTTATGTGATGGCAATGGTAGCTTATTAAAATGGCTTATCATGTTAGCCCCACCAACAAAATAGGTTGAACTTGACTTCATTTTTATCTTAATCCTCCCAGGCCTCTCTCCTTTCTCTGCATACAGCAAATCTTGAAGGACCAGTCTTGAGTCCAGTGGTGGGTGGCAAGGTTCCCCCTGAAGGGTTGAGAATGTATTCAAAATTGCAAACCTTCCATGGGTTCTTAAGAGCCAATATAATTCCATAGATTTTTAATCTTAATATACAAGCAAAGGCTGCTTACAAGTATCCTCCAGGACTAAATAAGCATTCTCAAAACATGGTATTTGTAAACCCAAATTATCATGTTCCTAGAGTTTCTTGAGACCTTAAATCAGTATTCTACTAAGTTCCCTGGCTCATCAGGAGCCCTTGGCAGTGTTGCAAGGCCCCTACAGTGTGCACCTGTATAAAGAGCTGGAAATCCCAAAATCTGCAATGAGAGTACTTTGCTCTCAGTGTCATCTTGAATTGGCTCCAATTTCCAATTGCAGCTATTCTTGCTTTTTAATTATAAATTGCTGTGAATTTAGCTCCATCATTATTAATTTAGTTTGTTATGGGTTGTTTAGTTAACCACCATTGTGTGGTATCTATTTGCATATTTGAGGCCTATAATTTTTCATTAACCAGTGTATCTTAAATTGTCATCTGTAGCCCACCTGCATTGGAATCTCTGTGTGCTTATTAAAGTGCAGATTCCTGGGCTCTAACCCAGACCTCCTGAATCTGAATCTCTCTGGAGGTGGGCTCCAGAAAGAGTATCTCTGACAGCAAGAACCTCTAAACAAGTCTTTAATATGTTTGCATGGTGGTTCAAAAATGAATCTCCCAGGTCTTTACTGCTAAAGTAACTGTACACATAATTCCCCACATCTGTTTATATGGAGATGGGTTGGGTTAATGAGCTCAGCTGCTAACCAGAAGATTGGCAAAAGTAGTTCACCCGGAGCAACCTTGGACGAAAAGCCTGTGATGTACTTCTGAAAAAATCAGCCGTTAAAAACACTGGAGTACATGGGGTCAACGTGAGTCAAAATCGACTTGACCAGTTGCCTTCAAGTCGATTCTGACTCGTGTTGACCCCATGTGCTTCATAGTTAGGTTCCCATTTAACAATTTCTATACACAGTGATCAGTGACATTGATTGCATTTTTCACAATGTATAAACATCCTCATTATTTCTGTTCTGGTTGTTCTATTTCCATTAATCTAGCTTCCCTGCCCCTCCTTACCTTCTCATTTTTGGTTTAGGGTAAATGTTGACTGTTTGGTCTTATATAGAAGATTTTTTAAAGGAGCACAGTACTCTCAGGTGATATTGCTTATTTTAATGAGTCAATTTGTTACTTAGCTGAAAGCTGACCTCCATGAGTGGTTGCAGGTTCAAAGTTTAAAGGGTATCTCAGGGCAATAGTCTTAGAGGGTTCCTCTAGTCTCTACCAGTCCAGTGAGTATGGCCTTCTTTAAGAATTTGAGTTTTGTTCTACATATTTTTTCTCCCATTCTATCCAGGACCACCTACTGTGTGCCTGGTCAGAATGGTTGGTAGTGGTACCAGGCACCATCTAGTTCTTCTGGTCTTAGGCTAGTTGAGGCCATGGTTTGGTAGACTATTAGTCTTGTGGACTAGTTTCTTATTTGAGTCTTTGGTTTTCTTCTTTCTCTTTTGTTCCACGGGAGCAGAGACCAATAGTTGTATCTTAGATGGCCTTGCATTTGAACTTACTGTACTTAACTATCTTGCAGCATACTCTCATAGTAAAAGAAACAGATGACTGGAATTCCGGAAACCTACAGTAAGAATACTTTGCCCTCAGTGTCATCTTATGTTGGTGCCAATTCCCAATGGTAGCTATCCCTGTATTTTAAGTGTAGATTGCTTTGAGTTACTGTGCTGTTTTTTCACATAAAATCATGCCTACATTTCTTTTTGGAAGTTCATGGTAGGTTTTTCATATATTCCCTGTTATTCCTATGTTGTGTTCCTGTGTGTGGGCATGGGTGGTAAGGGGACTCTGGGCCAATCAAGATCAGTAATCACTGCCTAAGGCACCAAGGAGCATACCAGCCAGTGATGGGTAGTAACGTCTACTGAGAAAACTGTTTTATAGAAGGGCTGTGGGGGCTAAGACAAGGAAGGGCCTGAAAAATTCTCTGTGAGGTCAAGAGGGGAGAGCGTCAAAGCCTGCAGGGTTAAGGATGTGGCTTGAGTCCACGCTGAAAAATGACTGGGAGGATTTCACAACTCTGAGCCCTTGGGGGAACAGCTGGCAGAGAGTAAGGCGGGCCTTCCTCTCTAAGCCTGTGCTGTGTGCTGGGGGAGGGGGCCAGTTCCAAGACCCCAACAGGCCCTTTATCCATTCCCCTCAGCTCTGACTGGAGTGTCATTGTGTCCTGGCTGTGCCTCTCACAGCCTCTTAGTGATGGGCCTGTTGTCCAAGATGGGCCCGAGGCTGGTCCAGGCCTGTGCCCATGTATTATGCATCAGAAACTTAGACAAAGCGCCTGTGTGTAGGAGTGGGGGTGGGGTGGGGCTTGGCTCATCACAGAGTCCTGTTTACCAGGCACTGGGAGGCTGGGATGGTGGGGCTGCTAAATGGGCCTCTAAGAAGAGAGAGATGAAGGTGCGGTTGGTCCACCTTCAAGCCTTTCTGGCTGGGAGGGCATGATGGCTCAGTTCAGGGCAGCAGGATAATGGACCCTCTACCTCCCAAGTCTCCCATCTTAGCTCAGAATGCACTGTTTGGTCATTAACAGAGGCTCCCTGGTTAACCCCGACCCCAATCAGCACATATTCTCTGTGGCACCTGTGGTGTGTCTTGAGGGTCTCAGGCATCCTAGAGAGGAGGCTAATGCTAACCTTCCTAATCAGAATAGACAGCCAATCAGTCGTTCCCTGGACTGGGAGCCTCTTGAGGGATGTAGCCAGCACTTGTTCCTCTTGAGTCCACTAACCCCAGGGCCTGGGGCAGAGCAACCACACAGCAGATGTTTGTGGAACTAAAAATGTTTTCCTGAACTTTTATGGTGTACCTATTCCTGAGCCTGAGGCTGGGCTCAGGCTCAGAAGAGAAGCAGAAGGAAGACAAGCATCCCTCCCTCCCAGAATATGGAAGACAGAAAGTTCACCTAGATGAGAAGGGTGATGGCTGCACCTTCTCTGGGTGGCTTACAAACAGGAACTCTTTCCCTCCTCCCAGCAGCCCATGCAGCATGAGACCTTCTCTCAGTTCTGTGAGGAAGAACCTGGCTTAGATTGGCTAAGTGATTGCCAAGGACTGAATCTACAGCCAGCACTTCCTAGTGAACAGTATGGTGACAGGTGTGATTGGGTTGCTATCAGGGGCATGGCTGATTAGAATCGTCTCAGGAGCCTTTTCAAAATACTGCTTGTTCCCCACCACCCCATTAATGCCAGGGAAGAGGGTTAGAAATCTTGGGCAGAATATGTGTTGCTTGAATAAGCTCTCCAGTCGTCCTAGTTTTAGCCTTATTTTCAGTCTTATTTATAGATTTCAGAATTTTATTGTGAATCCAACAGAAGAGAAAGGCGTTGTTCAAGGTCACCCAGCCTCCATGAGGGCCTTTTGCTGCCTTGCCTGCTGGCCTTTCTGCCAGGCCACACGCCCTTAAAAAGCAGGCAGACTCCTGGATCCAAATTTAGACCACTTGCTAGGTGCCTTTGGCAACTGCATGAGTCTTCCAAGCCACTGCCCTAATGATTCTGACAGGCCATGAGGAGGGCTGTGTTGGCACGTGGGCTGGAGCACGTGCAGGGAGTCCTGAGCTACAGTCATACGTGAGCATCTCCCAGTGCTAGACCTGGGGTTACACGGGACCCTGATCTGGGTCTTGCTTCTCAGGTGCTAATGATCTCATGAGGGAGACAAGCAGGCACAGAAGGTGTGGTTCTACAGGATGCTGTCTGCATTTGGTTCTGCAATTGAACTTACACAGCAGGCTAATTCCAACCCTGAGGACTGAGAAAGCTTTTAGATTTGGGGTTTGGAAAAGGGAGTATGGAGGAGGAAAGTCTGAGGGGAGTGGGCTGTGGAGGGGGGCGTGCTTATGTACACATATGTGTATGTGGGTGCATATGAGTATGTGCGTTCACGGGTGTGTGCATGTGTATTCTCAGCAAGCCCTGTGATCCCAGGTAACAGGACTGGTCCATCACATTAATAGACAAAAGGGTTGAAGAGATAAAGAAATAGGATCCAGTCTGTAAAGGATTTTGAGTGTTGGGCTGGGGAATTTGGATTCTATTCTTAGCATAAAGGAACACAGAAGGTGTTAGAGAAGAACAGTAATATGGTCAGAAGTGTTTTACTTTATTTGGAAGAAATCTCTGAGGATGAAATAAAGGGTTTAGAGGAAAAAGAAGAGGGGAAAGACTAACATTTATAAACACTTACTAGATAGCTAACTTACTTGCCTCGTTTAATCTTCCCAAGAAGCATGTAAGCAGAGAGTAGCAACCCTGGTTATCAGATGAGCAATCGAACCTCTGAGGGGTTAAGAAAATGGCCCAGAAACTGTTGGGACTGGGAGTTACAGCCAGTCCTTGCTTTCCAATGACAAGAAGTCCCTCTGGCTCTACGAGCAGGACAGAGTGCTGTCCTGACAGAGGTAGCTCTGTGGAATGGGCTGAACACAGTGCCTGGTGTCTGTGAGGTCACTGTTGGGTGGAGAGAGGTTTATCAGCCACTGTGGCCTCTTGTCTCTGAAATCTTGAGGCTGGTCATTGTTACTCACCACTTCTCACTCTTGCAAGGTACCTTCAATGATTTTCCAAGCACTTTTCTGTTTAACATATTGTCATTTCTCCTCCCTACACTCTTGGTCTGGGAACCAAGGGGCTTGGTTGCAGTCCCAGCTCTGTCACTAGTTTGCCACGTGGCCTTGAACAAGTCACTTGCCCTCACTGTACCTCCACATTCCCACCGATAAATGAAGAATTAAACCAGATGAACTCTAGACCTTCCCTTACTATGTTCCCTCCCTTGAGGGTAGATGATACAGGCACTATCCCTTCCATTTTATGGAAGATAAAAATGGGGTCTCGAGGACTCCCTGGCTAAGCAGGAACTAAGCCATTCTGTTCTCTTCCACTCATATCTAACATCAATTTTGAAATCCCCACTGCATGGCCACCTTCATCATCTCTCTGGCTTCATAGGTCCTGTGCCTGAACAGGGCTGAACATGGGGGCTCACAATTGAATCTGAGGCACCTAGAATGCTCCAATAAACATACTATTCTGAATTACTGGTTTTCAGTTCACTTCAACAAATATTTATTGAGTTCCTACTATGTAGCACCTACTATGCACCTACAAGGTTCTGTGCTAAGTGCTGAGGATGCAAAGGTGAACCAGCCTTGTTTCCTACCCTCCAGGAACCCACAGTTAGTGCCATGGCTTTCTAACCTTTTTTGATTACAACCCCTAGTAAGGAAATCATTTTTATGTTATGAACCAGCACACACACGCACACACATACACACTATATATATATGTCTATTAATGTGATATATAATGTGTGTGTATATATATACTATATATCATATTAAAAAAAAAAACCATTGGCATTGAGTCGGATCCAACTCTTAGCAACCCCTCCTTGGGTTTCCAAGGCGGTATCACTACAGAAGTAGATTGCCCAACCTTCCTCCTTCCTTCCAAGGAGTGGCTGGTGGGTTTGAACCGCCAGCCTTCTGGTTAGCAGTCAAATGCCTTAGGCACTACTCCACCAGAGCTCCCATTTATCATATAATCAAAACCAAATCAAAATTTATGCTATGCACTCTACTATTTTCTAGTCTTTTCCACTCTGTTTTTTTTTTTTTTTTTTTTTTTTTTCAATGCTACTATCAACCAGAAGTCCCTGGATGTTGCAAAAAATTAATGTGCTTGGCTGCTAACAAAAAGGTTAGAGCTTTGACCTAGAAGCACCTTGGAAGAAAAGCTTGGCAATCTACTTAGAAAAATCATCCATTAAAAACCCTGTGGAGCACAGTTCAACTGTGACACATACAGAGTCTCCATGAGTCAGAGTTAACTTCATAGCAACTGGATTTTAGTAGCAACCACCCCCTGTGGATTCACAGTGTACTAGTAGGAAGTGACCCCCAACATGAGAAGCATTGGTTGACTGTTGCATATATTACAGTGTTGTGTTACGCGTAATTAATGTGCTATGGGAAAAGAGAGCAAAGAATGGGTTGTGTTGATTGGGAAAATTAGAGACAACCCCTAGTTCGCAAAGAATGGGTCATGTTGATTTGGAAAATTAGAGACAGCCCCTAGTTCAAGTGGTACTTGAACTGAGTTCAAATGAGTGATAGGACTTCAGTTAACAAAGAGGCAGCCTGAACGAAGAAATAGCAGGAGCAAAGGCAGAGAGATCTGAGAGTGCACAGGCGAAGAGCTAACATTGGCCTGGCCAGTAAGTGAGGAATTATTTTCCTAGGTTAGCACATTCAGTCTTCATAATAATCCTAGGCAACAAGGATTCTTCATATCTTCATTGACATGGAAAAAGTGAAGGCTCAGAGAAGTTACATTACCTGCCCACAGGACTGATAAGTGATGGAGCCAGGATTTGAACTCAGGCAGGTCCACTAGGATCTAAAGATAAGGTGCCTAAAGATGTGGTCCTAGAGACATTTTGGGTCTAGTTCATGGAGATTCTTGAATACAAGCCTGAAGAGTTTAAACTTTATTTTGTAGGCGAGAGGAAAATATTGTACATTTTTGAGAAGGGGAGTTGTGATCAAACCTCTATTTTGGGGAAGATCACAGCAGCAGTAGCAGGGGAGATAGGCTGAAGGGGAGGCTAGGACCTGTGTCAGGAGGCAGGTGCAGTGTCTCTCTACCTAGGTCAGCAGCCCCAAAAGCTATTACATAATATGTATTATAGGGATGTGGTTGAGGACATTGCTTAGATATTACATGCTGATGAGAACAAAAGGAAATCAATCATGTTTCCCTTTTTGCTTTGGCTGCTAGGAAGCTCAGAACCCCAGTCTGTGGCATTCTTCTGGTAAACATCCTGTTATATGAGCGCTCACTTTGTCTTATTCTCATTTTCCTTGTGTCTGGATTTCATCTTTTATTTTTTCATCCTGCTGTATAATATATATTACTTAATACAATGTGTTATAACAGGCTTTAAATAAAATACTAGTGAAACACATGGAAGCAAGAGGAGAACATTTTTTCACTGACACAACTGGAAATTCCTGGAGGGGAGGGATTCTCTATCTCTTGGGGCTTTTGTCTCAGAGCTGGGTCTTGCCTCTTGGGTGCTCATGGTCTCATGAGGGAGACAAGCAAGCACAGAAAGGGTGGGGCTACAGGATGCTGTCTGCATTCGGTTCTGCAGTTGAATTCACACAGAAGACTAATTCCAACCCTGAAAGCTTTTAGATGCATCAGGTAAATGTCCATCTTGGGTTGTTGGAGCCGGAAAAAAAAAAAAAAAAAAAAAGGCCTGAGAGATTTTCTCTCCTTTTCTTCCTCAAAGACTGGATGTGGACAACAGTGTTGCACAAGACAATTTCAGTTGGGGCTGGATGAACATGTTTTGCTTTAATTCCCATGTATTTATTTAATGTGCATTAGGGGGGGAAAATGTAACTAGCATCACAGCAGTGATGCCGTGGATATTATTGCTTAGACTGAGGCTCAAGCAAATTGGCTTAGTTCTCTAGTGCTGCTATAATAGAAATACTACAAATGGATGGCTTCAACAAACAGAAATTTATTCTCTCACAGCTTAGGGGCTAGAAGTCCAGATTCAGGGTGTCAGCCCTAGGAGAAGGCTTCTTCTTTCTGCTCTAGGGGAAAGTCATTGTCTCCTTTCAACATCTGTGGGCGTGCCGTTCCTTGGAGAACTCTTTTTGTCTTAGCATCAATCTTCCCCTGGGTTTAGGAGGTTCTCGGCATAGGGCCCCTTGTGTTCCACTCCTGTCTCTTCTTTCTTAGAGGTAGTCAGGGACATCTGATCTCTGCTCGTTTGTTTAATCCCTTTTGTATCTCAAAAGAAACAGACTCAAGATGCAACCTAATCCTGTAGATTGTTTCCTGCCTCATTTACATACCTACCTCTAATCCTGTCTCATTAACATCATTGAGGTTAGGATTTGCAGCACATAGGATAATTACATCAGATCACAAAATGGAGGTACAGTGCAGGGAATAACTTGGTATGGCTCTTCTAGTCATAGTCTTTGTAACTCCCACCAAATGACTGGGTAGGATTATGCAAATATGAGGTGCTTTTGGCCCACCCAGGGGATTGGCTAGCTTGCTAATAATGTAAATAATGTACATGGCATCCTTGTGAAGGTGGGACTGTGCAAATAAGGGGTATGGAACCCTAATGTGGGGATTGGTCAATTTTGCCATTCCACTAGGCTTAAAATGACCCATCCCAGAGGCAGAAAAGGAGATCTCACTCTCAGCAAGAGAGGAAAGCTGAGAGTGGAGTGTGTCTTTGGACTCAAGTTCCCTGCACTGAGACGTCAGAGAAGCAACAGCAGCAGTACCAAGAGACCAGCATGAGACAGAACAACAGGCTTTCTGGCCGATGGAGCAAGAAAGCTGATTGCCTTTGAGCAGAAAGTTTGCTGGCGGAGTGGGGTGCACCTATTGGTAGAACTAAAAGAACTTTGTAAAAATTGGCTGAGCAGGGCAGAAGCCAGGCTGAGAGGCCAAGCGCCAAAGAGAGGCCATGGGTATGGCCATGGGGAGGCTGTCTTGATGGAAGAATTATATCCTGAGTATTCCTGAACCTGAATTGTAACCTATTAAAACCAAAAACCCCACTCCCATCAAGTTGATTCTGACTCATAGTGAGCCCCATTGGGTTTCCAAGGCAGTAAATCTTTATGGAAGTAGATTGCCCAGACTTCTTTCCACAGAGTGATTGGTGGGTTTGAACCACCAACCTTCTGGTTAGCAGTCTGGTGCCTTAGGCACTGTGCTATCAGAGTTACTTTCCTAATGAAATAAAGTAATTATGAGTACTGTCTGTGAGTTCTGTGTGGCCATTGCAATGAATTATCAAACCCAGCAGAGAAGTAGAGAGTGCTGTCAGGGGGATGGTTGGTGTCAGAATGGTAAAAAGGTTGGAGGGCGGCAGCATGTCTGACATCCACCTCATTGGAACCAGTCTTGGCCTCTTGATGTTGTTCTGGATCCTCTTTCCCCCTTGTAAAGTTAGAGGAGATCTGAAGACACCACCACCATGCCCTTTTTTACAGAAGTAGAATTACTTAATACTGAGAAGCATGGCCCAGCCAAATTGACACATATTTTGTGGGACACAATTCAATCCATAACATAGGTGTAAAAATTTTAGAAAGAACCAAGTAAAGAACATTGTAAAATAAATATGGTTCAGGTGATTTGTAGGAATTACAAAACCATGTTGGGAATGGTACACAAATTATGAAGTTTGGAAAACACTGATTCAGCTCAACCCCTTACCTGACACATGATGAAACTGAGGCCAAAAAGGACAGAGTGCTTGTCCATGGGTCTGGTAGCTTTTTTTATGCCACAGAAGATTGCAGAAGAATTGATGCATTTGAATTACAGTGTTGGTGACAAAAATGGCCTATATCATGGACTGCCAGAAGAACGGACAAGTCTGTTTTGAAAGACTTACAACCAGAATGCTTCTTAGAAGCAAGAATGGCCAGACTTCATCTCTCGTATTTTGGCCATGTTATCAGGAGTGACTGGTTCCTGGAGAAGGATATCATGATGGTACAGTAGAGGGTCAGCAAAAAATGCTTTGACATAGTAGCTGTGATGATGGGCTCAAGCATGGCAACCATTGTGAGGAGGGTGTGGGACCAGACAGTATTTCATTCTGTTGTACTCATAGGGTCGCTATGAGTCAGAGCCAACTCCTAATAACCACAACATATCACAGACTTGAGGAGCTCTGGTAGCATAGTGCCTAAGGCACTTGCCTGGTAACCAGAAGGCTGGCGGTTCAAACCCACCAGCCACTCCTCAGAAGGAAGGTTGGGCAATCTACTTCCGTAGTGATACTGCCTCGGCAACCCAAGGAGGGGTCGCTATGAGTTGGGGCTGACTCAACGCCACATAACCACCACAACAGACTTGAAAAGAGGCTTTCCCCTTCCAAGCTCTTGCTTTTGACTTATATTTATGCTTCCCAAAAAGGCCTTCTCTCTCTTTTTTTTTGCTAACTTGGTTATTCCCTTCTCATCCCATCCCTATAAAACAGACCACACATCCCCCCCTCCAAAAAAAAAAGGAAACCAAGCCCACTGCCATCAAGTCAATTCTGACAGAGAGGGGTTATTTCTCCTGTTTTGTGGATGAACAGACTGAGGCCCAGACAGTGGGTGGGTCTGATATCAACCAGCCAGCTTTGGCAATACCAACGTTGGAAACTTTCCCAGCCTTAGCACTACATCCGTTGGGCAGGGTGGAGCAGGGAGCCACTGCCTGTGAGTAAAGTCTCCAATAAATGATAGAAAAGTCAGTTTGGATGAAAGCAAGGTAGCCTGCTGGCCAACCTCCACTTGGAAAGGTGATGAGCATAATAATGTCTCTAATTATACTCCATTTTACTTTTGGGAAGTTAATGCTTTCTGAAGGAGCCACAGCTGTTCTCGCCTGCTTACTGGGCTGTGCTTTTCGCCTCCCTGTGGATGGATGATATCAGCGGTGAACACTCTCAACTATGTTAAGTCCATGAGCAGTCAGTGTGCCATGTATAGGGACCCTACTGGCCATAAGTAATTAAATCATAAACTTTTATTGAGCATTTTTTTTAGGTGCCAGACCCTGTACTTGTTGCTGGAATGGAGGCACAGAGGATTCAGAAGCTACCCTGGTCACAGTGACTCATGGTCTGGTGTGGGAGGCAGATACATAAACAACTAGCCAGAGAACAATGTAGTAAGTGCTAGTATGGAGGGATGTACCAGTGCTAAGGAGGGAGCTCAGAGGAGGGAACCATGAGTTCTCCCTACAGGGGTCAGAGAGGCTTCTCCAAGGAGGAGACTGCTGAACTGTACTTGTACCGTTATGTAGGAGTTGCCAGAAGAGGAGAAGGCATTCCTGACAAAGGGAGCATTCTGAACAAAGGCCCAGTGGTAACCAAGAATGGCCCAGTTTGACTGGGGTATAGGGTTCTGGTAGGTGGTAGTAACAGATGAAGCTGCAAATGTGGGGTTCACAAGGCTGGGGTGCACATTGCAGCTCATATCCAAGCCTGTCCACTGTTGGCCAGGGTTCCATACTTGCATGGAGCACACATGTAGCTGGGGTGAGCATGTACCTCTGGTTTCACAACTTTGCCTTTCCAAACGGCCATGTTACCCAATTGGCTCCACCATCAAGGTTAAGATGACAGCTCGGCTGCAAAGAGCCTTGAAAGAACTGATTGAGTTGGTTTTGGTCTGGTTGTTGATTTATATTAAGGAGCCAGTGTGACTCAAGAATGTACGCTTTGGAGTAAGACAGACCTGAGTTCAAAATCCAGCTCTGCTTCTCACCAATCACGTGATCTTGGGTAAGTTGTCTCACCTTTTGAGCCTTGGTTTTCCATCATTAAAATGGAGATGATGATCTGTTCCTTTTGGGAGTGAGAATGAAATGTGACCAAGTATGAGGAGGACTAAGCACAAAGCCTGGTTTGCAGTGAGTGCTCAGTACATTAGTTTCTACTGCTGCTGTTAATGGTGGTGATAACTCTGCTTAGTGAGCAGTTGTGTGCGCAGAGTGGGGTAAGTGTGGAGACATGAGCATGTTTTTGAGACCAACCATGTGGGTGGAGTATATGACCACAGTAATAGGAGGTGAGGATTGGTCTTACATTTACTTGAGTGTGAATTGGCTGAACAAGACTGGACTGAGGGCTGTGGATAGCTGGAAAGATTTGGGGAGAGGGAGTAAGCCAGTCATTCACTCTGATTTGGAAAGTTTTCTTGAGGGGTCATCCACTTCAACCTGAACCTGATGTGTGAACCCTGTCTCTCTGACACCTGCGCCTAGTGACAGTCCAGTTTCTGCTTACTCTCAGCAGTGGAGCACTCACCTTTTCCAAACACAGCCCATCCTGATGTCAGACATCACCAACTACTCATTAGAAACAAAGGCAGTTCACCTCTATAGAGTGCATTCATTCATTCATAAATATTTACTGTGCACCTACTATGTACCAGGCATGATTCTAAATTGTGGGACACAACAGGGAAACAAGGCAGACACAGTCTTCATAGAATTTATCATTTTGTTTAGCTTATCTCACAGTAGCTCTATGAGGTAGGCAGGGCATGAATTAGGAGTATTCCCATTTAACAGACTAGGAAACTGAGGATGGCAGTGGTGATGGTGATGATAGCTAGCATTTATCAAGGTCTAGAATATTTCAAGTGCTTTTTGTACTTTAGGGCATTTAATCTTCCCATTAGCCCTATGTTGTAAGCACTATTATTATCAGCTCCATTTACAGATGAGGAAAATGAGGATCAGAGAAGTGATGTTGCTTGCTTTAGGGTCACACAGCAAGGAAGTAGCCCAGCTCTTTTAATCCCCACCCTATTTTGCCTCTTGAATCAAGGCACCAAGAAGGGACCAGATCTGAAGTTGCTGGGATCAAACTCTGTGTCCATTGCACACACCACCAGGCCATTGGAAGGCCATGTAGGAACGCTTGGAGACCCTGGAATGTCCACACATGTGGAGGCCTGACCTGAGTGAACCTTAGTCCACCCCTCCCTCACCAGTGTTTACCCCACTTCCTCACCACACCCTACCCCATCCCAAAGAGACAGAAGAGGGTGAGGTCAGCCTCCCCTATGTTTGGCATAAACTGAGGCTGTCCTAGACGATCCAGAGTTATCTCAGGGCAGATGGACTCCCTGTGAGAGAAGCCAAGGGCAGACTTCAGGCCCCTTTCCTCCAGAAATCCTGTTTGGTGTCTCCATCCCAGCATTCAGGACCCTGATTCTTCCCTGGGAGCGGCTGAAGCAGGCAGCAGGGCCGGGTGAGGATTACTGCATGCTGGATTATAAAAACCCAACCCAACTCACTGCCATTGAATCAATTATGACTCATGGTGACCCTGTAGGACAGAACAGAACTGCTCCATAGGGTTTCCAAGGCTGTAATCCTTATGGAAGCAGACTGCCACATCTCTCTTCCACAGAGCAGCTGGTGAGTTCAAACCACTGGCCTTTCGACTAGCAGCTGAGTGCTTTAACCACTGAGCCACCAGGGCTTCCTTGCTGGATTCTAGCTCCTGGTTAATCCCAGTGTGAGCCACTTGTGAGGAATGAGATTAGAGGCTGGCTTGTTGCAGCAGCTCCACTCTCACTGTTGACATCATCAATCTCAGCAGCCTCCCTCTGCAGCTGAGCTCAGGGAGAACAGATAGGCTTCTTGGCCACTCTGTTGAAAGGAAACCCTTTCTGACTTCTCCTGCTCTCTGCTCAACCCTTGGCAACTCAGCTCTAGTGACAGGGTCACAGAAAAAGAGAAGACTGCGACATCACAGGACAAGCAGCCGTGGGCCCAGGGCCCTTCCTGTCTAGGCTCCTTGCCATGGCTGGTGAAGAGACCATGCTGCTATAACATAAATGCCACATGTGGGTGGTTTTAAAGAACAGAAATTTATTTTCTCACAGTTCAAGAAATTTAATTTTCTCACTGGCTCTAGGGAAAGGCTCCCTCTCTGCCACCCTGGGGGAAAATCTTTGTCTCCTTCACCTTCTGTCCCTCAATTTCTTGATGATCTCCATGGCATTTATCTTTCCCCAATTTGCACTGGCTTCTCTGTGTCTGATCTACTCTTTTTTTCTTTTCTTTTCTTTTTTTTTTAACCATTGTTTTTTAATTGTGATTTGGATGAAAGTTTACAGAGCCAATCAGTTTTCCATTCAACAGTTCATACACATTTTATTTTGTGACATTGATTGCAATCCCCACAATGTAACAGCACTCTACCCACTTCCTCCCTGTGCTTACCTTCTCCCTGTGCCCTTGTTTCCTGTGCATTTCTGCCCTCTCAGCTATCTCTCTGCATAAATGCTGCTCTTCTGATCTCTCATGCTTGATTGTTCTCAGGAGCGTACCTACTTGGTGTGATTGTTCTCTAGGTTGTAATCTTTATGGAAGCAGAAGGCCAAGTCTTTCTCCCGTGGAGCTGTTGGTGGGTTCAAACCACCAACCTTTCAGTTAGCAGTTGAGTGTTTAACTATCTTGAGGTAATTTAACTGTCCCAGAAATGCTATGTGGAATGAAATGCAATTAGTTTGATTCACACATAGGTCTTTCTGTACTGGGTGTTTCAAAAGTGAAAGTAAACTCATTGATTCAGCAGTCCTGGTGGCATAGTGCCTAAGGCATTTGACTGCTAACCAGAAGGCTGGTAGTTCAAACCCACCAGCCACTCCTCGGAAGGAAGACTGGGCAATCTACTTCCATAGAGATACTGCCTCAGAAACCCAAGGAAGGGTTGCTATGAGTCAAATCCGACTCAATGGCAGTGAGGTTGGCGTTTTTTATTGCATGCCTCTGGAGTCCCTGGGTGGTGCAAAGCATTAAGGTTTCAACTATAAACTGAAAGTTTACTGGTTGAACCTATCCAGAGGCACCGTAGAATGAAGGCCTGCTGATCTGCTTCTGAAAGGTCACAGCTATTGCAAACCCTGTGGAGCACAGTTGTAGTTTCCACACATAGGGTCACAATGAGTTGGAATCAACTTGATGGCAACTATTTATTTTGTTGGTTTGTTTTGGTACATGCCTCTATCATGTACCAAAGTTGACACATAGTTGACACATAGTTCAAGTGCTTACAGGACTCAGACAAAGAACTGCAGTGAGGGAGGTGGCTTGGGCCTGCCTAATCAGCACTCCAGTAGTCTTCTGAAGGGACAGCGGCAGAAATGCGGCCTAGAATGACCAGACCTTCTGATTCTGGGTTTTTTTAAGAAAAGAAAGAAATTTGGATGTTTATTTGAAGTATCCTGATTTTTTAAATGCTAGCAACTAATTCAAAACATGTTTAATCACTGTGCTGGACCCCAAGCCCCTTATCTATGGACATATGGAGTCCGTGGCTTCCTGTCTCATGACCTCTGGCTTCTGCTGTGCTAAGTGCTGAGAATGCAGAGAGGCAGGTTCTTGCCCAGGAGTACATCATATCCTAGAGGGAGAACCCAGACCTGTAAGCCAATAACTACACCATGTGGTAAGGCTCCACGAGTGGTACAAAAGGCTGTTTTGAGAAGACAGTACCGTACAAACAACCTACCTAGCACCATCAGGAAAGCCTCCACAGATGTGGTGACCTCAAGGTGGGCCTCATTGAATGAGTCAGAGTTTGTCCACCCTGAGAGATGTGCCATCCAGGAGGACCAGCAAGAACATGGAAGAGCCTGGTCCTGCAGAGTGGCAGGCTAGAGTGTAGATTAAAGGCTCAACTGCCCATTGTCCTGGAAGTCTTGCTAAGCTCTTTGGTGGAGGAGACATGGCTTTAACTCAAGTAGCTCCCCTTCCCCTTGAAGGTCTAGGGCTCTGGGCTTTCTGTCCTCTGCACTTTGCGAGATGCAGTCAGTGAATATGAAGGTGTGCAAGGGCCCTGTAAGTAAAATCATCAAAGTCAGACTTCCAGGGAGGATGAAAGACCAAATTTCACAAAAAAATGTAAATAACCCAAGATAGCAGAAATCACCGAGGAGTTAGAATTATGCCATGGAGCATGCAGGATGGGAAATTTTAGATGACTCCAAACTCCCATAAGTGTTCTGAACCTACTCTGACTGCATACAATGCCTTGTGTGATGTAGTGAAGGTGGGGCTGGGTTTTACTCCTATGGCCTTCCCAGTAGCTTCTGGGGGAGGAGTACAGTGGACAGAAAGGAGAAGCCAGTGGCCTGGATGATATAGGACTCCTGGTCTTTGAGTGAGGGGAAGAGGTAGCAAGACAGAGCTGGGGACCCCACAGGAATCACTACTTTCAGAGCAGTGGCTTTTAGCTCTCACTATGAGGACATTATATAAATATAGGTATTCAGATCCCATCATCAACAATTCTATTTCATTGGCTGAGGAATGGCCCAGGTATCAGAACATAAGGATGAAAAAAAAAAAAAAAAAAAAATCTCCCCATGGGAATTTAAAGTGCAGTAGGAGTCCCTCTGGTAGCCTAGTGCCTAAGGCACTTGACTGCTAACCAGAAGGCTGGCGGTTCAAACCCACCAGCCACTCCTCAGAAGGAAGGTTGGGCAATCTACTTCCATAGTGATACCGCCTCGGAAGCCCAAGGAGGGGTTGCTACGAGTCAGGTCCGACTCGACAGCACATAACAACAACAACAACAACAGCAGCAGCAGGCGTCCCTCAGTGGTGCAAGTGGTTAAGCACTTGACTACTAACCAAAAGATTGGTGGTTTGAACTCACCTAGAGGTGCCTCGGAGACAGGCCTGGTGATCTGCTTCTGAAAGGTCACAGTCTTGAAAACCCTATGGGGCAGTTCTGCTCTGCACACATGGGGTCACCAGGAGTCAGAATCGACCAGACGGGACCTAACAACAACAAAGAGCAGAGAAGCACTGCTTTAGCGAGTGGCCAGGGGGTCTGGCCAGAGGCTGAGGCCATAGTCCCAGACCCCAGAAGCCACCTTGCTGGCAGTCTCTCAGGGAAAGTCAGGAGTTTGAAGAGCAGATAGAAGGCCAGATGTCAGTCAGCCACTCAGCAATTACTGAAGAAAGAGTGCAGAGAGCCAGACTCCAGTCCCATCACTTGCTAATTGTGGGACTTCCCTGCTCTCTGCCTCAGTTCCCACATCTGCAAAATGGGCACAATGTCTACCTCAGCATAACAAGAACTAAATTAGTTAATTCGTGGAAACTGCCTCTAATGGTGTCTGGAATATAGTGTTGTTGTTGTTGTTACAACATAGTAGGCACTGAAAAAAAAAAAGTCATTTCCACTTTGTTGTGTTGTTGTTGTTATGTGCTGTTGAGTTGTCTCTGACATGAGGGACTAATTGGGTGTTGGTTGAAGCCAGGGGAGGGGATGTTAGGGTGGCCCAGGGCTTGATGCCACCCTTCCTTTTGGCAAGGACAGAGTCATTGTCATTAATGGGAGGGAGTGAGAGTCATCCCCCATTGCCCCTCTGCATTCAACTGAGTGCCTTCATACCTGGGCAATCTCATAGTCTCACCAACCACCCAGCTGCTCTGCTCTGACAAGGTCACAGAAAAGAGAAGCTCAAATGGACAGGAGCCCATTCATTGATTTATTCACTCAACAAGAATTCATTAAACCTCTACTCTGTGTAAGGTCCCACAAGGGATACAGATCTTACAGACAGAGTCTCTGTGCTCTGGAAGCTTATAGTCAAAGAGACATTTGACCTCTTTGTGTTATGACTCTAAAATAAGGTAGTAGAGGGGAGGAAGGGGTTGATCTGAGTGAGAGATCTAGAAAGGCTTCCTGGAGGAAGTGGCATTTGCACTGGGCCTCAGGATTGTATTAGGAGGCTCAGTTATCATTTACTAAGTTCCTTGTCTCCCTCTGCCTGCTTCTGTACCTCATACACCTCCAAGCTTACAGGGCAGCCTCCTTCCTGGCCCACACACCTGGAGCATCCCCTCATCTCCAGACCTCCTGTTACGGTTGTTGTTAGTTGCCATAGAGTTGATTCCAACTCATGGCCATCCTATGTGTGCAATGTAGAATTGTTCCATAGGGGTCTTCAGGGATGTGGCCTTTTCAGAATCAGATCACCAGGCTTATCTCCCAAGGATTCTCTGGGTAGTTTAGACCCACCAACCTTTTTAGTTAGTAGCTGGGTAATTAACAGTTCATGCCACCCAGGTTGATTTGCTGTGCATCTCATATACCAGTCTGGTGAGATTCTGTGCTGAGTGAGTTATCTATGTACCTGAAGTCTTCCCTCCCTGCTCCCAAACTGGAAACCTGGCAGGAAGCCACCACCACTACAACACATTGGAGAGAGGGAGAAAGACAAAGAAGAGGCAGCTTTGCATATATTAGTAATAATGATGATAACCATTCAGCAGCAGTGACTCATTATATAATGGCCATACAGTGGATGCCTTCTGTGTGCCAGGCACTTTGCAACAGTGGATGCCTTCTGTGTGTCAGGCACTTTGCATGTATTATCTCATCTGATTCTCACAATAGCCACAGACAAAATTTATGTTGAAGTCCTAACCCCTGGAACCTGTGAATGTAGCCTTTTTTGGAAATATGGCCTTTGAAAGTGTTATCAGTTAACGTAAGGTCATGCAGGAGTAGAGTGGGTCCCAATCCTATCTGACTAATGCCCCTATAAACAAGGAGATACAAAGAGACAGGGAGACAGAGGAAGGACACTATATGATACTGCACCTGCAAGTCAAGGATTGTCTGGAGCTACCAAACGCTAGGACAGAAGCATGGAACAGATTCTCCCTCAAAGCCTCAAAGACCCACATGGCCAACACCTTGATCTTGGACTTCCAGCCTCCAACTATGACATGGTAATTTTTTTTTTCTTAACTTTTTTTTTGTGTGTGTGTGTGTGTGCGCTTTAGATAAAAGTTTATGTAAAGAAAACTAGTTTTCCATTCAATCGTTCATACACAAATTGTTCTGTGACATTGATTGCAATCCCTGCCATTTGCAAGCACTTTCCTCATTTCTGCCTTGGGTTCCCCATTTCCGTTTGTTCAGTTACCTTACCTCCCCCTACCTTCTCATCTTTGCTTTTGGGCAGATGTTGCCCTTTAACTCTCTTATTGTTGATTGTTCAAAGGGGCACATTCCTCTGGGGTGGCATCTATTTTATAGGCCAGTCTATTATTTGGCTGAAAGGTAGTCACCAGGAGTGGTTTCAGTTCCAAGTTAGAAGGTTGTCTTAGGGCAATAGTCTTGGGTGTTCCTCCAGCCTCTGTCAAGCAAATAAGTCTGGTCTTTTTTCATGCATTTGAATTTTGTTCCACATTTTTCACCCATTCTAACCAGGATATTCAATTGTGTTCTTGATCAGAGCAGTTTATAGTGGTAACCAGGCACCATCTAGTTCTTCTGAAAGTTCCATACCATTTTCCATAGTGTTTGTACCATTTTACAGTCCCACCAGCAGTGTATAAGAATCTCCCTAGATCCTCACCAGCATTTTTTGTTTTCTGTGTTTTTGATCAGTGCCATTATTGGTGGAGTGAAGTGAAACAATAGATTACTGTTGTTTAAAGCCATGTTCTTTGTCGTTCTTAGTTATGGCAGCCCTAGGAGACTAATTCAGGCCCAATAGCTTGGTAGCTAAGCACACAGCCTCAAGAGCTGGACAGCCCAGGTTTAAATTCCTTCTCTCAGTCACCTTGGGCCAGTTACTTTACCTTCCTCTGTAGTAAGGGAAAGATAATGTTGTTGTTGTTATGTACCGTCAAGTCGGACCTGACTCATAGTGACTCCTCCTTGGGTTTCAGAGGCAGTATCACTATGGAAGTAGATTGCCCCATCTTCCTTCCAAGGAGTGGCTGGTGGGTTTGAACCACCAGCCTTCTGGTTAGAAGTCAAGTGCCTTAGGCACTATGCTACCAGAGCTCCCTAGGGAAAGATAGTAGTACCTACCTTATTGGGTTGATTTGAGCATTAAGTAAATCAGTATATGAGAAGTGTTTAAAATGGTGCCTGACACAGAAAGCACAACACCGTCAGATACATTAAAATATACTATATATTGCTTTACTTGAGGAGCTCTTGTAACACTCACCAAGCAGATTAGGCACAGAGAAGGAAGCACAAATGGAGGGGAAGATACACACCACATGAAGATTACTGAGGAAGACTGCCAAGCACAGAAGCCGAAAGGAGACAGAGACCTTTCCCCAGAGCCAACCGAGAAAGAAAATTTCCCCTAAAACTCATGCTCTAAATTGGGAGTACTAGCCTCCTAAACTGAGAGACTGGAAAAAGTGCAGCCCGAATGCTCCTTGGAAGTGAGACTGGCCAGACTTTGTCTCACCTACTTGGATCATGTTGTCAGAAGGGACTGTTCCCTAGAGAAGAATATCATGCTTGGTAAAGTGGAGGGTCAGCGAAAAACGGGAAGACCCTCAACAAGATGGGTTGACACAGTGGCTACAATAGTGGGCTCATGTGTAGCATTGATTGTGAGGATGATGCACAACCAGGCAGCTTCATTCTGTTGCACTTAGAGTTGCTGTGAGTTGGAGCCAACTCAGTGGCATCTAACAACAACAACAAACTGAGAGAAAATAAATCTGTTTGTTAAAGCCACCCACTTATGGTATTTCTGTTAAAGCAGTGCTAGATAACTAAGACATCCAGGAAGTAGATGGTTAGTCATGGAGAAAGGCCCCCAGAATCTAAACACTTTTCCCAGTTTCATGGGGTCACCCAGTCTCCACTCATCCTTGAGCCTCACCTAGTGGCCCTGGGTTGAGGTGCTCTCCCATAGGAGATGCCTTCTGAGAGGGACACCCAAAGTTTCCAGTGTGAGGGAAAGCAGAGCTGGAGAAAGGCAGGATGAGAATGTGAGAGGGAGGGACCACCATGTCTTCTGGGTCCTGGGATTCACCCACAGATGGGGGCGGGGAGGGATAAATTGTAATTGAGCTGCAGAGGGGCTATGACTTTAGCTACTCACAGTTAGTGGAGAATAGCCCTGGGAGGTAAGATCCATGAAGTGCTGGGTGGTCCACAGGATGGATTGTTTGGGGGAGCACCAAGTCTTCTTGGGGTTTCATACTGCTCCCCAGCAACTGGGCTGCTCCATATTGGAAGTTCTAAGGTGATCAATGTCCCAGAAAAGCATTTAGATAAGAAATATGGGAGGATGGTTGGTAGGGCTCCTATCATTGACCGGTCTACTGGTCCCTGCCCATTTAGCCGCATTACAAAGCCCTTGAAGTTGTTTAGTGTTCAGCCCTTCCACATACATCATTTCATTCCAGTCCTGGTTCCATTGCACTCTTTGCTTCAGGTCTGCCAGGTGTGTCCTGCACAAAGGCACCTAGCAGAGAGGCAAATTCCACTCACCAAGCCATGGACCCTGGCATGGAGCAATGTCTGCCCAAAGATGCAGCTTTTTGTATTCTTACCAAAGTGCCCTATGGACTGGGGTGGGCCTGACTTCATGGAAGTGGTGAGTAGAGAATCTTTATCTGCAGAGGTGACTCTGCAGAGGCCAAACGATGTCAGTGGGTTGCCCTCAGGGAACTACAGCTCTGATTTTCATAGTGACTCAAAGGATCTGAAGCAGAGTGCAGTCTGGGACCAAGACTAGGATGAAATGATATGGTTGGAAGGTATGGTAGTTAAGGTTTTGTGTCAACTTGGCTAGGTCATGGTTTTGAGTGGTTTGGCAGCTGGATGTAGTTACTCCCCATGATGAGACTGCAGTCACCTCCATGGTGGAATCTGCTATAAGCACCTAATTAGTTGAAGAGACATTGCCTTTGGAGTGTGGCCTGCTTCCAGTATGTATGGTGAAGCTTGGAGAAAGATCTCTAATTTTTTGGTACATTTTGGGCCATGTTGCCTACCAATCTTGGGACTGTTCCTGGAATTGAGCCAGTAGCCTGCTGTGTTGCCTGCTAATCTTGGGACTATGCCATTTTACCTGCTGATCTTGGGTTAGTCAGCCTCAGCAGCCAGCAGCTGCATAAGTCAGAAGAAGTCTCTAGCTCCAGTGGGGCTGGAACAGGAGACAGAACTGAAGCCCAAGGTTGAGGGGCCTTCACCCACCTTCACCTAGAGCTGGCACTGATTTTGGACTTCCTCCTAAACTGTAAGAGAATAAATTCCCACTTCTTAAAGCCATCCACTTGTGGCATTTCTGTTATAGCAGCACTAGAGACCTAAGACA
This sequence comes from Orycteropus afer afer, assembly GCF_000298275.1. Classification (NCBI taxonomy): domain Eukaryota; kingdom Metazoa; phylum Chordata; class Mammalia; order Tubulidentata; family Orycteropodidae; genus Orycteropus; species Orycteropus afer. The sequence goes on along the minus strand of NW_006921602.1, from coordinate 6,384,520 downwards.
GAAGAGCTGAGCAATAAGCAACTTCAAGGGCTTTGTAATGTGGTTATGAAGTGGACAGAGGTTCAGTAGATAGTTAATGACAGGAGTGGCCCCTGTGGGAGCCAGATCACAAGTATTCAGATAAGAAAGATGCCAACTGAGAACCCTGAGCCTATGACTGGAACTCTTTGTGGAGTCAGGGAGGTTGGGCCCTTAAACCAGATGTATGTGTGTGTGTGTATGTTGTATCTTAGTGTATACCATGGAGGAGAGGCACCCCAGGAGAAAGGGTATCTCAAAAACCAAGAATCTCAAAAGGTCAGTAGGAGCATAGCCAGCCAGAACCACCACTGCCCTTTAGGAGTTGCCTAATGACAATGTATTGCCACCCAGCAAACTGGAAGGGAAAAGAAAGGGTGTTGGTGTTTGCTGAATGTACCCCCTGGCACTGTGCCAGATGTTTTACATTTTAATCTCCACCCCTCTTCCTTATGGTTTCTGTAGTAATGACAGCATTCAGTGAAATAAAGAAATAAAAGGAAAAAAAAAATCTCCTTTCAAGCTTTGCAGCACTGCTGAACCCAGGAGGTGCTGTGTGGGGTGGTTGTGTAGCGATGGCAGTATGAGTCTGATTACGGCTTCTTTTCCCCAGTGATTGCTGTTATTATCCCCTGAGCTATGTGACTGCACCAACAGCCTGCATGGGAGGCAGAGGAAGCTCATCAGCCCACCCTGAGGAACTCTACTGAGGGATGAGGGAAAACCTGGACAGGGAATGGAGGGGCCATTGGTTTCTTTGCCCTTAGACAGGGGCAGGCCCACTAGGCTCAGATAGGGGTGTGTGATACCTGGACCTCCTTATAGTCTCTAGGTTCTTGGCTGTAGGGGCATAGAGACCAGAGACCTCATGAGGGACAGGTGACAGACATAGGCAGTGTCCAAAGACTCAGAGATCTGCTACTCTCTCCTTTTTCTAATTAATTTCTATCAGTTGGGATGCTTTTGGGTGCAAGTAACTGAAAAAGAAAGCATCCAAGAATGACTCAAGCTGAAAAGATATTTATGGTATACAGAACAAGAGACCTAGACAGAGGTGGCCAAGAGTTGGTAGTCCAACAGTGTCACCAAAATCAAGGCTTTTTTCTGTCTTACTGGTCTCCCTCCTCAGCTTTCTGGCTTCTCTATATTGGGCTTGGCATCTCATAGTCACAAGATGGCTGCCACAGTTCCAGACTTTACTTTCTCAATGCAAACAAAGGCAAGAAGCAAAGCATCAGCCAATTTGCCAAGAAAGACCCCTTCTCTTTGTGTGTCTCTTTTTTTTTGTTAATGAGAAAAGATCTTTCCCAGAATCCCCACCCCCAGCCAACTTCCTCTTCTGTCTCATTGGCCAAAACTAGGTCATGAGGCCTCTCCTACTTATGAGGAATTCTAGGACAATAAGTACCCAGTTTTTTCAGTTTCTATGGTGGAAGTGGGCAAGGAGGGGGTGGGAATAGTTGGTATGTGGCCAATCAGCAGCATCTGCCACACCCCCATTGTCTAGGCACTTTTCCCACTTCTCCCAGTGAACACCCAGATGGCCAGGGCTACAGGAGAGTTGTGCAGTTATGCTTAACTCCCCACCCCACCCCAGTCAGTCACTTACTCAACAATTAGTTATGACTGCCTGCTGTGTGCAGAGCACTCTGAGGGAGACTCAGAGGATGCAAACTGCCCCGAGAAGTGGCATTGCTACTCCCCATTTTTATAGATGAGAATGCAAGCTCCAAAAAGCTAATGAACTTGTCCAAGGTATGGTCCCCACCTGGTAAGTGATGGAGCTATGATTTCCCAGACCTGTCTGACTTTAGAGTCCCTGCTCTTTCCAGCCCTCAAAGCTGGCATGTGGGCCCAGCTTACAGCCTTCCGGAGAAGATAAGGCCTACACATGTGAAGAGAACCATTCAGACCATGAAGTATATGCTAAGGGCCAGATGAATGCTGTGGCCAGGAAATGCTACAAGTGCTCAGGGGAGGGTGGGTCCTCAGTGACAGGATGATCAGGGACTTTTTGAAGCCCATTCATTAACCTCTTGATGCTGGCAACCACACCTGAGAAAGCCCTGACATACCTGTGCAAGGGAGACCCCTCTTCCTAAGTGGCCAGGGATGAGAACTTCCCCTCCCAGAGTAGACAGGTTGCTGAAGAGCCTCAGAGCAGCTGCCCAAGGACAGCTGGCATCTCTGGATTGGGCTCTCTGTTGCCTGCTAGAAACACACACTCTCTGGTGACTTTAGTAATGGAGATTTGTTGTAAGAATACTCACAAGGGTGGAGTCCGTGGATGGTGCAAATGGTTAATACACTCAGCTGCTAACTGAAAAGTTGGAGGGTCAGGTCCAGCCAGAGTGCCGCAGAAGATAGGCCTGGCAATCTGTTTCCTAAAAATCAGCCTTTGAGAATCCTATGAAGCACAGTTCTACTCTGACAGACCTGGGGTTGCCATGGTCAGAGCTGACTACTGGTTTTTTCAGTTATCAGGCAGGAGAGTGATGGGAGTCAGGCCTCACAGGCTCCCAGAGCAACACCACCACTAGGGATCCAAAGCCTAGAATGATGTTTGAGAGCTAGAAGGTGCTCAACATCCTTCTGTTAATTTGTTGTCTACTCAGGTCCCAATTCAAGAATAAGGCTGTGACTGCTCTTAATTTGCCTCTCCTGCTTCTGGGCCCACCTTCTCATTTCTGAAGTGGCTTGCAGGGCCCCAATGTTGCATATCTCCAGGCGGCACTATTCACATGGCTGATGTGCACAGTGTGCAGCCTTCATGGTTTTTTTACATGGCAGCCCTGATAACTTGGGTGTGCAAATAAATTATAGACTCTTGTCTTCAAAACATCTCTGATCTCCATGAGGAGCCCCCATCTCACCAGATAATGGGAATAAAACACTTACCATCAGCCCAGTCCAATGAAGTCAATCTTATAGGTAACTTAAACAGTCTTAATTTAAACAGAGGCCCAGCCTCCCTTGGGTAATTTGGCTCTTGCTTGAATGATTATAAAAGGTTCATCTTTCAGAGCGTCTCCCCCTCTGGCTCTTTTCTAGATGGCATCTGGGGATGTAGATGGCCAAGGCTATGTGACCTCAGATGTTGGGATGATGCCCCCTTGAAGTATGGCTGGCCTGTCTCGTCCTGGAGCCTGCTGTGGACATCCGCTGCTGAAGTCTGCAGCTGGCAAACCTATGGCCCATATGTTCTTGGCCCTGAAGCCAGGGCCCATCCCTCCCCGGGCCTTTGCTGGGCTTGCAGATTGCTTTCACAAGCCACCTCAGCCCAGGCCCAGGCTGTGTTCCCTATAGCCTCTGACACAGTTACCTTCCCTTCACTGTGAGAACCTTGTGTTGGCCTGTGGCTCTCAAGCCTTCCTGGTCTCTCCTGAAGGGTGGGGACTGTTAGATTCTTACCACCAACCAAGAGCTGACAGAGGCTCGGGAGAGCATACCAGGCCCTCCCTGTCAGCCCATGCCCTTTGACCACCTTAATTTTTGTAATTGTTCTTAGGTACTGTCAAGTGAATTTCAACCCATACTGATGCCATGTGACAGAATAAAACTGTCCCCGTAGGATTTCTAGGTTGTAATCTTTAAGAGAGCTGTCTTCCTTCCAAGGAGAAGCAGGGTGGGTTCAAACTGCCAACATTTTGGTTAGCAGCCAAGTGCTTAACTGTTGCACTACCAGGGCTCCCCTAATTTTGTGGGGTCACCCTTATTGGACTCAAGGCTGCCCTGTACAGTTGTCTCTCTTGGTCCAGAATCCCAACCAGGAAGCTAACAGAAACCCTTCTGTCCTTAGGACCACCCTCAACCTGCCTAGCAACCCCCTCCCCAACTACATTTTGGCCCAAAATAGGAGAAATCAGGACATGTATCCGAACGTGCTTCGCTTTCTGTTTCCTCTCTCATTTCCACAATCCTTCAGGCTGGTAGGGTTGGGCTTTCCCCTTCCCCTGGAGTCTGACCAGGACTCTCTCTGATCAAATCAGGGAGGCCAGACTTCATTTACTAGCAAGGGTAGATGAGAGTTGGGAAAAGCTTCTCTCTTAACAAGTCAGGCTTTTAAGAATAATTGTATACTACAAAATCCTATGTTGAATGTCAGAACCTGATTTTGATGGATTTAAAAACTTTAACAGCCCTAGTAGTCTGGATAAATAGATGCCATTTAGAGAAGTAGAATGAAGGTCACAATTAGGAAATGCAGAAGACTAAAGCTCATACATATTTTTTAAAAATAAGCATTGTCTCCTTTATACTTCTCTCTGTCCTCTTCTCCATCCTCCTGGTCTCAACTTCTGGTTTGTGCCTTTGCTGCCAACTACTGGCTCAATGTGGGAGCCCTGGTGGTGTAGTGCCTAAGGCACTTGACTGCTAACCAGAAGGTTGGCAGTTCAAACCCACCAGCCACTCTGAGGAAGGGAGATTGGGCAATCTACTTCCATAGTGATACTGCCTCGGAAACCCAAGGAGGGATTGCTGTGAGTCAGAGGCAACTCAATAGCACATAACAACAACAACAACAGTGGCTCAATGTGGTGGGGCTCTGGTGGTACAGTGCCTAAAGCATTTGACTGCTAACCAGTCAAATGGTTCAAACCCACCAGCCACTCTGAGAAAGGAAGACAAGGCAATCTACTTCTGTAAAGATTTACCACCTTAGAAACCCAACAGGGGTCGCTATGAGTTGGAATCAACTTGATGGTAGTGGGTTTGGTTTAGGGGTTTTAAAGCACTTTCTGAGGTACAACATGGCCACTCCTCAGAAGGAAGGCAGGGCAATCTACTACTGTAAAGATTCACCACCTCGTAACCCCAAAGGGGGTCACTCTGAGCTGGAATTGACTGAGTAGCAGTAATTTTGGTTTTTTTTTTTTTTTTTGGCTCAATTCACATTTAAACCCTGCAAATGGGAGGAGCTGATTGGTTTAGCCAGGCACACAATGGTGTGTGGGTCATCTTTATTGGGCAGTGCTTTGGTGCTGAGCCTGGGTGGCCCATGGATTGGCTGCTCATGGGTCAGGTGACCACTCTTGAAGGGTCACGAAGAACACAACACAACCATTTACAGTGACACTACATTGTGAGCTTGGGGAACAGAGAATGTCTTAAGGAAATTGTTCAAAGATCCAGGAACACTCTCCTTTCCTTGCCAGCTCTTAAATTAACTAATACATTCATTTTATAAGGCAGTGAGTGAAAGGTAGAAACCATCATGAAACAGACATCAGTCAGAAGGCTTTTCAAACAAGAACCCTTTTATTTCCTCAGTCACATTAAGTTTAATCCAAAAGTTCCTGTTCTTGTTTCTAGGCCCTCAGTTGGCAAGGCCCCTTGAATTGTTGCCAAAGTCCAGAGGAAGCGATGACCCCTCTACACATACACACACATCCCTTGGGAAGGCGGGTAAACAATTCAAAGAGTTTAATCTCTAAATAAGCTCTGTGCAAGTGGCCTGGTGTCAGCCTCTTTGTGAGCAAGTGGTTGCTCTGCCCTCTTTTGTACACAAGATGATGAGCACTAATGTACGGGATTGTAAAGTGCTGGGAAATGGTATCCCTGAGAGATAAGAGAGCTTCTCTTTCCTCTAACAGAGATACTGTAGTGTAGCAAGCAGGCGTCCTTCTCTCCTGGGCTCTCCCCTGGTTGTAATTTAGATCAATAATCTCTTGGGAAGGGGAAGGTCTAAGCTTTGTTACTGTGTTCCCCCAGGGACAGTTTATCAGCCCTTCTTTTTCTGCATGGTAAGGTGATGGGTAGCCAAGGACTTGGTCTGTGAAGGGGTGGTACAAAGGTCCCCCGACTGCAGGGACCGACAAGCAGAAGGTTCTCTGCAGGATCCCTGGGCCCAAGGGGGGCAGTGGCCTTCTGTACATAAGTCCCTTGTATTCTGTTCTGTTATCCACTCAGATTTTCCCCTCCTGGCAAGCACACTTGGCACATTATTTGAGGAGGTTTTATTGACAGGAGCCCTGGTGGCACAGTGGTTAAAGCACTCAGCTTCTAACCAAAAGGTTGGCGTTTAAACCCATCAGCCATTCCACAGGAGAAAGATATGGCAGTCTGCTTCTGTAACCATTTACAGCCTTGGAAACACAATGGGGCAGTTCTACTCTGCCCTATAGGGTTGCTATGAGTGGAATTGACTCAACAACAGTGAGTTTCATTTTGGGGTTTATTGACGAAAGTTCCTGGGTGGTGCTAACGGTTAATGAGTTCAGCTGCTAACAGGAAGGTTGAAGGGTAGAATCTACCCAGAGGCACCTCAGAAGAAAGGCCTGGAGAGCTACTTCCAAAATATCAGTCATTGAAAACCCTGTGGAGCACAGCCTCTACTCTGACACATGTAGGGTCACCATAAGTCATAGCTGACTCCACGGTAACTGGCTTGGTTGTGGGTTTATTGACAGGAAGCAGCATCAACTCATGCCAGGACTTCACAATGTAAACACAGGGAGCATGCGGTGCCCTGGTGTGGGAAAGCCTGGGTGATTGACACCCCACCAAGGGGAATGAAGCCTACATTGTGGGAGCACCCACCCTGTGCTAGGGGCTGGGTACAAGAAGACCTGGATTGAATGCCACCAGCCTTTATTGAGCACTTACTGTGTGCACAGCCTTATGCTTAGCAGTCTGGGAATGCAGAATAAAGCCCTCAAGGAAAGCATTAGGCCCAGCTCCTACTGACTTGCTGTATGACAGGACGGTTGTCCCAAGCAAATAAGATCATCTAAAGCACTTGACTGCTAACCAGAAGGCTGGTGGTTCAAAGCCACCAGCTACTCCACAGAAAGAAGAAGGGGCAATCTACTTCCATCAAGATTTACTGCCTCAGAAACCCAGTTGGAGTTGCTGTGAGTCAGAATTGACTCGAAGGCAACGGGTTTGGTTTGAGGGTTTTAAAGTATTTTCTAAAGTAAAAATGGCTTTACATAGAAACATTTGTATGGCAATGTAGTTCATGAAGCACTTTCCCACACATTACTATTTCACTGGATCCTCACAATTATCCTAGGAAAAAAGTAGGAATTATATCCATTTTGTAGATGAAGAAATTGGGACTCAGATAAAAGGACTCATAAAGGTCACAGAGCTAGCAAAGACCCAGTGGGGAGTCAGACCTAGGGCTTCAGATGACCCAGTGCTCCTTGAACTAGAGCTCAAGGGCAAACAGGTGTTTCTAGGACGAGCAGCCTCAGCATCACCTGGCAACTTGTTAGAAACGAGGTTCTCAGGCCCCACCACAGACTTCCTAAAGCAGAAACTCTGGGGCCCAGCAATCTATGGAGTGTTTTTGGTTTGGGTTTTGTTTTGACAACTTTGCTTTATTAATAGTGACACATACTTTTTTTTTTTTTCATTGTGATTTGGGTAAAAGTTTACAAAACAAATTTGTTTCTCATTCAACAATTCATACACATTTTGATTCATGACATTGATTGCAATACCCACAATGTGACAGCACTCTTCCTTCCTGCTTCTTCGTTATATTTATTATTTCCATTTGCCCTTCTGCCTTCTGAGCTTTGTCCCTGAGCAAGTGCTGCCCTTTTGATCTGAATGTTGGTTGTTCTAAGGAGTGCGTACCTCCCTGGTGTTATTGTTCACCTTACAGGCCTGTCTCCTATTTGGCTGAAAGTTGAGTTATGGGGTGAGTTCAATTCGAGGCCTGAAGAGTGACTAAGGGTCAGAGTCTCGGGGGTTCCACCAGTCTCTATCAGACCAATAAACCTGTTTTTTTTTTTTTTTTTTTTTTTTTTATGATTTTGAGTTTTGTTCACATTTTTCTCCTGCTTTGTCTGGGACCTTCAATTGTGACCCTGATCTGAGTGGTCAGTAGTGGTAGCTGGGCACCATCTAGTTCTTCTGGTCTCAGGGTTGTGGAGGTTGGGGTTCATGTGCTCCATTAGTCCTTTGGACTAATTGTTTCCTTGTGTTTTTGCTTTTATTCATTCTTCTTTTCTCTGGATAGGGAGAAACCAATAGTTGTACCTTAGATGGCTGTTCATAAGCTTTTAAGACGCCAGTCACTACTCACCAAAGCTGGAGTAGAACATCGTCTTTGTGACTGTTACTGAAATCTGTGTTTTAACAAGCCCTCCGGATGATGGAAGCTCAAGTTTGAGAAACAGGGAGCTAGAGGTGTGTTTCTCAGTGTTAATGTATATGCACATCACCTGGGAATCTTGTTAAAATGTAGATTCTGATGCAGATCAGGAATGAGGCTTGGGCATTCCACAATTCTGTATTTCTAACAAGCTCCCAGAAAATGCCAGTGCTGCTGGCCAACAGACTGTACAGTGCATAGCAAAGATAGCAAACAGGAATCACCTGGATAGCTCAGTTAAAATGCAGATCCTTGGGCCCCCTCCCAGAGTACGCTTCTGCAGACCTGAAGTGGGGCCCAGGAACCTGCATTTCCACAAACACCTCAGGTGATTCTAGGCAGGTGGCCGGGGACTCACACTCTAAGGACTCGTTCTCTGGAGTTCGAGCTTGAAGACCATCCATGTGAGTCTCATTTTCAAAGGTTTCCCCAACTATTCCTCTGACTCCGAACCGCCTAGCTGATCTCCTGCCAAATTGTGGGATGAGGAGGTACAAGTGGGAGGCCATCCCTGAGCCAGTGGCGTCCTCAGTTCCTCAAAATAGGTCAGGAGTCTGGCACAGACCAGGCTCAATGGCTGCAAATAGAAACCATCTGTTGGGCCTATAGTCTGAGATCCACCTCTCCTGCTTCGCCTGGGCAGGAACACTGAACCCAGAACGTGGGTGGAGGGGACATTGCTTCCTGGGAGGAGCCTGGGGGCTGCTCTGCCACTGTAGGCCCTTGACACTCCCACTGGTTCTGCTTAAAGGGAACTCCACATCTTATAGTCCAGGGACAGGACACTTGCCTTGTGTCCTGAGAATCAGATAACCTTGCTGTGTGACCTTGGACAAGTCACTTCCCCTCTCTGGGCCTCCCTCTGTAAAATGAGAGGCTGGACTTTAGTGGACCTACAGATCCTTTGCTGCTCTGTCAGGCTATGGTTCAGTGAATGCCTTTCTGTGTTGGGACCTCATGGAGGAAAAGTTGGGTCCAGAGGGAGGCAGCCTTTTCCTTCTTCCAGCTTTCTGCCTAGGTTAGATGTCACAAGTTGGACATCTGGACTTGTGGATAAAGAAAAGGACAAGATTTGTGATCTGGGAGCACCAAGGAAACTTTGGGAGACTTTGAGGGGGCCTGAGTCTTTTTCCTTATCTCCTTCCTCCTATTCTTTCACTCACTCATTTATTTAGTAAACATTTATCAACACATGCTCTGTATTAAGCCCTATGATATGCCCTGGGAAAATAAGGGGGAATGAGATACTGTCCCTGCCCTCAATAATATCCAGTGTAGTTGGAATACAGACAAGTTCTACTTCAGTGACCTTGGACAAGCCCAACTGCATCTGTATATGAGGATAGTAATTATACATACTCCTTGGGGTTGTTGTAAGGTCTATAGGGTATAATGAATGTAAAATGCTTAGCTCATAGTAAGAACTTAATCAATATTAGCTATTATTATTAGTACAGTGAGCCAGGAGCAAGGGGAGCACAAAACAGAATCTGGGGCTTCTGGAAAGAGGTAGGCTGCCTCAAGAGAGTGAGACAGAGGAGACCTGCAGCCCCCTCTTCACATGTCCAGCCCAAACTCAGCAGAGCAGGAAAGGCTGCAGGGATTCAGGGCAGAAGCCTGGTCTGGGAATAGACTATGTCTGGCTGGGCTTGTGCTGGGCAATGGGCAGAGTGCAGCATCTGTAGTGACTGTGATTACAAAGCATCTGTATCCTCCCATCTACAGACTGTTGAGAAGGCACCATCCCAGCCATGCACATCCCTGTTTGACTACATCTGCACTCCAAGATAGGATGGAGCTGGTCAGAGGAGGTGAGGGGAAGGAATCTTCATTCTGAGATTGAGAAGATGGAAGGGCTTGCCCAAAAGTCTTGTGAGTTGGCAGAAGAGCTGGCATGGTACCCAGGAATCCTTGTTCACTAAAAGTGGGAGAAACATGATGAGATGACCCCTGTTTTGGTTACCTGGTGCCACTCTGATGGGAATATACCACAAATGGGATGGCTTGAACAAAGAGGAATTTATTCTCTTATAGTTTGGAGGCTTTAAGTCTGAGTTCAAAGTGCCAGGCTCTAGGGGCTGGATGAAAGCCCCTCAGTCTTGGGCTTCAGCTCTGCCTGCTGCTCCCAGCCCACTGAAGCTGGAGGCTTTTCTTCACTCAGACAGCTGCTGGCTGCTGAGGCTGACAAATCCATGGTTGACAAGTGAAAAGGCACAGTCCTGATATCACCGAACAACATGGGAGACCACTAATTCAAGTCCAGAAAAAGTCCCAAGATTGGCAGGGCCTAGCAGGCTGTTGAACAATGACTTGGCTACATGCAGGGTTCAAGCATGCCAAAAAGCTAGAGACCATTTCCAAAGCTGCTTCTTATACACAGGAAGACCACATCCCTAAAGCAGCTACTCAGCTGCTTGTGGTAGATACCACCATGGAGTTGATTGCCAGTCTATTTATGGGGAATAACTACCACCAGCTGTCCAGCCACTCAACCAGGCCCAGCCAAGTTGACACACAACCTTAACTACCACAACCCTCAACCACAGCCTTCCTTAGTCCCTCCACATCCCACCAGGAACTCACAGGTATGACATTCAGTTTAACTTTTGGAGGGTAATCAATGTTTTACCAGAGCTATCTAGTAGAACATTCTGTGATAATGGAAATGTTCTGTAATCTGTGTTAACCCAATATGGTAGCCACTAGCCACATGTGGCGATTGAGCACTTGTAATCTAGGTAATGTAACTGAGGAACTGAATTATTAATTGAACTTAATTTTGTTAATCTAAATTTGAATAGCTACATGTGACTAGTGGCTCCCACATGGAACAGCTCACGTTTAGCCTACTCCTGGATGCACAAGCTAGATATGTACAGATGTTTTCAAATATGTACCTTTATAACACACTCTCCAGATGATTCTGATGCAGTCAGGTTTAGAAATCACCAGGTTAGGCGTCTGGGAGAAGCTGCACTAAGGGAAGTGGTGGAAATCACACAGTACACGTAGCCTCCCATTGTCCCTCTATTTGTCTCTGTGGCCTCTACCTCTTCCTCTGTGGGTTTATTCCCATTGCTGTTCAACTCTTCTCCAACTCAAAGTTCAGTAGAATTCATTCATGTTGGTAGCTTGAAATTGATTATGATGGGAGTATCAGACCACAGAAATTGGCAGGACCAATTTCTACAAACCAGGACCTCCCTCACCCAGAGAGCCAGTTGTTAAACATTTACCAACACACCACTGCTCTAGTCCCACTGGAAGGAATTTCTTAAATGGCCACAACATCTTCTCAGAAGTCTTAGAATCCAGAGAGAACTCATCATCCTGGGCTAGACCATGCAATGGCCAAGCCAGATAGTCTGTCCCAGACATCTGCTGTGGACAAGAAGGAGGAGAAGAGACCTGCCAACAAGTTAGTGGCCAAGCCAGCAAAAATGTATTAAATTCCTATATGCATCAAAAGACTTCTCCAAAAGGGTAAAAAGAGAACCTACAGACTGGGGAAAAAATATTTAGCTATGACATATCTGACAAAGGACTTATTGCCAAAATTTTTAGAAAACTTCAATACTTTGACACCAAAAAGACAAACAATCCAATTCAAAGATGGGCAAGGGACATGAATAGACACTTCACTAAAGATGATATACTGGCGGCCAACAAACACATGAGGAAATGCTTACAATCATTAGCCATTAGAGAGATGTAAATCAAAACAACAATGAGATATCATCTCGCCCCAACAACAACAGCAAAGCTCAACAAGACAGAAAACAACAAATGCTGACAAGATTGCGGAGAGACTGGAACTCTCATACACTGCTGGTGTAACTGCAATATGGTACAACCACTGTGCAAAATGATATGGTGTTTCCTAAAAAAGCTGAAAATAGAAATACCATTTGAGTCAGCAATTCCATTACTAGGAATATATCCTAAAGAGGTGAGAGACAGGACACGAACAGACATTTGCACACCCATGTTCATAGCCGCACAATTCACTATAGAAAAGAGATGGAAACAACCTAAATGCCCATCAACAGATGAATGGATAACCAAATTATGGTACATTCACACAATGAAATACTATGCTACTTTAAAGAATAAGGAAGAATACATGAATCGTCTCACAACGTGGATGAATTTGGAGGACATTATGCTGAGTGAAATAAGTCAATTGCAGAAGGACAAATATTGTATGAGCCCATTATTGTAAAAAGTCAGAACAGGGTTTACTTAGAGAAGGGAACTCACTAGGTTACCAGGGATGGGAGGGAAGAGGAGGGAAAATTTCAGACTAGTTGGGGGTAACATGTTGATTTGGGTGAAGGGAGGGTATGGAAAGAGTCTGTGACCATCATGATGACACTGGGGAAACGAAGGACGGTGAAATGTGCACATAAGATATAGACAACAGAGGTAAATACTAGTATATGCACAATACTGCATCACCACTAACACCAAACACCAGGCTACAGATAAATGCACATACAGATGAGAAGATCAGGTGGGGATCAGTGAACAGGAATGTACCCTAGACCAAGGATGGATTTAGCTAAAGATAATCTTACATAGATAAGAGTGATACAAAATTAGCCACTTATATTACAGAAGCAACAGAAGACAGAGTTGGAGTAACCTCTTAGAGACAACCAAACACCTTGAGAGAGAATCACCAGGCCTATTGACTCAGACCATAGTATTGGCGGATACTAAGCTCAATCGGCACAACATAGTACATATAAATCTTGTTCCACAACCTACTTTGGTGAGTAGTGACTGGGATCTTAAAAGCTAGGCTCAGGGAAGCAGGGCTGATTCAGAGATGGAGAAGGAGTAAGTACCCGGCTGTTGCTTATGGATCCAGAAAATAGGTCCATGAGCCAGAGATATTGATTTTAGTATATTCCATTGAGGAGGTGTGTTGCCATTTGCAAAGCCTCTTTCCCTGTGTTCTCATGTCCTGTCCTCATGCAGATTCCAGGACGTAGGTGTGGTTATTCCCACGTTTTGCAGAAGAGGACACTTAGGCCCGAAGAAGGAAGGTGACTTGACCCAGGTCTCAGAGCTAGTGACCCAATCAACTGCCTTTGATAGCACTTGGACAGGGAGTGGCCCTCTTATGTATCCGGACAGGCTGCCCTATGGGAACAAGGGTTCAGCAGCCACTAGGGCAGATTCCAGGGGTCTCCTGGGCTCCCCAGGCTACACAACTCTCTCCAGGGTGCTCCCTCCTTCCCAGATCTTTTATGCAGATCCCCCCCACCTGAGCAAAAGACAAGAAAAAATCCGCCCGTATTTTTATGTTCCAGTTAAAGAACTACATAGTCATCATCATCTAGAAAGTGTACCCGCTGGCCACAATAAATCATTTTGGGGATCCAAGGACAGGATGCAATTTGCTTCCATGTGAAGTACACATAGTGATTATCTCAGAGGAGGAAAAAGCTGGCCTCCATTTCTTAAGAGGCTACAAGGGCCATTCAGCAGCAGCGAAATGAATAGTTCTTCCTTCCGGGCCCTCCCCCTCTGAGGGAGACTGGGATGGCCCTGGGCCCAGGGAGAGGCCGCCAGGGAGCAGCCCAGCAGCTGTGCACATCTGGAGGCCAGAGCCTCTCCCTCCCTCCTCTTGACCCTGGGCCCCATCCAGCCCAGCCCCCTCCTCCCGCTGGCAGAGCCTGGCCTCTCCCAGTAAACAATTAATTCTTGGAGGTCAGGGATCCTCCCTTAGAGGAGAGGGGGAGAAGATAGAACACTAGTGTTTGGCAAGCACCTATCTTGTGCCAGGCACCTTGCCAGGCACTTTGCATTTGGTCACTTCATTGTGTCCAGGGAGCTGGGTGATATTATTTCTGTGTGAAGAAAAATGATGCTCAGAGGGATTGCTTAACTAGTCTACTGTCACACAACTAACAAGTGGCAGAGCCAAGATAGAAACCTTTGGTTTCTCTCTGATTCCCCAAACCCTGCCTATCATACAGTTTTTTATGCCTTTGCATAAAACTCACTGCCATCAAGTCAATTCTGAGTCATAGCGACCCCCTTTGGGTTTTCGAGGCAGTAAATCTTTACAGATGTAGACTGCCCAGTCTTCCCCTGTATTATATGGAGTAAGTAGGGAGAGGGAAGAGTTAGGGTGGAAAAGCCAAAAGAGAAGAAGATATGTATTATGTTGGAAAAAATACAGACTTAAGAGTCAAAAGTGCTTGACTGAAGTCTTGGCTCTGCCCCTTTTATAGTTTGTGACTCTGGACAAGTGTCATAATCTGTTAACCCTTCTGGGCCTCAAATTAATCACATAGTTAACTTTTAAAAAATAATAATAATTTAAAACAGTGCTGTCAATTCAGTTCTGATTTGTGGTGACCCTATGTGTGCAGAGTAGAACTGCTGTGCAGGGTTTCCAATGTCTGTGACCTTCTGGAAAGCAGATCATCAGGCCTTTCTGCCAAGGCACCTCTTGGTGGGTTCACACTACTAACCTTTCAGTTAATAGCCAAGTGCTTAACCATTTGCACCACCCGGGAACTCCCAGTCACGTATATAAAATGTATTTTAAATGAGACTGTAGTGTCTACTCACTTCTGCCCGCTGGGCAGCTGTGGGGATTGAATAAAGTGGTGTCTGGAGATTCCTGGCTGTGAGTGAGCTTTCTCGGATGGTTCTGTGGGTGGTCACCCTGCTGATATGATGCTGTCAGCAGCCAGGAGCCCAGCCTGAGAGCAGCTTAAGTTCAGAGGTGTCGGTGTGCTGGTAACAAGCAGTCCAGAAGAGACAGGGCCTGCATGACTGGCATGAGGGACTCAGTAGAAGAAGGGCTAATGAAGAAAGGGTAAGAATAATGAGACCCTCAATCTGTGGGCAGCCTGAAAATGAAACTCAGAACCTCCAGAAACTAAAGTCATGCAGGTGGGGGAGTTCCCTGAGGGAGGCTTCCCCCCCCCCCCCCCCCAGTGAATCCAAGGTCCTGGAAGTTGTGTCTGACCTTGGCTCCAGCCACCACACTGAAGGATTATTCAACCAGAGTCCTCATGAGGCTTCTGCTCCCTGGAGCCTGGACTAATCATGAGATGGGTTGGAACTATACGGGGACCAGCAGGAGATAGATAATCACTACTTTAAAACCTAGTAGTGGAGAGAGGAAACATACAATCCTCAAGTTTAAAATCAAAGGTCAGGCATTGTGGGATGCTCTCTGAAGAGATAGCATATGCCAGTATGAAAGGCATTGTCATTCAGGGTCACAGCAAGCCATCTGGGAGGCATTGTGAGCCCTGTTTTACAGAGAAAAAGGTTCCCACCAGGGCACCAGAACCAGGATTCCTGCTCTGTATACTGACCCCAGAAGCTCATATACTCTCCCTTGCAACATGATGACTTTATAATAGAGTAAACAACAACAACAAAAAATTCACAGCCATCAAGTAGGATCTCACTCATAGTGACCTCTCCTTGGGTTTCCAAGGCAGTATCACTATGGAAATAGATCGCCCAGTCTTGCTTCCAAGAAGTGGCTGGTGGGTTTGAACTGCCAGCCTTCTGGCTAGCAGTCAAATGAGTTAGGCACTAGGCTACCAGAGCTCCTAATAGAGTAGAAGAACTCTTAAATCTTGGAGCTGAAAGGTCATCTAGTCTCATCCATTGTACCACTTGTCCTTGACCGAGGTCATCCACCTAAATCTTGAACTCCTCCAAGGACATGGCACTCACTATCTATCAAGACAGCTTCTTTTCCCATCTCAGGCTGCTCTAACTATTAAGAAATTTGTTCCTTTTATGGAACTCAAAAGTATCTGAGCTTTGAGCCAAGTGGGGCTGACAGGTTCCATGAGTGTCTCCTGCTCTCACTAGAACCAGCAAGAGATATCCACCAGACACTGGACTGGACTTTGGGTACAAAGGATTAGGTTTCAGGTCACTTCTTAGTCACCTTCATTGATGTCTCTCTGGGGTCTGGGCCTCTCTTCCAGTCTCGGGCTTCTGCAAGGCCTCCTCCCTGTGGCAGAATAGGGAGGAGTCTTTTCTGTTCCCTGCTTATACACCCATGCCTCTGACCTCAGAATGAAGTCAGCCCTTAGTAACTTTGGGCAGAGAAGTTAGACATTCAGGTCCTGCAGACACCCTGCTTTGGCCCAAAGTATGTGCTGGTGCCTGATCCAGGCCCTCCAGGATCTCTTCCACCAGGCTTCTGTCCTACCACCTCCCTGGGGAGCAGACCTTTGCTTCTGGCCAGCCCAGCCCCCTTAATGTCTCCAGCTGGGCCAAGTGCATGCACGCACTGTTCCCTCTCCTCTCTCTTCTGCAGCCCTCCCTCTCCCCCATCCAAAAACCATGTGGTTAATAACAGGAGCATCTTTAGGCCTGACTCCAAATCTATAGAGAACACAGGGACAAGTCTAATAATGCCACTAAGCAAACAGCCCCTGGAAAATTTTATAAGAAATTGACCTGGTCACGTTAAAAATTCAGTAACACTAAAAAAAAATACACCTACACACGTACACATTTGTTGTCGTTAGCTCCGTTGAGTTGGCATCCAACTCATGGCAACCCCATGTACAATAAATTGGAATAAGTATGTGACGAGCATGGTTAAAGAGTGCAAACATGTGAACCTTTGATTGGATCCTGGTGCAAAAAAAATAAAATAACTGTAAAAGATATTCAGAGAAATTTGAGTATGGACTGGATATTAGATGATATGGAAAAATAGTCAGTTTTCTTAGATCTGATCATGGTGATATGGTTATGTAGGAAATTGCCCTCCTTTATAGGAAATGCACGCTGCAGCCATAAGAGGCCAGAAGTCATGATGTTTGTAACTTTATTTTAAATGATTCCATGAAAGAAAAAAATATACACACACACAAACACACACATACCTGGAGGGAGATAAAGCAATTATGCAAAATACTTATAGTTGTTCATCTAAATGGTAGATGATCGTTATGTCATTTTTCAACTATTTTTGTCTACTATAATATTTTATACTAAAAAGTTAGAAAAATAGGATGTGGGGTCCAGATTCAGAAAGATCAGGTTCAAGTCACCACTGTACTTGATAACTATCTGAACTTGGCCTGTGCCTCAGTTTCCCACATTTTAGAACAGGGGTATTTGCAGTTCCCACCTCTGATTCAAATCAAGCCCTGAAGGCTATTTTTTGGCTCGGCTGAGAGGAGGGGAAAGGGTATTCCGGGAAGAGGAACTACAGCAGCAAGCAAAGAGAGGTTGGAATGAGCAACTTTAGCACCTCCTTTCTCCCCTGTGGAAACTTAGAATCTAGAACGTTCTACCTGGGAAGGACAGAGCAATCCCCAGCATCCCCACCTCAGACTGAGTTTTGGGCAGGTCCATGAACCATGAACCATCCATACTAGATTTACCTAGTGTTCTGGTTACCTAGTGCCACTCTCACAGGAAACATACCACAAATGGGATGGCCTTAACAAACAGGAGTTTATTCTTACAATTTGGAGGCTTTAAGTCCAAGTTCAAAGTGCCAGGCTCTAGGGGCTGGGTGATAGCCCCTCAACCTTGGGGTCCTGCTCTGCCTCCTACTCCCAGCCCACTGGAGCTAGAGGTGTTTCTTCACTCAGACAGCTGCTGGCTGCTGAGGCTGAGAAACCCCAAAGTTGACAGATAAAAAAGCACAGTCCTGATGTTACCAAACCACACGGCAGGCCATTAACTTAAGTCCATTGTAAGTCCCAAGGTTAGCAGAGCATGGCAGGCTGCTGAGCAATGACACAGCTACATGCAGGGTCCAAGTGTGCCATAAGCTAGAGACCATTCTCGAAGCTTCTCCTTATGTACAGGAAGCAGACCACATACCCAAAGGCAGCTAAGCTGCTCCCAGTAGATTCCACCATGGAATTGATTACCAGTCTCATCATGGGGAATGCTACATCCAGCTGCCCAGCCACTCAACCAGGCCTAGCCAAGTTGACATACAAACATAACCATCACACCTAGTATTTTTCTTTGAATTGATTCACTTTTTTTTTCCTTTTTTTTAAACTTTGCCTCATCAGCAGTAATATCTGTGAAATCAGGGATCTGGCATGCAAGTTCTAGTTTTTCTAATGCATATTAAAATAAATGCATGACTGCTGAAATTAAAAACTTCATCTCAGTTCCATGCATAAAAAGCCTTGAGTGACCCCCTGGGACTCTGCTTTGAGAATCATTTACACCATCCTAATGAGGAGCCAAATGCCCAGAGAGGGGAATGGGCTTGCCTGAGACCACACAGCCAGGCATGACTGAGCCAGGCTTCTACCCTGTGGTCTCCTGCATGACTTGTACTGAGCAGTCTTGGAGAGAACTCAGCAGAGAAAGGAGAAGGCAGGCTAGAGAGAGGTAGAGCATGGGCAAAGGCAGGGTAGGAGAAAAGTGTAGACAGTGTGGCGAGACCAGTGCTGCTAGGATGGTCAGAACCTCAGGGAGTGGAGAGAAGGCCACTGGAGCAGCAGCACAGAGTCCAGAGAGCAGGGGGGCAGAAAATTTGCTGGAAGGTGAGCAGCTTTCCCTGAGATTCTCCTAATTGGGTTCTTTCAATAACGAGACCATTGTGGCTTAATTCCTGGCTTTGTTGAAATCAAATGCAAAGTTACGTTTTTAGTTAAATTTCCAGAGTTGATTTCCTGATTCTGTGGTGGTGTTTCCTTTTGTTCTTCCTCCCCTTGTAGATTTCATCTAAAGAAATTCATTTGCCCTTTTCTGTCCCGAGATGGGGTGGGATACTGAACACACATCAGGAGATTTGGCAGGAAGGGGAGGGAATAAATCATGGCAAAGGAGCTCTGGTAGCGTAGTGCCTAAGGCACTTGACTGCTAACCAGAAGGCTGGCGGTTCAAACCCACCAGCCACTCCTCAGAAGGAAGATGGGGCAATCTACTTCTGTAGTGATACTGCCTCAGAAACCCAAGGAGGGGTCACTATAAATCAGGTCTGGCTTGACGTCACATAACAACAGCAACAAACAAATTATGGCAAAGTCTTCTGGGAAAGAAGCATATAATTTAAAAAGCACTTATTGAGCCCCTGCTGTATACCAGGCCATAGGGTGAACCAGGGCTGTTTTGTGATGGTAATCCTTTGCAGGACCTCCCTGTAGAAGGCTCCATGCTACGGCAAAGGTGGAATCTGTCTGGACTGGCCCCTTCAATCTTCCACCTGTGTGTTCTCAGATAGCCTAGTACAGGGTAGGCATGCAATAGGGGCATCTGTTAGCTGGGGAGTTGGTTGGTGGAGCCTGTGTGTTGGGCTGGGAGGGGTCCCGCTCTATTCGTTTCAGTAGGGACTCTCAACCTTCAGACTTACTAGTGTGTTGGGGGGCAGGCTGGATTAAAATGCTGATTTTGGAGCTCTGCAATGACTTTGAGGATAGAGCAGGACCAGGCAGTGTTTTGTTCTGTTGTACTTAGGGTCACTATGAGTCAGAACTGACTCAATGGCAACTAACAACAACAGGCTCCCAAAATATTGAGTTCAGTAGGTCTGGACTGGAATCCAAGGAGCTGGTGTAGTGGTTAAGGCCTTTGGCTACTAATCAAAAGGTCAGTGGTTTGAACTCACAAGCCACTGTACAGAAGAAAGATGGGACATTCTGGTCACATAAAGATTTATAGCCTTGGAAACCCAATAGGGGTCACTATGCATTAGAATTGACTCAATTGCAGTGAATTTGTTGTTTTTGTTTTTGGTTTGGATTAGAACCCAGGAATCAGCATTTCTAACAAACTTCCCCTACCCCACATGACTTTGATAAGGTGATCTGTGGACTGTACCTTGAGAAACCTTGCTCCAAAAGATAATCTGGCATATGAAAGTCTCAGATGTACAGTGTGGCCTTGGACAAGACACATAACCTCTCTGTGCCTGGAAATGATGATGATGATGATGATGATGATGATGATGATGATAGTCATTACCATCATCATAATACATAGGTCTGTCTAATGTTATCTAATGCTGCAATGACAGAAATACCACAGGTGAGTGGCTTTAACAAACAAATTTATTTTCTCACAGTTTAGGAAGTTCTTAGTCCAAATTTAGGACACCAGCTCTAGGGGAAGGCTTTCTCTCCGTCAGCTCTGGGGAGGGTCCTTGTCTCTGTTCAGCTTCTGCTCCTGGGTCTCTTTGTGGTGTTCATGTGGCCTGGCATCTGTCTTCCCATCTCTGTTCCCTTTCCTGTGCCAATCTGCTTGTTTTATATCTTATCAAATGTAATTGTCTTAAAACACAGCCTATACAGATGTGACCTCATTAACATAATAAAGAAAGCCCTATTCCCAAGGGTATCACCTCCGAAAACGTAAAAATAAAACCAAACTCACTGCCTTCGAGTTGGATCTGACTCACAGGGACCCCTTCTTAGGTTTCCGAGGTGGTATCACTATGGAAGTAGATCACCCAATCTTCCTTCCGAGGAGTGGCTGGGGGGTTTGAACCACCAGCCTTCTGGTTAGCGGTCAAATGCCTTAGGCACTATGTTACCAGAGTCCAAAAACATAGGGGTTAGGAATTAGAACATATGTTTTGGGGGGACATGATTCAATCCATAATATAGAATTAAGGTATCTCTGAGGGTTCACTTGTGGATGAGAAGCTCTGGAGAGAATCAGAGGAGAGGATGGTAATGGGAGGTCTTGCACATAGGAGGCACCCCACACACACACTGCCCCAGTCACAGTGGTCTTGCCTGGTTATGAACACCTTAGCCTGCTTTGTCTGTACCTCCCACACTGAATCAAGCACAATGTCTGACACTCAGGAGGCAGCCCATACATGTGGTTGGATGGATAGTTTTCTCTACCGCATGGCACGTTCCTTGGTAGTGAAAGGGCCTAACAATCCTTCTAGAAGGTGAGTTGGGCATTTGTGCCAAAAGCAGAAAAAGTGTGAATGCCCTTATGTCAGCCTTTGCTCTTGTAGAACTTTTTTAATAGAGTAAGTCATCTTGCACACAGTGGGCCCTGAATCCTTGGAGGCTCCTTACCCTCTCCCTCTTTCTTGAGGATGAGCACCAGGGCTTACTCACCACCTATACCCTGAGGAGCACCTTCCCTCCCCCACAGAGTCCTTCCCTACCTGAAACAGTGACCAGCCTGACCCGTGTCTCTCCTGTTCGCCAACAGATGTCCTGGCGTCCACAATACCGCAGCTCTAAGTTCCGGAACGTCTATGGGAAGGTGGCCAACCGGGAGCACTGCTTCGATGGGATCCCCATTACCAAGAATGTGCATGACAACCACTTCTGTGCCGTCAATGCCCGCTTCCTGGCCATTGTCACCGAAAGTGCGGGTGGCGGCTCCTTCCTCGTCATCCCCCTAGAACAGGTAGGTGGCCCCACACCTCTCTGGGTGGCTGAGAGAATCCCAGCCCCTGAGGGCCTCACTGGTCACTCATGACAGGGCCTGTTGCCCTTATTATCTTTGGGTTCTCCTCCATCCCCAGCCACTTTTCCCCATCTTTTACTTGCTCATCATGTGTTCAGTGCCTGTGCCTTTCCCTGGGTTTTCCTGAGATTCACCAAAAAAAGTGTGGAGCTGGATTCCAGGAGATCTGAGATCTGTCCCTGTGACTTACCTCCAGCACTTAGACATGTCACTTTCCCTCAGCGTACATGGTTCCCATCAATCTGAAGAGTTGGAAAATACTGACCTCTAAGACCAGGTCCAGCTCTACAGCCGTGTGTTCTGGATACTCTTTTGGCTTGGAGCTGGAAAGGATGAAGACAAGCCATAGGCATATTTTAAAAAAAAGTTGCCATGGAGTCCATTCCACCTCGTGATGACCCCGTGTGTGTAGGACAGAACTGGGCGCCAGTGGAGTTTCATGACTGTGACCTTTTTGAAAGCTGATCACCAGGACTATCTTCCCTGGATGGGTTCTAACAGCCAACCTTTTGGTTAGTAGCCCAGAGCTTAACTGTTGTGCCACCCAGGGACTCTATGAGCAGATTGGGCATCTACAAAAATGGCACACCCATAAAAAAAATATTGGGAGCTCTCCACTGGGAGAATGGAAATAATTTACCTTCTCCCTCACCCCCAACCATTTTTCCCATTCTGTGGCTGCTTATGTGAATATAGCAAATTACATTAAATCTGCAAAGCCTAGATCATGAAAATTTTAAGCTGTAGCCCTTAGGCAGGGTCCCAGGAGGCCATGGGAGGTCACGCGCCTCAGGGCAAGTGCTCCTGTCAGTCCCACTTGATTATGACTGAGTTCTCCCTTCCAGGCCTGACTCATCCCCACACCCACCCTCCGTCACACCCGCCAGGGGAGGAGGAGGTGCATGCATGTGCAAGGAAGCGTTGGTGCTCAAAATTCACCATCAGCTGGTGGTGGAACATGGATTTTTCCAGTCTCTCATACCTGCATGGGTGGAGCATAGATTTGGAAAATGCTGATCCCGAAGGTTTCTTTCCACTGAAAGGAGCTGCTGCAGTGCCAGTGAGGTCAGAGCCTGAGGCTTTGGACCTCTGGATCAAGGTCCCATGAGCAGTGGTCTTGACAGGGGTTCTAGTGGGCTCTGCCAGTTGCTGGCTATGCGACCTTGAGTGTGTCATTTAACCTCTTTGTACCTTATTATTCCTGTAATTGTTAAATGGGGATAATAAATCCTTTTATGCCTACTTCAAGCTCTAGTGGTGCAGTGCCTAAGGCATTTGACTACTAACCAGAAGGCTGGCAGTTCAAACCCACCAGGCACTTCTCGGAAGGAGGACTGGGCAATCTACTGCCATAGTGATACTGCCTTAGAAGCCCAAGGAGGGGTCACTATGAGTTGGGACTGATTCGACTGCAGTGAGTTTGGTTTTTTTGGTTCTGCCTACTTCTGGGATGTTGGCAGCAAGTGGGAAAATGGATGAGAGAGCTCCTGTAACCCACTCATCATGTTAAAGGTGTTTTGTTACTTTCTTGGGAGAGTTGTGAACTCTGCTCTTCAACTAGGCAAATGCCCGTAGCAGCTCTGACACATTGGGAAGTGCAGCTTGCCTCTCCTCCTGAACCAGATAGCCTCAGATTTGTACCTGCCTGTGGATGAGCTCTGTTCCATCCGCAGCAGGCCTGCAGGTCCCCAGGAACATGTGGACTGGTTCTCACTGGGGCTCAAACCCATGGCCGGCACCCTGCCATACTCCAATTCACACCTTAGAAGGGTCAGCAGTCAGTGCCTTGCACCATAACAAAGATTAATTCCAGATGAATTAAAGATCTAAACATTAACAACAGCAACGAAAGAAAACCCTTGAATGTATTAGAGGAACATGGAGAGTGTTTTTAAAAATCACACAGTGGAGGAAAGGCTTCCTAAGCAAGACAAGAATCCTAAAAGCCATACAGGAAATGATGAATAGATTTGAATTTTTTTTTAATGTAATACTTCTGGATTACAATGTGACACCTTAACTGAAATGAAAATGCACAGCACATGCTTGAGGACAATATTTGCAATATGTAACAGACAAAAGATTTCTGTCCATAATATACATAGAATTCCAGAAAAATCAGTAAGAAAAAGAACCCAATAGAAAAATGGGCAGTCAGTATGAATAGACAATTCTTAGAAGGTAAAATATAACTTTTACTCTACTAAACTGGAAGATTTAAAAGGTTACTCATCTTCAGTATTACCAAAAGTGTGGGAGGACAGGTGTTCTGATAAGACTTCAGTTGCTGTTGAGTTAATTCCGACTCATGGTGACACCATGCAGGTCAGAGCAGAGCTACGCTCCACTGAGTATTCAATGCTGATTTTTCAAAGCAGGTCACCAGGCCTTTCTTTCGAGGTGCCTCAAAAACAAAACAAACCTGTTGCCATTGGGTCGATTCTGACACGTAGAGACCCTGTAGGAGAGAGTAGAACTGCCCCATAGGGTTTCCAAGGCTTTAATCTTTATGGATACACACTGCCACATTCTCCCACAGAGTGGCCAGTGGGTTTGAACCATGACCTTTCAGTTGGCAGCCAAACACTTTAACCACTCTACCACCAGGGCTCCTTGAGGCTCCTCTGGATGAATTTAAACCTTCAAACTTTTTATTAGTATTCAAATGGATTAACCATTTGAACCACCTAGGGACTCATGATACACCCTTGGTGTGAAATGTAAATGGGGACAGCCTTTTCAGAAGATGACCTGACAATATATATTATTTAAAGATGCCCACTGATTCTGCAATTCCTCTTCTAGGAATTTATTCTATAGAAATATTCTCAAGTGTATGTTTTCAAAAATGTTTGCAGCACTTTTTAGTGTTCAGTTGTTTTTTTCTTTTTACAAACTTCAATTTTTTTTTTTTTTAATTGTGATTTGGATGAAAATTTACAAAGCAAATTCACTTTCCATACAGCAGCTCACATACACTTTGTCTCATGATATTGACCACAATTCACCACAATGCAACAGCTTGCCTCCCACTTCCTCCCGACAGTCACCTCTTCCCTGTGTCCATCCCTCCATGCACCCCTGCCCCCTTAGCTGTTTCCCTGTGCATAAACAGCCCTTCTTTCCCCTGTGATTGTTCTCTCCAAAGAGTTATTTACCTCAGATAAATGTTCAACTCATATGCCTGTCTTTTGCTTGGCTGGGAACCACAGGTGTGGGTTCAATTCCAGACCTGAAGGGCAGCTAGGGGCCATAGTCTCAGTGGTTCCACCAGCCTCTATCAGACCAACAAACCTGGTCCCTCTTTTTTTTTTCCCAAATGCTTTTGAGTTTTGTTCCACATTGTTCTCCCTCTCTATCCAGGGTCTCCTACATAGATCCCCCTCCGAGTGGTTGGCATTGGTAGCCGGGCACCATCTAGTTCTTCTGGTCTCATAGTCATTTAGGCTGCAGATCTCATGGTGTACCAGTCGCTAGGACTAATTCTTTCCATGAATCTTTGGTTTTCTTCATTCTTCTTTGCTCTGGACAAGGAGAGACCCATCATTGCATCTAGATGGCTGCTTGCAAGCTTTTAAGATAACCTCAAATTTTTTAAGTTATTTTCAAAAGAAATTAAATTTTTCTGCCAAATTGTCTAAAAGTTTCTAAACTCTTTATTGTTGTTATGTGCCATTGAGTCGGACCCAACTCATAGCAACCTCTCCTTGGGTTTTTGAGGTGGTATCACTACAGAAGTAGATTGCCCAACCTTCCTTCTGAGGAGTGGCTGATGGGTATGAACTGCCAGCCTTCTGGTTAGCAGTCAAGTACCTTAGGCACTATGCTACCAGAGCTCCTTCTAAACTCTTTGGTAACAAAGAATTTCATATTGTGAGTAGCACTGGTCTAGAGTATGATCAGATTTTGTGAGTGTTCTGTGGATAGCAGAAAGGAAGCATATTCCCTCTTTACAGAATATAAAAATCTCTCTATATATAAATATATCATATATATGTACATAAAAACATATATATTATTTTTATTTGTGTATATGTGTGTATATCTTTTATGTACACATATTTTTCAACTTTATTTCTTTGCATCCTATGCTACAGTTTGTTCTACTTGATTAATTATGGACTGATAATGATAGCTCACACTGCAAGTTGGCTCCTCTCTCTCTGTCTCATTTCAAGAAATTTTCACACAACATAAGTAGTCAGTGATTTTTGCAGTATTTTTGTAATAGTGAAAAATTGGGAACAACTTGCAAGCCCATCAATAAGGAAATGGATAAGCAAATCAGGGGACATCCAGACAAAAGGGTGCTATGTAGCTGTGGTGGTTATGTTTGTGTGTCAACTTGGCTGGGCCTGGTTGAGTGTCTGGGCAGCTGGGGGTAGTTATTCCCCATGATGAGACTGGCAATCAACTCCGTGGTGGGATCTACCACAAGCAGCTGAGTAGCTGCCTTTGGGATGTGGTCTGCTTCCTGTATATAAGGAGAAGCCTTGGGAATGGTCTCTAGCCTATGGCACGCTTGGACCCTGCATGTAGCCGTGTCGTTGCTCAGCAGCCTGCTATGCTCTGCCGATCTTGGGACTTAACAATAGACTTAAGTTAATGGCCTGCCATGTGGTTTAGTAACATCAGGACTGTGCCTTTTTACTTGTCAACCTTGGGGCTTCTCAGCCTCAGCAGCCAGCAGCTGTCTGAGTGAAGAAACACCTCTAGCTCCAGTGGGCTGGGAGCAGGAGGCAGAGCTGGACCCCAAGGTTGAGGGGCTATCACCCAGCCCCTAGAGCCTGGCACTTTGAACTTGGACTTAAAGCCTCCAAATTGTAAGGATAAACTCCTGTTGGTTAAGGCCATCCTATTTGTGGTATATTCTTGTCAGAGCGGCACTAGGTAACCAGAACAGCAGCCCTTAAAACTGGTGATGTACAGCTCAAATTCTGCAATCTCAGGACCATTCCTAAAAATTATTGAGGACTCCAGAGAGCTTTAGTTTATATGGGTTATATCTATTGCTATTTGGCATATTCTAATAAAAATAAAGAAATTTCAGTAAAATTTTACCCAAATCACAATAAAAAGTTTAATGAAAATTTAAAAAAAATTATTTATATAATTCCTTAAAATAGCAAAGATAAGCTCATTTCATGTTCTTATTAAAGAAAAAATTTTGTGGAAAATAACCCTATATTTTTCCAAACCAAACAAAAAATGTAGTGAGCAGAATGGCATTGTTTTACATGTTTGCAAGTCTCTTTACTGTCTGACTTAATAGAAAACAGCTGCTGTCACTTATCTGCTTCTGCATTCAATCTGCCCCAACAGCATGCATCGGTGCCCCCTCGGAAAACTCCACTGTATAATCATGAGAGAATAAGAATAAAATGGGCAAATGACATCTTAGTTTTATTGTGAAAATAGTTTTGACTTGATGGACCCCCTTAAAAGGTCTCAGGAATCCCAAGGGG
This sequence comes from Orycteropus afer afer, assembly GCF_000298275.1. Classification (NCBI taxonomy): domain Eukaryota; kingdom Metazoa; phylum Chordata; class Mammalia; order Tubulidentata; family Orycteropodidae; genus Orycteropus; species Orycteropus afer. Next base: position 6,357,517 of record NW_006921602.1, on the reverse strand, counting down.
TCCCCAGAATCATGTCTTGAGAACACTGATGCAGAGGCATATTAATGATGGAAAACCATTTCTTTTTCACTGTTAAGCAAAAAAGGAGCTCTGGTAGCACAGTGCCTAAGGCATCTGACTGCTAACCAGAAGGTTGGCGGTTCAAATCCACCAGCTACTCCATGGAAACAAGACTGGGTAATCTACTTCTGTAAAGATTTACCACCTCAGAAACCCAATGAGGGTCGCTATGAGTCGGAATTGACTTGATGGCAATGGGTTTGATTTTCTTTATTTTTGGTTAAATGAAAAAAAAAAGATAAAATATGATTAATCCCATTTTTTAAATATCTATTTATCCATCTGTCCACCTAACATTAAAAGATAACTCAGTTATCTCCAAGTACTGGGATTTCAAGTGCTTTTTAATTTTCTTCTTTTTCCTGAGTCTATTTTCTAAACTGTTTACAATGAACACTTAATGTTTTGTACCTTAGGAGAAAAAAACAATAAAAAATAAAAGCAGAGGTGTAGAGGGAGCCTGTGGTCTCAGAGGCTGTTCAGCCCAGGGAGGGGGATGAGAGATATCTTTATAGACCATGAACATCAGCACTCCTTATGTATCTTGACAATATATTCTCTTGGAGTTACACATGGATATGAACTCACTGTAGAAAATGCAAGCAAATTTTGTATTCCTATTTATAATTCTGAACTTTGTTTTATGATGCTTAGTTACTTGGATAGGTTTGATTCTTAAAAAACAAAAACCAAAATGCAAACAAAATTGAAATACCCATAGTAAGGATGTGAGAGGTGGAGGGATTGCTGAGAGAGTGGACAGCTATGGACCAAATGATCTGAGAAGTTCATTCTGTTTGAAGCAGGACCCGGTATCTGGGACTTTGTGAAGCAGGGTCCCACCCCCAAGAGGGAGCTGCTTAGGAAGAAGGGCAAACTCCCACCTTCCCTGCTGCCTTAGCCTAGGCTGCCAGTTCACTGCCCCCTGTGGTCAGGGCTGAGCCTGCAGTCCTGAGATGGCCTGGCACTGGGTGGGGGAGCAACCAGTTGCCTTCCAGTCAGTTCCAACTCATGTCAACCCCACTGTGTCAGAAAAGAACTGTGCTCCATAGGGTTTTCTATGATTGAGTTTTCAGAAGTAGTTTGCAGGACTTTCTTCCAAGGAGCCTCTGGGTGGACTTGAACTTCCAACGTTTTAATTAATTGCCAAGTACATTAACCAGTTATACTATCCTGGGACCCCGGGTGGGGAGGAACAGAGGGAGCTAACAAACAAAATTAATAATACCAAATTCAGAACCATTTTGTTTATCTGGCGGTGGTACAGATGAGCTGTTCACCTTGGTCAATGTTCTAGAAAGGAGGTTATATTATTTCAGCTCCAGTTTTCCCCCCGTTTGATAGAAATCTCCTTAAAAACAATTTCCTTTATTATTTGATACAAACACAGAGACTATTTGGGCCATTTCTTGGTGACTTCTGAATCATTGCTTTACTCGTTAGTTATAGGCCATGCCACTTTGCAGAATGAACTTGTGGGGCACACTTCCATCCCTACACTGAATGACCCCATACTACTATCCCAGGCAACCAGAAGGCCAGAGGAAATCATATCTGCTCTTACAGTTCTTTTCTAAAATTTTACCCTCTACCATCAGGTTTTGTTTCTCCTTCCTTTCTCACTTCTCTGAGGTTTGGGCCAGAAAAGAACAGCACTCACCCAGGACTCTCAAATCCCTGCCTCTAGGCAGAGCCTTCTGAAGGAGGCTCAGACACTTCCCTCAACTTCCCTTGTTCAGTTTCTTCCAAAGCCAGCTTTCTTGAGATTTTAACACAGGTGTGCATTGCTTAACGTCCATGATATATTCTTTGAAATAGACATTATGTGATTTGGACATTGTGTGAACACCATGTTAAACCTATGGGAGCCCACTGTCAGTTGTCCTAGTTGCCACTGCTGCCGCGGCTGGAGCTGCTGGTGGAGGCCAGAGAATCAGTGACAACTGGCTGAGAGGGCAGTGGGAGGAGAGCAAGAGGAAGTGAGTGAGAAGGGAGCAAAGTGTGCCTAGCCCCGCCCACTATTCCAGCTGCTTGAGCAGCAGGAGCAGCTAGGGCCCTCAGTACCCCCACTGCTTCCTGTCTGCTGAACAAAGCCCAAGAGCCCACGCCCAAGCCCTTGAACTCTCTGCCTCACTTGCCTATATTCTACCCGTGGTCCAGTGCTGTAAGGGTCTGGATTTGGGGGTCTTCAAAACCATTAGAGAAAAACAATAAACAAAAGGAAAGCTGCTTTCCTTTTTAAAAAAAAAAAAAAAAATCTTATGAGACTACAGATGTATGTTGTATATGTAGTCAGATGTTGTCCAAACAGACGTTAAGGGACACACACCTGTATTTGTGAGTAAAAACTTTCTTCCAGGGTAGGAAGCCATGCCCACAACAACTGCAAACAACAATAATAATACTTTTCTTTTGAACAATACTCTCTACTTCCAACACACTCTGACTTAATTGATCCTCTCAATAAGTAGGACAAGCTGTCCCCATTTTACCACTGGGGAAACTGAGACTGCAGAGATGGGCACAGACTGGTCAGGGGAGGAGCTGGACTGGAAGCCAGCTCACTGATTTCTGAATCCAAGACTCTTTCCATTGCCCATGACGCTGGTGAATGGGTAAGTTCAGGCTGGCTGGCAGATCTCGAAGGAGTGGATTTGTCTTCCCAAAGCTCTTATTCAGGCTGCTGTCATGAAGGCCAGAGCCTCCTTTTTCCCTAGTTAACATTCAGCCGCTGGCTCTCTCCTCTCTAGAGTGGAATGTTAAGCTGCAGATGGGGGAGCAATCAGCACCCTGATTGCCTGGCACAGCTGGCGGAGCCTTATGAATATTCCAGAGACTAGGCACTGTGCCCAGTGGCCTGATTAACCACTTGGGCCTCCCCAGGTGTACTGCCCCCTTTCCTGCTGCACTCTACCAAGGCCTCCTGCCACCGCCAAATCCAGGTCACAAGAAAACCAGAACTAGAAGCAGAGATTCCTGCATGCCTAAGCTTTTTAGCCAGCTACATGGGGCCCCACTGGCCCCTGGAAGAAAGTAAAGAAACCTGGCTTGGGCATCAGAAGTCCTGAGTCTACCCATAACCCAGTGGGTCTAAGTTTTGGCTACACATTATCCACTAGGGAGCTTTTGGGGGTCTAACACACTTGCTCTCCTTGAATCTCACCACAAGCCCCATGACAGAAGCATGATTATTACCCTTGTTTTACATACAAAGAAACAGGGGCTCAGAGAAGACAAGTGACTTCTCAAAGAATGCACAACTCACAAATGGCATAGCTAGAATACAGACCCAGGGCTCTCTGGATTCTCACTTCCTCACATGTAAAATGGGAGTACAAAGGCATGCCCTGCTCACCTCACAGAGGGGTACCAGTTTCTGTGGAGTCAATTCTGACTCACGGCAGCCCCATGTATGTCAGAATAGAGCTGAGCTGTGCTCCATAGCGTTTTCAATGGCTGATTTTTTTGTTCACAATTGGCTAGGCCTTTCTTCCAAGGCACTTCTGGGTGGACTCAAACCCCCCACCTTTCAGTTAGTAGCTGAGCACACTAACCATTTGCAGCACCCAGGACTCCTACAGAAGGCTATGGACTGTAGGCATGTCTTGTTTTATTATAACTGTCATTTGAATATCCCCAAGGACTTCCTTGAACATTAATTTAATTAATACTTTATTGAACTCTACTGACTCCATATATGTCCATCTCTTCTGGAAGCCAGGAGAGCAGGCATTTCCTAGACTCCACGAAAGTGCAGCAACCCTTGTAGGAGTTTTCTTTCTGAATAAATGAATGAATGAATGGTGGGAGAGAGGAAAGAAGGAAGTGGCAACTCCAGTCAGCAAGAAAAGGTGGAGGAACTTGTCCTAGAGTAGGGGATAAGACAAGATAGCATCAGTCCTTTAGTCATGGGGTATAGGCTGGACACTCAGCATATTTTGAGGCTTGGGGACCCAAGTAACATCAGGCCTGGTCTCTGAGAGGACCAGTGGCCATCCAGTTAGTGGACTCAGGTAAGTGGGAGTTCCTTGAGAGGGTCATGCCCATGTCTCGCTCAATGAACCAAGTCATTGCCCAGTGTAAAGAGCTTTTGAACATGTCCATCTTACCTGCTCTTTGCCAGCAGATAAAAATGACAAAATAGTATTGCAGTGTCCAGACACTGGGGTCCCTGTTTAATTTGTTTTCAGAAGTCTTGGTATCCAGATGAGGGTGATTCCTGCCATTCCACTAGCCCTGCTTTCTCTCCTCCCCACCCCCATCCCACCACAAACCTTGCTCAGTCTCTACCTGGGGTCAGAACATTTCCCCCTGGCCTCCCTGGCTAGGATGCTGCATTATCTGTCCCACCCAACCAGGTGGATACCTCTAGCTTCTTCTCTTATCTCTGGTCTTCAGGGATGGAGGGTCCAACCAGGGCTGGACAGTTGCCCCAGTCCCCAGCCCTGCAGGGATGGGTGGTGGAGGTGGGCTGGGTCAGGAATGGTAGCATCAAAGTGAGAAGAGCCCTGGATCAGGAGAACAGCACAGAAAGGTGGCTGAGAGCTCAAGTTCTAGAAACGACAGACTTTACTTGAATCTCTGCCTTGCAACTTAGGTGCTGTGTGACTTTGGATGAGTCCCTTAACCTTCCAGTGCCCCACTTTTCCCTCTACAAAATGGGAAAATTGGATGCGGCTGGATTGCATGATCTCTAGAGTTCATTTTGGCTCTCACATTCTGTTCCCTTCTAATATCATTTTTATTCAAATACATTCTCACCAGGGTGGTGGCAGACAATATGCAGAATACAAGAATGGCTCCTTTAATCCCCAAAGCCCAACTCAAATGTTACCAGCTCCATGAAACCTTTCTCATTTTAAGGCCTATCTGGAGGCATTTTGTGTCTATCATTGTTTGAATACTTTCTACATGCTTTCTTATTTTCTAATCTGTTGGTCCATCTGTCCATCCATCTACCCACCCACCCTCCCACTTACCCAGCCAGCAGCAGTTCATAGAGCACCTGTCACAGTTTCAGTGTTGGGGATGCAGCAATAAACAAGATCAATTCCCTGTTTGCATGGAGTTTATAGTCCAGTTAGTTGCATTCCTTGGACTCAGAGCCCCTGGGGACAGGGAACATGTTGATTGCCCAGGATCCAAAACACAGTAGGTGCTCAGCAATTGTGCATTGGGCACTGTGCCCCATCTTCCCCTGTCTGGGGGCTTCTCTTTACTAGTCCTGGTAGTCCTTTCCTTCCTGGTCCCAGGAGAATTCAATGCCTTGCAAGGGACTGCTCAGTCTGAAAGGGACTGCATCTTCCCTTTAAAGCCTTCAGAATGGTATTGCCTGAACCAGCTGGTCTTCCTGGAGTGGAAGCCAGGAGCTGGCGCACCCGTTAGCTCTGTGACTTAGAGCATGTTTGTTGTTGTTAGTTGCCATCAAGTCGATTCCAACTCATGGTAACCCCATGTGTGCAGAGTAGAACTGCTCCATGGGATTTTCAAAGCTCTGAACTTTCTGAAGCAGATTACTAGGCCTGTATTCTGGGGCACCTCCAACCTTTCAGCTGCTAGTATAGTGTTTAACCATTTGCGCCCCTCAAGGACTCTTAGAGCACGTTTCAGGCCTTGTTAAAGAAGGAAAAAAAGGTGCCCAGCCTATTGCTGAGGACTGTAATAAAATCAGATTTCCTTGTTCACAAAAACCCTTTACTTCCATTCCAGATTTCAGTAACCCTTGACCCCCATCACCCTCCGCCCCATCAGCATTACACTCCTCAAACCTTCTTCCCCCACTGAAAAAAAAGAAAACCAAATCTTCGCAGTGGCTCCCCTCTGCAGCAAGGTCTCCCCCTCTCCAGGGAATTTGGAGAGCCTTTTCTAAATCCATTTTTCAGATCTTTTCTCAATCGTTCTTTGTTCTTCAGGCTGTCTTCCACTTGGAACAATTTGCATCTCAAAGCCCCTGACAGTCTGAATGTACAGTAAGTGACTTTGAGAAAGGGCGGGGAGAATTGAGCTCTGAAAGACAGAGAAGTCCCAACTTTTTTCCATTTGTTTGAGGCTTTGAGATTGACAGCCTTGCTTTTTGTTTTTCCCTTTTTTGGAAGAATAACTGCTTATTTTTGAGAAAAATGAAGGCGAGCCCTTCAGCAGAGATGCCAGTGTTGCTCCTTCATTTTGTATTTGGGTTACAGGACAGGCTGTTCTCTGGGCTCAGGGTAGAGGCACCCAGGGTTGCAACCTGACCAGTGGGCATCTTGGGAGGTCAAAGAAGCCATCCTGCTTCCTCCAGCCAGGGCCTCAGCTGTGCTGTCTCTCTGGCTCCATTCCTCTTGCAGAGGCTGTAAGAAGTTGTGCCTGGTTAACTAGGACTCTGGGAACTGGAGCCCTGAAACTGGGTACAGATGGAGAGGGGACAGAACTTAGGCCCTAACTCTACCCAGAGGCACCAGCCTTGGTTCCAACCCAGTTTACCAGTCTGCTTGATGTGCTACCCATTTTTCTTCAAAACCTGGAACCTGTCATATCCTCAGAAATTATAACTCTATCCCTTACCAGCTGTGAAACCCTGGACATGTAACCTCTCTGTGACTCAGTTTTGCTGTTTGTGAAATAATAGTACTTGTTTCTCATGGTGCTGTGACATTAAATAAGGTGCTGTATAAAGCACTTAGCCCATAGCCTGGTGCATATGGTGTACTCAGGAAATAGGAGGAAGGTGTGCTGATGTCAAGGAGCTCTGATGGTATAGTGGTTAAGGCATTCAGCTGCTAACCAAAAGGACAGTGGTTTGAACCCATTAGTCACTCCATGGAAGAATGATAAGGCATTTTGCTTTCATAAAGATTTACATCCTTAGAAACCCTGTGGGCAATTTTACTCTGTCTTATATGGTTGCTATGAGTTGAAATCAACCCAATGTAGTGGATTTGGTTTGGTTTTCGTTCTGCTGTCAGGGACTTCTGCCCTTCCCTCTCCTTCTCTGGTCCACCTAGGCCTAGAAATGGTGGGTTCCAGAGCCTGAAGCCAGAAGCAGAGACCCTTGGCCTTGGCCTTCATGCTACTGTCTCCTTGGCCAAGTGCAGTCTTTGAGCCCCCACCCTGCCTAGAGAGGTAGGCACCCACAACCTAGGCATTGTGCCCAAAAGGGAATGGGTAATGGTGCAAAGTCTCCAGTGGAGCATGACTGATGGGGCTATTCCAGGGTGAGTGCCCAGAGGTAGGGGGCTTGGGGAAGGGCCTCAGCCTGCTTTGGAGCCTGGTCCTGGACTGCTGCAGTTAGCCTCCCTGCTTATCTAGAGCTGGCTTTCTGCCAAGGGTAAATGAGATGATGCATGGAGAAGGCTCACTGCAGTGTCTGGCATACCAGTGCTCAGTAAATCCAAGTTCTATTGCTTTTATTATATTCTGTTACAGCCAGTAAGGAGCTCTGGTAGCACAGTGCCTAAGGCATTTGACTGCTAACCAAAAGGTTGGCAGTTCAAATCCACCAGCCACTCCATGGAAGGAAGACAAGGCAATCTTAGATTTACTACCTTGGAAACCCAATGTGGGTTGCTATGAGTTGGAATGGACTCGATGGCAGTGGGTTTGATTTTTTTGGTTTATTATAAGCAGTATCATAAGCTTCAGGTCCCTAGGTGATGCAGTTGGTTCGTGCTTGACTGCTAACTTAAATGTTGGCAGTTTGAACCCACCTAGCCACACTGCAGAAGAAAGGCCTGTCATATGCTTCCATAGAGATTATCACCCAAGAAAAACCCTGTGCACAGTTTTACTCTGTAACACATGGGGTCACCATGTGGCAGAATCAACTCAACAGCAATGAGTTTATAATAAGCTCCAGGTTGATGGGGGGAAGTGGGGACAAGGCAAACTAAAATCCAGCTGGCTCAAATCCGAGGCATGTGCCTATTAGGTGGGCATGAGTTTGAGGGTTTGCTGGGCCCAGCCTCCAGGGACCTCTGTGCTCTGAGCAGGCCAAAGGCCAAACAGTTCTCACAGTCCACCCCTCTCCCTGAGACCACCTCCCCAGGGCCCCGATTCCAGTCTTCCACTGATACAGTCCCAGAGACAGGAGACTCCAGAGAACACATATTTCAAGCACTTCATTTTACCCATGACAAATCATAGCCCAGCAAGGACATGCATCTTATACAAAGTTACACATCACACCTGGATGCCCTCATGGCCCCTTCCCGGGGATCCTTGCACTCAGCCACTTCTTAGACCCCAAAATCCAATCTCCTGAGATGTTGTTGATGATGGCTGTGGCTTTCCTTCATCAAGGACATTTACAGTCTGGTTGAGGTTTAAGATGAGAATTATGGAGATTGGATTGTTGAGATCCAAAGGAATGTGTTGTCAATCATGGAATTTCATATCTCAGGGGATATCTGTTCACACAAAGCAACCATCCCTAAGCCCCTCAAGAGAAGCTAGAAAGAGATTTACCTCTTCTGTTAGGTCTAAACCAAAAACCAAACTCACTGCTGTTGAGTCAGATCTGACTCATAGCGACCCTTCCTTGGGTTTCCAAGACAGTATCACTACGGTAGACTGCCTAGTCTTCCTTCTGAGGAGTGGCTGGTGGGTTTGAACCACCAGCCTTCTGGTTAACAGTCAAATGCCCTAGGTGCTACACCACGAGAGCTCCCCTGTTAGGTCTAAGGTGTAGCATAAGAAGCCTGACTCTTCATACATTCGTGGAATCTCAAGACTTCAGAGAATAAAATGATGTAGGGTGGGTGCATGAGGGGCATGGGGAGTGGGACTAAGGTGGCTTGACTTGAAACAGAATATCTCTCTGGGAGCCAATGAGCCCCTGAGGCTTTGGCCAAGACCATTCTTCACTGGCCTTTTTCATGACAGCTTCCAGAACAATGACTGCCTGTTTGCTTTGCCTGAGAAACTCCAGGCCTGATTTGGTCCTTAGGGCAATTTCTATTTCTAGATGGCCTTCCCTACTCCCCACACCCATCCCAAGGCTCTTAAAGGACCCACCAGTTGCTGTCAGTCCCCATGTGTGATATCAAACTAGAATTTTGCTCCATAGAGTTTTTGAAATAAATCACCAGGCCTTTCTTCCAAGGCACCTCTGGGTGGACTCTAATCACCAGTCTTTTGGTTAGCAGCAGAGAGAGTTAACCAGTTAACTGTACCATCCAGAGACTCCCTTAAAGCACCAGGTCATCTTTTGGGGGGGAGGTAGGGACTGATCACAGTGTTCACAGCCTCTTAAAATAAGAGACTACACTACAGCTATAGCATCAGCATCACCTAGAGCTCATCTGTCCTACCCCCTTTGCGTTCCAGTCAGCCAAGGCCTTGATTTTAGTTGCTAAGCAACCCATGCCTAAGTTTCCAAGTGGGTCTTTACACAGGAAGGGGAAGGCAGGAGTAGCAGTACTTAGAGCCCTGTATTTTACAGATGGGGACACTGAGGGCTAGAGAGGGCAAGGATTTGGTCAAGGTTGCACAGCTAGCTCGCAGCAGGGCTGAAACCGGAACTGAAGTTTCAGCTCCAGAGTCTGCCCACACCTCACTGCTCTCACAGGCCCCTGCACCAGAGGATCAGATGGCAAACCCTTCAGGATCCCCTGCCTCATCGCACCTCCACCAAGAGGAGTAGCTAGGCAGCAGCAACACCTTCAGGACTCTCCATAAGAGGCTTCCACCCACCCATCCAGGGAGGCAGTATGCTCAGGGACTAGACTAACAGGCTCTGGCATCTGGCAGCCTGGATTCAGATCCTGGCTCCACCATTTACCAGCCATGTACTTTGGACAAGGTACTTAACTGTTCTGTGCCTCAGTTTCTTCACCTGCAGAATGGAAGAAATGCTCCTCTCAGCTTCTTAAGGCTGTTGTGAGGATTCGGGGAGGGGTAACAGAAAGCCCTGGAAAGACAGTCTAGCATATAATGAGCCTGTCTGTGAGTGTTGCTGGATCCTATGAACCTGACCTGCTGGGCCCAGATGTATCTTCCTCACCCGCACACGCTAAGCAGGGGAGTTCAGACTTGATATTGTGAAATAACAGATATAGCACAAAAGTTTTCAAACTTTAGCTTTTAACACTATAGCATTTTGTTCAAGTGAAACAGGTTCTTAACTTTTTACAGGCAGTCCAGAGAAGCTCATGAACCCCTTCCAGAATGAAGTTTTTAAGTACTGTTTTAACTTATCTAGTGCTGCTATAAAAGAAATGCCACAAGTAGATGGCTTTAACAAACAGAAATTTATTCTCTCACAGTTTAGGAGGCTAGAAGTCCGATTCAGGGTGCCAGCTCTAAGGGAAGGCTTTCTCTTTCTTTAGGCTCTGGGGTAAGAACCTTGTTCCCTTTCAAAATCTGTGGGCCCAGCTTTTCTTGGAGATCTCTATCTGTCTTTGTGTCAGTCTTCCCCAAGTCTAGGAGGTTCTCAGCACAAGGACCCTTGGTCCAAAGTATGCACTCTGCTCCCATCTCTTCTTTCTTGGTGGTAGTGAAGTTCCTCTCTCTCTGCTCCCTTCTTTCTCCTTTTAACTCTTGTAAGAAAAAATATATGACTCTAGCAAGGGTGTGACTTGAGTAAGGGTGTGACTTAAATAAGGATGGGACTTGAGTAAGGGTATGACTTGAGTCATATTGCCTTGTAAGATTGTGCCTCAAGATACACCTCACATGAATCCTGCCTCTCTAACATATACCAAAAACAAACCAAACTCACTGCCATAGAGTCAGATACGACTCATAGTGACCCTTCCTTGGGTTTCCAAGGTGGTATCACTGTGGAAGTAGATTGCCCAACCTTCCTTCCAAGGAGTGGCTGGTGGGTTTGAACCACCAGCCTTCTAATTAGCAGTCAAGTGTCTCAGGCAGTATACTACCAGAGCTCCTCTCTAACATATGCAGGTTAGGATTTACAACACATAAAATGGAGGATAATTACATCAGATCACGAAATGAAGGATAACCACATAATACTGGAAATCATGGCTTAGCCAAGTTGATGCATATTTTGGGGAGATTACATTTCAATCCATAACAGATCCATAAAATAAATACAATTATAAAGGAGGCCAATTATAATGAAATATAGTTATCAAAATGTATACCAGAATTGTGATATAGTAGTATATGTGCTTTTGTATTAATGCATTAAATGATCAAGTGGAGAGTCTAGAAACAACTGTAATTTCCAAGTAGTGATGAGTGTTAACAATATCTTGAGATAGCAGTAATACAGTAATATAATATGAAAATATCTGTGATGTCTGTTGATGAAAAAATTATAGGTTCAGCTGATCCTACTTTGGGTTTGTTGCTTACATTTAAAATTAAAGGAAATATTACATTTCAGTTAGAAATTAGTAAAAATAAAGACATACTTTTTCTCCTATCCAAGCTTACTGGCCTCCTGAAGGGGCCGGTGGACCCAGGTGAAATCTACTTGCCATTGAGTCAATTGCAACTCATAGTGACCCCCATGTTTGTTAGTAAAACTGTGCTCCATAGGCTCATTTTTCAGGAGTAGAACTCCAGGCCTTTTTCTGAGGTGTCTATGAGTGAACCCAAACTTCCAGCCTTTCAGTTAGAAGCTGAACATGCTAATCTTTTGCACCACCCAGGGACCCTGGACCCAGCTAAGGACGCCTGAAATAAAACCTCAAGCAGAATATCCTTGTATAAAATGTGGACAAGCAGAACTGCTCTGGCTGAAGCTGGAGATGAGGGGGCAGGGAATCACCTTGATTACTTCCTTGCCCCAAAGGGGCACCCTGAAAACCCAGGCTTCACTGACAGGCAGGAAGCCTGACTTCTCTGCCTATCTAGTTCTTTGTGACCTTGGAGAAGTCCCTTGTCCTTTCTGGGCTTCAGTTTCCCCATCTGTGAAATGCAATGTTGGACCCATTGTCCTCTGAGGCCTTGTCCAGCTCTGACATTCTGGGAGGAGTGTGTGTTTCTCACCCCCTGGAGACAAAGGCCTGAAAATCTTGGATCTATAGGAGCCTTGGACCAGGGAGAGCGAACAGCTGGGGCCAGGCTGGCTGGATCCCAATTGTTCAAGGGAAGAGGAGGAGGAGGAGATGCATGGGGCTCTCCAAAGCGACAGCTGGGTGAGCCTGGCTGGGGGCCTCATCCTCGCCTGCCATCTGTGCCTCCTTCCTGCAATCGGACAGGCGGGGAGGCGGATGGGGGTGTGGATGGGGCCCGAGGCCAGCCAGAAACCTGGGTAGAAGAGGGAGGGGCCACACAGGGAGAGCCAGGGAAGAGCCAGGGAGTTTACTTGTGGGTGCTTAACCCTTTCCACCCTGGTCTTACAGGACCCTTGAGAGAAGAACACAAAGGATTAAGGTTATGCAGTCCTGGGTCCAGTTAGACTACTTAAAGTCTATGTGACTTTAGACAGGTTACTTAACCTCTCTTAGAACTTCACTTTCCTCCTGTGTCCAATCAACATAATTTTTAAAACCTAAAATTCTAATCTTGGGATTAGAGTAAGGTTTAAATGACATGGTGTAGATTAAGTGGATATTGCAAACTGGATGAGGCAAACAGTTAATGCACTCAGCTGCTAACTGCAAGGTTGGAGGTTTGAGTTCATCCAGAGGTGCCTGAAAAGAAAGGCCTAGAGATCTCCTTGTGGAAAATCAGCCACTGGAAACTCTGGGGAGCACAGTCCCACTCTGACACACGTGGAGTTGCCATGAGTTGGAATTGACTAGACAGCAACTGGTTCGGTGGTGGATTAAGTGCCTCAACACAGCACTTCCCCGGAGGTGCGGTGCTTCAGTCTGTCCAGAGAGGGCTTACCCCTGGACAGTAAAATGCCCTCACTGGTTAGAATGCCATTTGATGAGACCCCAGGCAAAGGTTTGTAAAGTGCCCTCACTGTCCCCAGGCACTTGGGAGTTTACAAGTGACTTTCCCTCCTCCACCCCTTTCTCCAGTTCTTCCTTCCTCCTGGACAGCCCTTAAAAAAAAAAAAAAAAAAAAAAAATCTCCACACCGTTGAGTTGATTCCAACTCATAGTGACCCCCATAGGGTTACAAGGCTGTAAATCTTTATGGAAGTAGATTGCCTCATCTTCCTCCCAGGGAGAAGCTGGTGGGGTTGAACCACTGACTTTCTGGTTAACAGCCAAATGCCTTACCCATGGGTCACCAGAGCTCCCGCTGATTGCCCTTACTCACCAATATTCACAAACACAAAATCCTACCCACTGAGAATAATTTATCATATACGCATAAGTATTTGTTTTCAGATAAGCAAAATCTTCACATAGTTCAAACCTCAGAAGCAATCAAAGGACATACAGTGAAAAGTCTACCTCTCACCCTTGTCTTGCAATTATTCAGTTCCTCTACCAGGAGACGTTATCAGCTTCTCTACTGTCTTTCCTGGAATACTATATATATTCTTTTTACATAGAAGATAACACACTATCTACATTGTTCTCTCTCTGCCTTGCTTTCTTCATGTAATTATATATCTCAGAGATCTTTCCACATACATCAAATACAGAAAGAACATCCTTATCTATTTTTACAGCTACACAGTATTTGCTTGTTTGTATGTATTTTATAATGGACAGCCACATTTAGGGTATCAATGGGCATTTAGATGATTTCCAAGCTTTCATTATCTAATTTCAATTATCTAATATTTCATTATTGCTTTTTGTATCTTGTTGAGGAATGCTTAATGCCTAAGGTGTTTGACTGCTAACCAGAAAGGTGGCGGTTCAAACCCACTGGCCACTCCTTGGAAGGAAGATGGGGCAATCTACTTCCATAGTGCTACTGCCTCGGAAACCCAAGGAGGGGTCGCTATGAGTTGGGTCCAACTCGATGGCAATGAATTTGGGTTTTTGGGGTTTTTTGTTTTTGTTTTTCATTATCACAAATGAGAGAGTAATGTGGATGTGCCTATTTTACAGACGTATAGGTTTGTCTGTAGAATAAACTCCTAGAAGTTGAACTAATGGTTCAAGAGGTATGTGTTTTTTTTCAGGGAGGAAAAAAATAAAAAGAGAATTTCTTCCTAAAATTATACCCAAAAAACCCCACCAAACTCACTGCTGTTGAGTTGGATCTGACTCATAGGGACCCCTCCTTGGGTTTCCGAGGCGATATCACTACAGAAGTAGATTGTCCAATCTTCCTTCCAAGAAGTGGCTAGTGAGTTTGAACCACCAGCCTTCTGGTTAACAGTCAAATGCCTTAGGCACTACGCTACCAGAGCTCTTCCTGAAATTATAGTAGACAAATATTGCCTAACAGGGCACCCAGTAACACGAACTCACTGTCATTGACTTGATTCTGATTCATAGAGACCCTACAGGACAGAGTAGAACTGCCCCATAGGGTTTCCAAGGCTGTAAATCCTTATAGAAGCAGACTGTCTCAACTTTCTCCCACAAAGCGGCTGGTGGATTTGAACCGGCAACATTTTGGTTGGCAGCTGAATGCCTTAACCACTGCACCACCAGAGCTCCTCAACAGGACATAAAAAGCAATAATTATAAAAACAATTTATAAATTGGGTTTATCAAAATTAATAAATTGGCTTCATCATGTTGTTGTTGTTTGCCATCGAGTCAGACTCGACTCATAGCGACCACTCCTTGGGTTTCTGAGGCAGTATCACTATGGAAGTAGATTGCCCCACCTTCCTTCTGAGGAGTGGCTGGTCGGTTTGAACCACCAGCCTTCTGGTTAGCAGTCAAGTGCTCTAGGCACTACACTACCAGAGCTCCTGGCTTCATCATAGATATCATTTAAAAAGTGAAAAGATAAGCCACAGACGGGAAGAAAATATTTGCAATAAACATAGCTGACAAAGGATAGTATTCATAATATATAACCAGATTTAAAAGTGCATGAAAGACTTGGACAGGCACTGTGCCAAAGAGGATATTCAAATGACCAATAAGCCTGTGAAAAGTGCTACTTTATCAGAGTAGTTTCAATTATCATTTTTATTAATAATGAGATTGAAAGTTTATTTATATATTTAAGATCTATTTGCATTTCTTTTTTTGTGTGAATTGTCTATATTTTTGCCTGTCACTACTCACCAGGAGAATGCAAATTAAAGCCATGAGTAACTACAATTTACCCCCTAAAATGGCCAAATTACAAAACTGACAGTATCAAGTGTTAATGAGGATGAGGAGCAACTGAAACCCTCACATACTGCTGGTGGTAGTGGAAATGTTATAGCCACTTTAGAAACTGTTCAGTAGTGTGTATAATAAAGTTAAACATATGCCTACCCTGGTGCCTAAGGCACTTGACTGCTAACCAGAAGGCTGGCAGTTCAAACCCACCAGCCACTCCTCGGAAGGAAGGTTGGGCATTCCTACTTCTGTAGTGATACTGCCTCGGAAACCCAAGGAGGGGTCGCTATGAGTCCGGCCGACTTGATGGCAAATAACAACAACAACAACATGACTAAGCAATTCTGCTTGTACCTTGATACCTAAGAGAGATGAATACATATACTCACAAAAAAGACTTGTATAATAATGTTCACAGCAGCTTTACTCCTAATAGCCCAAACTAGAAGCAATCCAGACATCCTTCAGCAGGATAAATATATTGTGGCAGATTCATAAAATGGAATAGTGCACAGCAATAAGAAAGAATAGACTACTAATCCACATAATAACATGATGACTCTTTAAAACATGTTGAACAAAAGAAGCCAGATACAAAATAGTATATACTATATGTATGATTACACTTATTTGAAGTTCAAAAGCAGGCAAAATTGATCTGTGGTGACATTTGGGAAACTTTTTGGGATGATGGAAATTTCCTATATATTAAGCATGGTGGCAGTAACATGAGAATATATTGATAGAGATATAAATTCATCAAGCTATACACTTAAAATATGTGTTTTGTTAGACACAGATATACATTAGTTTAAAAATTCATATGAGGGAAAGAGGAAGCTATGTCCTTTGGAAATTTTTAAGGATATTAACAAAATTGTCTTCGATTGAAGTTATAACAGTTTACAGTCTCACCAGCAATGTATGTTGTTTTGTTGTTATATGCTGTCAAGATGATTTCCAACTCATAGTGACCCTATGTGCAGAGTAGATGTGTCCCATAAGGTTTCCTAGGCTGTAATTTACAGGTGCAGATTGCTAGGTCTTTTCTCTCATGAGTCACTTGTGGGTTATAACCCCTGACCTTTCAGTTAGCAGCTGAGCGCTTAACCATTGCACCACCAGGACACCTTTACAGCAATGTATATGTGTGCCTCTTTTCTTATTCCCTTGAAGATGAAGTGCTATGAAACTTTTTTTCAAGTTGAAAGGTGGAAAACTCAGAGTAGTTTTAATTAGCATTTCAATTAAAAATGACATTGAAAATCTCTTTATATGTTTAAGATCTATTGCATTTCCTTTTTGTATGAATTATCTATCCATATCTTTTGCCTGTAATTTTACTGGATCCTTTTTCTTACGATGTTTTCTGCAAAGCAGATTTCTTCTTTTAAATTTCAAGTAGTATAATTTACCAATAATAGAGTCTTGGTGGCACAGTGGTTAAGTGCTCAACTGCTAACCATAGATCAGCTGTTCAAACCCACCAGCTGCTTCACAGGAAAAAAATGTGGCAGTCTACTTCTGTAAACATGTAAAACCTTCAAACTCTTTCAGCAGTTCTGCTCTGTCCTATACAGTCACATGACTTGGAATCACCTTTACGGCAGTGGAATTAATTTACCAATCTTCTTTTCCTGGCTTCTGGATCTTGAGCCATAGTTGGAAAGACTTATTGTCTCTGAGGTTGTAATAGAATCTTCCCACCAGGTCTCCCAGTAATTTAATAATTTCATTTTTATATTTAAATTTTTGAGACATTTGGAATTTCCTTGGCGTAAAGTATGAAGTCCACCACTCGTTTGTTGTCTGCACTGACTTAACATATGTTGCTGTGATACTGGAAGCAATGCCACCAGTATTTCAAATACCGACAGGGTCACCCGTGGTGGACAGGTTTCAGGAGAGCTTCCAGACTAAGAGAGACTAAGAAAAAGGACAGGGCAGTTCACTTCTGAAAAAATTGGCCACTGAAAACTTTGTGAATAGCAGTGAAACATTGTCTGATATCATGTCAGCAGATGAGCTCCTCAGGTTGTAAGGTACTCAGAATATGACTGGGGAAGAGCGGCCTCCTCAAAGTGGAGTTGACCTTAATGATGTGGTTGGAGTAAAGTTTTCTGGACCTTCATTTACTGATGTGGCATGACTCAAAATGGAAAGAAACAACAGTGGGCATCTATTAATAATAAGAATGTGGAATGTGCAAAATATGAATCTAGGAAAAGTAGAATTTGTCAAAAATGGAATGCAACACATAAAGATCAATATCCTAGGCATTAGTGAGCTGAAATAGACTGGTATGGGCCATTTTGAATTGGACAATCATTTGGTCTACTATGCTGGGAATGACAAATTGAAGAAGAATGGTGTCATATTCATCATCAAAAAGAACATTTGAAGATCTATCCTGAAGTGCAATGCTGTCAGTGATAGTAATATCCATACACTTAGGAAAACTAGGGAGCTCTGGTGGTGTAGTGGTTAAGGCATGTGGCTGCTAACCAGACAATTGGCAGTTCAAACCCACCCACTCTAAGGGAGAAAGATTGAGTGGGCTGCTTCCATAAAAATTTACAGCCTTGGAAACCCAGTGGGAGTTGCTATGAATTGGAATCAAGTCAATGGCAGTGAGTTTGGTTTTTGGTTTGGTACAAGGAAAAGCTGTTAATATTACTATTATTCAAATTTACACACCAACCAAAGATGAGAAAATGGAAATTTTTTACCAACTTCTGGAATCTGAAATTGACCAACATACAATCAAGATGTATTGATAATTACTGATAATTGGAATGCAAAAGTTGGAAATGAAGAACCATCGGCAACTGGAAAATATGGCCTTGGTGATAGAAATTATTCTGGAGATAGAATTTTGCAAGACCAATGACTTATTCATTGCGAATACCTTTTTCAACAACATAAATGGTGGCTATATACCTGAACCTCTCCAGATGGAATACATAGGAATCAAATCAACTACATCTGTGGAAAGAGGCAAAGGAGAAGCTCAATATCTTCAGTCAAAACCAGACCAGGAGCTAACTGTGGAACAGACCTTCAATTGCTCATAGGCAATTTCAAGTTGAAGCTGAAGAAAATTAAAAACAAGTCCACAAGTACTGAACTGCAACCTTGATTATATCCCACCTGAATTTAGAGACCATCTAAAGAACAGATGGGACTTATTGAACACCAATGAGCGAAAACCAAACGAGTTGTGGGATGACATTAAGAACATCATACATGAAGAAAGCAAGAAGTCATTAAAAAAAAAAGAAAAGAAAAGACAATAAGAAAGGAAGAAAATACCAAAACAGATTTCACAAGAGACTCTGAAACTTTCTTTGGAATGGATAGGAGCTAAAGTGAATGGAAGAAATGATAATGTAAAAGAACTGAACAGATTTCAAAGGGCACCTCAAGAAGACAAAGTATTATAATGAAATGTGCAAAGATCTGAAATTAAGAAAACCAAAAGGGAAGAACATGGTTGGTATTTCTCAAGCTGAAAGAACTAAAGAAAAAATTCAAGCCTTGAGTTGCCATGTTGAAAGTTTCTATGGGCAAAATATTGAACCATGCAGGAAGCTTCAATAGAAGATGGAAGGAATACACAGAGTCAGTGTACCAAAAAGAATTGGTCGATGTTCAACCATTTCAAAAGGTAACATAAGATCAAGAACCAATGGTATTGAAGGAAGAAGTCCAAGCTGCACTGAAGGCATTGGTGAAAAATAGGTCTCTAGGAATAGATGGAATACCCACTGAGATGTTTCAGCAAATGAATGCTGCACTGAAGGAGCTCACTCGTTTATGCCCAGACATTTGGAAAACAGCTACCTGGCCTACCATCCAGAAGGGATCTATATTTATGCCCATTCCAAAAAAAGGTGTTCCAACAGAATGTGGGAATTATTGAACAATATCATTAATATCAGACTCAAGTAAAATTTTGCTGAAGATAATTTAAAAACCATTGCAGCACTATATTGACAGGAGCTGCCAGGAATTCAGGCTGGCTTCAGAAGAGGACATGGTGTGAGCTATATCATTGCTGATGCCACATGGATCTTGGCTGAAAGCAAAGAATACCAGAAAAATGTTTACCTGTGTTTTATTGACTATGCAAAGGCATTTGACTGTGTGGATCACAAAAAGATGATGGATAGCATTGTGAAGAATGGGAATTCCAGAACATTTCATTGTGCTCATGAGGAAAATATATAGACCAGGAGGTTGTCTTTCGAACAGAACAAAGGGATACCGCATGGCTTAAAATCAGGAAAGATGTGTGTCAAGGTTGTATCCTTACCCATACTTATTCAATCTGCATGCTGAGTAAATAATCCCAGAAGCTAGGTTATATGAAGAAGAACGTGGCAACAGGTTTGGAGGAAGACTCATTAAAACCTGCAATATGCAGATGATACAGCTTTGCATGCTGAAAGGGAAGAGTATTTGAAGCACTTACTGTTGAAAATCAAAGACTGCAGCCTTCAGATGGATTACACCTCAACATAAAGAAAACAAAATTCTTCACAATTGGATCAATACACAATATCATGATGAATGGAGAAAATAGTGAAGTTGTCAAGGATTTCATTTTATTTGTATCCACAATCAACACCTGCAAAAAGGGTGTGGAGTCAGCTTCCTCCGACCTCCTCTAACTTCACAAGGGGGAAAGAGGATAGAGAATAACATCAACAGCCCAAGGCTGGTTCCCATGAGGTGCAGGTCAGACATGCTGCCGCCCTTCAACCTGTTTAACAATTCTGACAACAATCATCCTTCCCAAGGCACTCTCTATTTCTCTGCTGGTTTCAATAATTCATTGCAATGGCCACACAGAACTCACAGACAATACTCATGATTTTGGAATTTATTAGATACATAACAGGTTATAATTCAGGTTCAAGAACGCTTAGGATACAGTTCTTCAATCAGGACAGCCTCCCCTTGGTCATGCCCAAAGGCATGCCTCTTTCATCCTTGCCGTCTCAGCCTGGCCTCTGCCCTGCTCCGGCAAGTGTTACAAAGCTCTTTTACCTCTGTCAATAGGTGCACCCCACTTTGCCAGCAAGGCTTCTTCCTGAAATCATGCAGATTTCTCACTCTGTGGGCTAGCAAGCCCACCACTCAGTCTCACACAGGTCCCTTGGTTCTGCTGCCTCTGCTGCCACCATCTCTCTGCCAAGAGGTCCAGCACAGGGATTTCAGACCCAAGGCTACATTCTACTCCTATTTCTTTCTTGATGGTTGTGAGATCCTCCCTTTTCCACCTCTGGGATGGCTCATTTTAAGAGTAGTGAATGTTAAAACTGACCAATTCCCATGTAGGAGCTCTATACACCTTATTTCCATGGTCTCACCCCTACAAGAGTGTCATGTACTTTATTTACATTATTAGCAAGCTGTCCAATCCCTTTGGTGGGCCACAAAGCGCCTCACATTTACATATCCCACCCAGTCATCTGGTGGGAGTCACAAAGCCATGCTAGAAGAGCCATACCAAGTAATTCACTGCACCACAACACCCATGGAAACAGCAGTCAGGAAATCAAACTGATTTCATAAATGGTGTTGGCAAAACTGGAGATCCATTTGCAGAAAAATGAAACAAGATCTGTACCTCACACCATACACAAAAACGAACTCCAGGTGGATCAAAGACTTAAATGTGAAACCTAAAACTATACAGTTCCTCAAGGAAAAACTAGGGGCAAATTTAGAGGCCATAATATATTGGCATAAATAGACTATCAAGCATAACTCAAAATGCACAAAGAGCAGAAGAGAAACCAGATGATTGGGACCTTCTAAAAATTAAATTTTTATGTGCCTCCAAAGACTTCTCCAAAAGAGTGAGAAGAGAACATACAGAATGGGAAAATATATTTAGTAATGACATATCTGACAAGGGACATCTCTAGAATTTATAGAAAACTCCAACACCTCAATAACAAAAAGACAAAAAATCCAATTAAAAAATGAGCAGAAGACATGAATAAACACTTCACCAAGGATATTCAAGCGACCAACAAACATAAAGAAATGCTCACGATCATTAGCTATTAAAGAGATGCAATTCAAAACAACAATGAGATACCATCTTGCTCCAGCACTAGTAGCAAAGTTCAACAAGACACAAAATAACAAATGCTGATGAGGAAGGTGGAGAGATTGGGACTCTCATACACTGCTGGTGGGACTGTTAAGTGGTTTAACCACTGTGGAAAGCAGTATGGCAATTCCTTCAAAAGTTGGAATTAGAAATACCATTCAACTCAGCTATTCCATTACTAGGTATATATCCTAAAGAAGTGAGAGTCATGACAAGGACAGACATATGCATACCCATGTTCATCACAGCATTATTTACAATAGCCAAAAGATGGAAACAACCTTGGTGTCCATCACCTGAGGAATTGATAACCAAACTATGGTACATACACACATTGGAATACTATGCAATGCTAAAGAATAATGTAGAATCTGCAAAACACCACAAAACATGGATGAACTTGGAGGACATTATGCTAAGTGAAATAAGTCAATTACAAAAGAACAAATATTGTATTAGTCCGTTATTGTAAAAGTCAAGGAAAGGTTTATCTATGGAAGGAAATTTTCTTTGTTGGTTACCAGGGGTGGGAGGGGAGGGGATGGAACCCTGTTAGATAGATAGAGATAAGTATTGATTTGGGTGAAGAGAAGGGCAATGTACCAAATGAGAGTGATCAATATGGTGGCATTGAGGAAGAGAAAGACATAGAGAGGTACATGGGCAGTACAGACAACAAAGATGAACCCTTTTGCACATACAGTACTGCATTGTCAGTGAAGGCAAACATGGGTATACAGGTGGATAGATGGGTGGACAGGCTGAACTAATGGGTATGTTTATGAAGCGGGGAGTGTACCTAAGACCATGTATAGGGTTGGCAGACAATGGTCCTATAAGTTTATGTGTATGATCTGAATTCCCAGGTGTATAGTAGAGCTGACAAGGGACAAGGTTGTGGTCACTGCTTGGTCACAGCCAGCTACCCAGAGGGACCTAGTAGTTGAACCTGTGGGCTCGGAACCATAGTCAGAGGGGACATCGAGCTCAATTGGCATAACATACTACATAAAACATTGTTCCGCTTCCTACTTTGGTGAGTAGCAACTGGGATCTTAAAAGCTTGCAAGCTGCCATCTAGATGCAACAATGGATCTCTCCTTGTCCAGAGCAAAGAAGAATGAAGAAAACCAAAAATTCATGGAAACAATTAGTCCTAGTGACTGGTACGCCATCAAATCTGCAGCCTATATGACTATGAGACCAGAAGAACTAGATGATGCACGGCTACCACTATCAACCACTTGGAGTGGGATCTATGTAGGAGATTCTGGATAGGGAGAACAATGTGGAACAAAACTCAAAATCATTTGGAGAAAAAAAAGGGGAGGGACCAGGTTTGCTGGTCCGATAGCACCTGGTGGAACTACTGAGACTATGGCCCCTAGCCATGGAATTGAACCCAGACCTGTAGCTTCCAGCCAAACAAAAGACAGGCATATGAGTTGAACATTTACCTGAGGTAGATACATTCCTTGGAAAGAACAATCATGGGAGAAAGAGGGGCTGCTTATGCACAGGGAGACAGCTCAGGGGGCAGGAGTACATGGAGGGATGGACACAGGGAAGAGGTAACTATCAGGAGGAAGTGGGAGGGGAGCTGTTGCCTTGTGGTAAATTGTGGTCAACGTCAGGAGACAAAGTGTATGTGAATTGCTGTATGGAAAGTGAATTTGCTCTGTAAATTCTTACCCAAATCACAATTTAAAAAAAAAGAAAAGAAATCAAATGATGTATTTCATTGGGCAAATCTGCTGCAAAAAACCTCTTTAAGTGTTAAGAAGAAAATAAATCGCCTTGAGGAATAAGGTGAGCCTGATCTGGTGGTGTAGTGCCTAAGGCATTTGCCTGCTAACCAGAAGGCTGGAGGTTCAAATCCACCAGCCACTCCTCAGAAAGAAGACTGGGCAATCTACTTCCATAGAGATACCACCTTGGAAACCCAAGGAGGGGTCATTATGAATTGGAACCAACTCGACAGCATTGAATTTAGTTTTTGGCTTTGATCCAAGCCATAGTCTTTTCAATCACCTTATATGCATGTGAATGTTGGACGATGAATAAGGAAGACTGAAGAAGAATTAATGTATTTGAGTTACGGTGTGGGGAAGAATATTGAATATACCAAGAACTGCCAGAAGAGTACCACATCTGTCTTAGAAGAACAACCTGAATGCTCCTTAGAAGTGAGGATGGCGAGGCTTCATCTTATGTATTTGGACATGTTGTCAGGAGGGATCAGTCCCTAGAAAAGGACATCATTAAAGTAGAGGGTCATCAAAAAAAAGGAAAACCTTCAACAAGGTGAATTAACACACTGTACAACAGTGGGTTCAAACATAGCAACGATTGTGAGGATGGTGCATGTGAAAATGGTGTGGCAGAGGTGTCTGATCTCCTCTAACTTCACAAGGGAAAGGAGAATCAATATTCATCAGCCCAAAGCTGATTCCTATGAGGGGGAAAGTCAGATACACCTTCTCTCCTGTTTACCAGTTCTGACACTAGCCATCCCTTCCATAGTACTCTCAGCTTCTCTGCTGAGTTCAACAATTTGTTGAATGGCTACACAGAACTCACACACAATACTCATGAGTATGAGATTTATTAGGGAAGTAGCAGGTTACAATTTAGGATCAGGAGAGACTCAAGACTGGGCAGCATTTTGTTCTGTTGTAGACGGGGTCACTTTGAGTTGGAACCAACTTGAAGGCAACAATAACTCAATTTTCTTAATATCACTTAGTAAGTAATCCATCTTTCACTGATTTAAGATGCAGTCTTTGTTACACACTATATTTCTGTATGTATTTGGGTTTATTTATTGACTCTGTTTTCCTATTGGTCTGTCTCTCTATTCATGTACCAGTAGCACAATGCAGTGTTACTAAGGCTTTACCAGGCTAGTCATCATTCATTATTATCTTTTCTCAGAAGTTCCATGTTTCTTCTTGATTGTTCATTTTAGTATTTAGAATTTATTTACATAGACATAAAAACAAACAAACTTTTGTTATCTTTTAAGGTTGTTAGGTGTCATCAAGTTGTTTCAAACTTATAGTGATCCTTTGCACAGCAGAATGAAACATTGTCCAGTCCTGTGCCAATCTCCATCTTTTAAGGGAATTGTGTTTAATTTATAGATTAAATTACAAAGAATGGATAACTGTATGGTGCAGAGTCTAACTGTCCATGAACATAGTTTACTTGCTCTAGTTTTCTTTTGTAGCCTTTAGAAGTGTGTTAGGAGCTCTGGTAGCATAGTGGCTAAAGCACTTGACTGCTAACCAGAAGGCTGGCGGTTCAAACCCACCAGCCACTCCTTGGAAGGAAGGTTGGGCAATCCTACTTCCGTAGTGATACTGCCTCGGAAACCCAAGGAGGGGTCGCTATGAGTCGAGGCCGACTCGACGGCACATAACAACAACAACAACAGAAGTGTGTTAAAGAGCCCTGGTAGCACAAATGATGAAGTGCTCAGTTCCACGGGAAAAGACCTAGTGATCTGCTCCCATAAAGATTACAACCGATGAACTATTAGGTATGTCTGTGCAGTGGGGAGAGTGTGCCCAAGAACATGTATTGGTTTGGCAGACAATGATTCTATAAGTGTATTTGTATGTTCTGTAAGAATGTCCAGGTATATAGTAGAGCTGACAAGGAACAAGGTTGTAGTTACTTCTTGACCACAGCCAGCTACCTGGAGGGAGCGAGTAGTTGGACTTGTGGGCTTTGGACCATGGTTGCAGGGACATCAAGCTGAATTGGCATAACATGCTACACAAAAACATTGTTCCACATCCTACTTTGGTAAGTAGCAACTGGGATCTTAAAAGCTTGCAAGCAGCAGGGGACATCAAGCTCAATTGGCATAACATAGTACACAAAACATTGTTCCACCTCCTGCTTTGGCGAGTAGCGACTAAGGTCTTAAAAGCTTGCAAGCTGCCATCTAGATACAACAATGAGTCTCTCCTCGTCCAGAGCAAAGAAGAATGAAGAAAACCAAAAATTCATGGAAACAATTAGTCCTAGCGACTGGTACACCATCCGATCTTCAGCCTATACAACTATGAGACCAGAAGAACTAGATGGTGCCCAGCTACCAATGTCAATCACTTGGAAGAGGATCTATGAAGGAGATCCTGGATAGAGAGGGAGAACAATGTGGAACAAAACTCAAAATCATTTGGAGAAAAAAAAAAAAAAAGAGGGGACTAGTTTTGCTGGTCCGATAGATCCTGGTGGAACCCTGAGACTATGGCCCCTAGCTGCCCCTTAGGTCTGGAATTGAACCCACGCCTGTAGCTTCCAGCCAACAATAGACAGGTATATGAGTTGAAAATTTCCCTGAGGTAGATACACTAAAAAAAAAAATAAATAAAGCTTGCAAGCAGCCATCTATATGCAACGATGAGTCTCTCCTCATCCAGAGCAAAGAAGAATGAAGAAAACCAAACTAATTGGAAACAATTAATCCAAGCAACTGGTACAGCATGTGATCCTCAGCCTATACAACTATGAGACCAGAAGAACTAGATGGTCCCCAGCCACCACTGTCAACCACTCAGAGAGAGATCAATACAGGAGATCTTGTATAGAGAGGGAGAACAATGTGAAATAAAACTTTAAATTATCAAAAATAAAAAAGACCAGGTTTGCTCATCTGATAGGGCCTGGTGGAACCACTGAGACTATGGCCCCTAGCTGCCCTTCAGGTCTGGAATTGAACACACTCCTGTGGCTTCTAGCCAAACAAAAGACAAGCATGTGTGCTGAATATCTACATTAGGCAGATACACTCTTTGGAGAGATCAATCATGGGAGAATAGAAGGGCTGTGTATGCATAGGGAGATGGCTCGGGGGGCAGGAGTGCATGGGAGAGAGGACACAGAGAAGAGGTAACTATGAGAAGGAAGTGGGAGGGGAGCCGTTGCATTGTGGGAAATTGCAGTCAAAGTCATGAGACAAAGTGTGTGTGAGCTGCTGTATGGAAAGTGAATTTGCTCTGTAAAGTTTCACCCAAATCACAATTTTAAAAAAAAATTACAGCCAAGAAAACCCTGTGGGACAGTTTTACTCTGTCACATGGAGTTGCTATGAGTCAAAATCGATTCAACAGCGTGTAACGATAACAATAGTATGTTGAATTTTTCTTCACATAGATGTTATGCATTTCTTTTTACATGTATTCTTAGTATTTATCTTTTTGTGGCTATTGTAAATGGAGTCCTTTTCCATTATATCTTCTAGTTCGTTGTTGTTTGTATATTTAAAAGCCATTGAGTTTTGTACATTATTCGTTTATCCTGCCAGATGACTAAATTCACTAATTGTTTATAGTAGTTTTTCAGTGGTTTTTCTTGGATTTCTTAAGGTTACTATCTTATCAGCAAGCAGTGGTAATTTTATCTCCTTATTTATAATTTTTATACTCTAGTATCTTTTTTTATCCTAATTGCATTGACTAGCACCTCTAGGAAAGTGTCAAATAATAAAAAAAAAAAAAAAAACCTCACTGCCATTGAGTTGAATCCAACTCATAGCGACCCCTTCTTGGGTTTCTGAGGTGATATCACTACGGAAGTAGATTGCCCAACCTTCCTTCCGTGGAGTGGCTGGTGGGTTTGAACCGCCAGCCTTCTGGTTAGCAGTCATGTGCCTTAGGCACTACACCACCAGAGCTCCTCCCGTGTTAAATAACAGTGGTTTCCTGTTCTTAACTTTGATGGCAATGCCTCAAGTATTCACCCATTAAACACTTCGTAGAGAAAAATATATCATTTTCCTCAAGCATATTATTATCAAACTCTTCAAACATACTGCAAAGTTTAGAGTTTTACAATGGACACCACCAAGAGTCTACCATTAGCAACTTACTGTAATTGCCATTGCTAAGTCTCCCATTTGTTTGAGTTGGGGAAGGGATGTTAGACAGAGAGTGGGGGCTTCCTGTGTAGCTGGCACAGGACCTGAGCCATGGTAAGTGTTCAGATCACTATGAAAGCTATAAATGTCAAAAGTGGGTCCCAGATGGTTTAGTACCCTGCCCAAGGTATCATGTGAGTATCACAACTAGAGGAGGAGCCAAATTTATGACATGGAGTGGGGGTGATGCTCAGGTGAACAGAGGCAAAGGATGACTGCACCACCCACCCCAACTATACTGAACTTCTCCAGGACCTGGGACTGGGGTGATGGCATTTCCAGGAGACAATCTCTTTCCTGGCAGCTGGCAGGAATTTCCTTTCTTCCTTTCTTTCTATGTCTCCTGCTGCTGCCAAGCTGACTGACCCCTCCTAGAGTAGCCCCAGACAAAGAAAGGGAAGTGGCCAGCAAAGGTGCTTCCCTCCTCTCCCGAATAAGCCCTTCCTGGACAACTGGAAAGGAGCCCTGGTGGTGCAGTGGTACAGTGCTTGGCTGCTAACCTAAAGGTCAGTGGTTCGAACCCACCAGCTGCTCCACAGAAGAAAGATGTGGCATTCTGTTTCCATGAAGTTCACAGTCTTCAAAACACTGTGGGACAGTTCTACTCTGTCCAACAGGGTCACCATGAGTTAGAATCAACTGCACAGCAACAGGGTTGGACAGCTAGAGTGAGGTAATGAGAGGAGGATATAAGAGTGGGAAAAGGGCTAAAGAGGGGCAAAAGGAGAGCCCCTTGGTAGTGGGCAGGGGATCTCAGCATTGCCATTTTTTATCTGTACTATTACAATCATTTCCTTGAGTTAAAAAGAGAAGAAGAAGATGATATAGGAGAACGTGTTGTTGTTGTTGTTATGTGCCATCAAGTCAGACCTGACTCATAGCGACCCCTCCTTGGGTTTCCGAGGCAGTGTCACTACGGAAGTAGATTGCCTAACCTTTCTTCCGAGAAGTGGCCGGTCGGTTTGACCCGCCAGCCTTCTGGTTAGCAGTGAAGTGCCTTAGGCACTATGCTACCATAGCACCTGGGAGAACATGCACATTTTTTTAAATATTATTTATTTATTTATTTATTTATTGTTGGCAAAATACACAACCAAACATACATCGATTCACAATTTCTGCATGAACA
>NW_006921602.1:6300321-6325032 GCF_000298275.1 Orycteropus afer afer | reverse complement strand
TTTAGTCCACTTTTGTATCCTTCCCTTCAAGGCTCAGGGGTCCAAGATTATCTTCTGTGTCTGTGTTAATTGGTTTCCCTTTCCTTTGTTGAAGAGGATCTGTGCAGTCCTTCTGCCTAGTCTGCCATCTTGCCGGAACTCCCCGAGCTTGGCACTTTGAATTCAGATGTCTAGCCTCCAAAACTGTAAGAGAATAAACTCCTGTTTGTTAAAGCCATCCCATTTGTGGTACTTCTGTTAGAGCGGCACTAGGTAACCAAAACAAAAACCCTATGGAAGGCAGTTCTGTGGATTGTCATGAGATGGAGTCAACTCAACAGCAACTAACAACAACCTTGGCTCAAACATACCAATGATCTTGAAGACGGTTTAGGACTGGGCAGTGTTTTTTTCTGTTATATGTAAGGTTGCCGTGAGTTGGAGCTGATTCAGCAGCTAATAGTAATAATAATGATTTGGCTCTAGCAAATCCCTCACTCCTCCTTTAAGACTCACCTGCCCTACAGCCAAACCCTGAGCCAGTCCTAGTCATTCTCCAGGCCCTTCTTCAGCATGGACCATTCATTCTGGGTTATACTTCCAAGCACAACTCCTGGGCCCCAACTCAAGGAAGCCTTCCAAAGCCACTAGCTTCTTCTCTGCCACCAACTTATGTTCATATTTCAACCCTGCCATGTGGGAGTGTTGCTGTCTGCTTTCATACCTGTCCCTGTTACCAGGCTCTGGAATCTTTGAGGCCAGGGACCAGATCCATCCATCTTTCTATTCCAATAGCCAATGTTGGGCCAGTATGCTAGACAGGGGTCTTTGGGGATGGGAAACCTCTGAACACAGGGTGGTGAAGAGTTTTGGCCAAAGCCCCAAGTCTACCTAACTGTAGAGCTTTGAATGTAAGACCCTGCATGAGGGGTGTGATGGGTGAAACCCTGTACACAAGGCAGAAGCTCCCTGCAGACCCCTCACCCAGCTGCCTTCAGCCATTCCTCCATGTGGTGTAGCAGCTTGTTGGGTATCTGGGACCAGCATCCAGTGAACTTAGAATCAGGAAAGTAGAGTTGTGCTGGGTTCCTCTACTCATTGTGAGATGGGACAATGCCCTAAGACTGGAGTAATGTGGGCATTGCATCATGCTGGAGGAATGCAGAAAGAGCTAGTTCTTTTCTTACAGGGATGGAGTTGCTGGAAAGGGGGACTTTAGAAGCATTACCTCTGTCTCTGTTATAGAATTAGAATATGTGGCTGTAAAGATCATGGGCTAGAATCCTGACTCAGTCACTTTCTAGCTGTATTATTACTCCTTAAAGCATTGTTGTTGTTGTTGTTGTTGTTGTTATGTGCCGTCGAGTTGGACCCGACTCATAGGGACCCCTCCTTGGGTTTCTGAGGTGGTATCACCACGGAAGTAGATTGCCCAACCTTCCTTCCGAGGAGTGGCTGGTGGGTTTGAACTGCCAGCCTTCTGGTTAGCAGTCAAGTGCCTTAGGCACTACGCTACCAGAGCTCCCCCTTAAAGCATTAGTTTTCTTATTTATAAACTGGGGGTAATAAGTCCCACCTCACAGCATTGTTATGAGAACAATGATTGCTCATGCTTATTTTGCACATACAATGGCCAGGGCCTGTTCTAAGTGTTTTACATCCTTTGTCTCACTGAAGGCTCACAGCAACCCGTGCTGCCCCATTGTGCAGCAGAGGAAACTGAGGCAGCGGAAGTTTAGGCAACATGTCCCAAGTCACACAGCTGGAAAGTGATAGAAGCAGAATAAAACAGGATATTGTGGGCCAAAGGGTTACCAGAGTACCTGGCACATAGCGAGCTTCAATCAGTGTTGCCCCTCTGAGTGCCCAGACTTGACTATCTACAGCGATTGGCAGGGGTGGGAGCTACAGGAGGTCAGACAGTGTTCTGGATCATGTAGACAATAAACATAAGGAGAACAGACAAAGTCCTTTTCTGTGGATCTTTGTGGGCCAGTCAAGAAAACAGACAGCAAGTAAACAAGCCATTAAATAAGGTGATTTCAGACAGTGACAGTGACAGTGCTGGAAAGGGACCAAAAAAAAAAAAGCAAAGTAACACAAAATAACAATTCAGTGTTGTGATAGAGTCTTGAGAGGGGATTTTCGAAGACCTCTCTAAAAACTTGAATGATAAGAAGGAGCCAGTCATGTAAAGACTGCAGGAACAGTGTTTTAGAAAGAGGGAACAGCATGTGCTAAGCCCCAAGGCAAGAAAGAAGGCTGATGTAGGTGGGGCATCATGGGTGGTCAAGAAAGGGAGATGCAATTGGGGAGGCAGGCAGGAGCTAGATTACTCAGAACCTTGAAGACCATAATGAGAAGTTTTGATTTTCTTCTAGGTGGAGTAGGAAGGCATTAGATGGTTCCAAGCTCAAGGACCTCTTACTTAAGATAAGCAAAGAAATGTATATAATAATACATCCCTTAGAAAGCCTGAGATAGGACTTGCCTTTGAGAAGCAAGCAACTTGTTCAAGCTTGGACCATGGTTTATTCTCTCTGCTGGGGTCACATCAGGCTTAGGGCCTTTGTCTTTCATGATCGACTTGGGATTTGAAATCTACACAGCAGCTTCACCTGCCTGCAAACCAGCAGATGCTTTGATGGGAACTCACAGACCTTTTCTTTGGCCAGGGGAAACATGGAAATTGGGTGTGAAGAGTTGGTAGATTTTCTGGCCCGATGGGTGTGATGAGTTTTCTGAAAGAAATTGCAAGGATTTGCAGAAACACAGACAGCAGCAGTGGGCCGGGGCCAGGAGAGGAATCCATTGCCAGGACTGCTCTGAACTCTTGCTGGATCACTGAGTGGCCCCACCCTAGAACAGTAGGTGAGGCTGTCCCCAAGCTGGCCATGATCTATGCCCCCCAGGCTTCAGAAAATAAATATTCCAGGATGGTTTGGGGGCTCAACAAAGAAATTCCTGACAATTTACTGATAATAAAAGTATTATTTATAATCAACCAAGTAGGGAACCTGATACAAGTCCCAGGGTAGCACACATGGTTAGGTGCTCAACTACTAACCAAAAAGTTGGTGGTTCGAACCCACCAGAAGCGCCTTGGAAGAAATACTCGGTGATCTGCTTCCAAGAGGTTACAATCTTGAAAACCCTCTGAAGTGTGCTTTTGCTCTAACATACATGGGGTTGCCATGATTTGGAACTGACTGGAAGACAGCTGGTTGGGTTTTGGAATTAAGAAGGCATAGTAGAGATATTTAGAATAATTTGTTTCTATAGATGGATCAAAAGTGAATTTTTTGTTATGTTAATGAGGCAGGATTAGTGTAGGGTGGGTCTTGAGTCAAAATCTTTTGAGTTATGAAAGGAGATTAAGCCAGCAGAGATTCGGGGATGTAGATTCCACGGGGACGTAGATTCCATGCCTCATAAGGATCACGCAGGAACCAAGGAACAGAAAATGAAAAAAGACAAGGACCTTCCCTCAGAACCAACAGAGAGAGAAAGCTTTCCCTTAGAGCCAAATACCCTGAATTTGGGCTTCTAGCTTCCTATACTATAAGAAAACAAATTTCTGTCTGTTAAAGCCACCCACTTGTGGTATTTCTGTTACAGCAGTGCCAGATAACTGATACAACCTAAGATTGCAAAAGTAGGAAATTGGTTAATGTATTGTGGTGCATTATGGAATACAATTAAAAATGGGCACGTTGTACGACACGAAAAGATTGTTCTACATCCTACTTTGGTGAATATCAACTGGGGTCTTTAAAAGCTTGCAAGTGGCCATCTAAATGCAACGATTGATCTCTCCTCATCCGGAGCAAAGAAAACAAAGGCGCATGGAAACAATTAGTCCAAGTGACTGTTACACCATGCAATCCTCAGCCTATATGACCATGAGACCAGAAGAACTAGATGGTGCCTGGCTACCATTGTCAACCACTTGGAAAGGGATCAGTGCAGGAGATCCTAGATAGAGCAGGATAACAATGTGGAACAAAACTCAAAATCATTAAA
Organism: Orycteropus afer afer; assembly: GCF_000298275.1. Classification (NCBI taxonomy): domain Eukaryota; kingdom Metazoa; phylum Chordata; class Mammalia; order Tubulidentata; family Orycteropodidae; genus Orycteropus; species Orycteropus afer. The sequence goes on along the minus strand of NW_006921602.1, from coordinate 6,321,030 downwards.
AAAAAAAAAAAAAAAACAGGTTTACTGATCTGATCAAGGAGCCTAGTGAAATCCCTGAAAATAAATATTCCAGGTAACTAGGGCTCCTAGTTACCCTTCAGGCCTGGAATTGAACTCACTCCTGGGGCTTCCAGCCAAACAATAGACAGGCATATAGGGTGAACATCAAGTAGATACACTCCTTAGAAGGATCAATCATGCAAGAAGAGAAGGGCAGTATTTGCACAGGGAGATAGCTTAGGGGGCAGGAATGCATAGGACAGAAGGACACAGAGAAGATGTAACTACAGGGAGGAAGTGGGAAGAGAGCTGTTACATTGTGGGGGATTGTAGTCAATGTCATGAAACAAAATGCTTATGAACTGCTGTATAGAAAATGAATTTGCTCTGTAAACTTCCACCCAAATCACAATATTTTTTTAAACAAAAGGGCATATTGAAGAATCTCTAATAGTACAGGAAAAAAAGAAAACTCTCCCTAACTGGGTATAAAACAGAGAAAAATGGTATTCACCAGGACAGAGGCAGAGTTATCCTTTATCAATATCTCCCAAATTTCCTGCCTTTTTGGTTTTTTCCTATTTTTTTAAAGTGAGGAAGGAGCTTCTGAAATGTCAGGAATTGGAGTCTCTCAGTGGGAACTCAGGAAGTTGGCACATCAGGTCTATCCCTCACTGGCTGTGGGGATGGATGTGACTTACCCACTAGACTTACCTGCTCTCTGCCTCAGTTTCCCATTTGAAAATCTGAGGTGATAATATCTGTCCTATCTCCCTCACAACACATGGGAAAATATATCTATACACCCACTCGTCACTTACTAACATGATTAGGTCCCAAAGACCAGGTTATTATATGAAAATTGGCATTACATGGAAATGGAGGGTTTGTGGGGGGTTTTTTTTGTTGTTGTTGTTGTTTTTCCTGTTTTCAGAGCATCCATTTGTCCAATATTTTATTTAGAAAATTTGATCATAGAAATAAGAACACCTAAGATTTACTGGTAGTGTAGTGCCTAAGGCACTTGACTGCTAACCAGAAAGCTAGTGGTTCAAACCTACCAGCCACTCCTCAGAAGGAAGGCTGGGCAATCTACTTCGGTGGTGATACTGCCTCAGAAACCCAAGGAGGGGTCGCTATGAGTCGGGTCCAACTCGAAGGCACATAACAACAACAACAAGATTTACTGATGTGCTCATCATCATGACAAGACAAGTTACCGATTATTCCTCTGTGGAGAAGGAGGCTTGGAGCAGACAAAGCTGGATAAAACCAAGTTGTGTGACTGGAGGGCCCATGGCTTAACTACCTCAGGCTTAACCTACCTTCTTCCTGGACTAGGTCAGAGCTCCCCTCATGCAGCAGCCTCCAGGGCTTCACTCCTGCCTGCAAGCCCTGCATTCTTGATCTCAGAGCTTCCTGTGAGAGCAGGGCCTAGTTTGGCTCACTTTGGGATGTCATGGAACTTGCACTTATTTCTCCCAAACTCCCTCTCCAAAGCCTCATTCTTTCCTTCCTTCCCCACCCTCCACAGCAGTTTTGAGCTACAGGGCCTCAGGTTCTGCATAGAAGGTTGGGACCCAGAACAGGCACCTGCTGGCTCTGTGCTGCCTGCGAGTCCTTCTGGAAGGCAAGCCCTTCCCAGCACCTGGATGAGGCATCTAACTGCAGGAGGGAGTGGAGGGCTCCCTGCTTCCCAGAGGCTGGGAAGAGGTGCCCCACAGCCATTGCCACCATGCCTGCCACCTTGTTAATGCACAAAATAGTCAGACAGTAGATTTTTTACCATTGTCATAAATGCAAAATGTTGGATAATGAGATAGTCAATAAGTGAGGAGTAGGTGCTTGTGAAAATTGCAGGGGGTAGTAGAACAACTCAGTGATTTGTAATTAGTTGCTCTGTGTGTGTGTGTACTTGTTTTCTTTGAGCATGTGTAACTTTTGAAATTAAGAAAACATTTTTAGATTTCTTCAGGGGGATGAGAAGGTATTCACATCATGCACATTTACTATGTTTACTATTTCCTCTTCAAACAATCCTTTCTCATTGCTCTGCTTCTTGGCAGTCGAGCTTAGCTCCTGCCTTTCAGCCCTTTCTGTGAGCTTTGCTTGTCTCCACAGTTCCCCCTTCTTCATTGATCAGAACATATTGCTTCTTCCTTATAAAACCTGAGCATCAGACCAATACCCGGACAGAGAAACAAGAAAAATAAAAAAAGTGTCTTAGTTCTCTAGTGCTGCTGTAACAGGAATACTACATGTGGAAGGCTTGAACAAACAGAAATTTATTCTCTCACTGTGCAAGAGAACAGAAGTCCATATTCAGGAGTGCGGCTCTAGGGGAAGGCTTTCTCTCTGTGTTGGCCCTAGAGAAAGGTCTTAGTCTCTTTTCAACATCTGTGAGCCAACCTTGCTTGGAGATCTCTATGTGTCTTGGCGTTAATCTTTCCCAGAGTCTAGGAGGTTCCCAGCTGAGGGACCCTTGGTCCAAAGGACAAGCTCTACTCCTGGTTCTTCATTCTTAGTGATAGTAGGTCCTTCTGATCTCTGCTCAATTGTTTATCTCTTTTATATCTCAGACTGACTCAAGATACAACCTAATCCTGTAGATTGCATCCCGCTTCCTTAACATGACTGCCTCTAATCCTGCCTCACTGACATCATAGAGATTAAGATTTACCACACATGCAATAATTACATTGGATCACAAAATGGTGGATAATTACAAAATACTGAGAATCTAGGCCCAGCCAAGTTGACATGTATTTTTTGGAGGGATACAATTCAATGCATAACAGAAAGAAAGAAACACTTTTATAGCAAAATTGTCTAAGAGCAGTGAGTTTGTCTAACTTAAAAAAAAAAAAAGTGATGTAATTCCAAAACCAGGAAGAACTGTGGTCCAGGAAAGAGAGATCTGGGGAAGGGTGGGAGAGAGAATGAAATCAATCAGAGTTCCCAGGTTACAATTGTTCAGGTGGGACAAGGAGAGCCAGGAAATGACCTATGATCAGACTCACCACACAGAAGTTTGGATTAGATGCCCTTAGTGACGGGTGTCAGAGATGGCCTGGGCTAAAAATGAGCTCAGGTAGAGGTGAGGAGGCAGCCAGGACAGCCTGAACCCCAAAGAAAAGACAGGATCCCTGGGAGACTCTGGTAGTGCTGGACACCTGAGCCAAGCGGGTGGGGTGTAGAATCTCCCCTCTTCTACCCTTCAGTGGTAACTGTGAAAGGGGGCCCATCATGTGGAATGTCAAAGTTAGGAAAGGCCTCAGAATTTACTGGGGCCTACCCCATCACTTTATAGATAAGAAAGACCCAGAGAAGGAAAATATTTTTCCCAAAGACACACAGTATTGTGGATGGCCAACTGGGAAAGGGACTCTAGCTCCCAAGAGCTGGTAAATTTAAAAAAATAGTTGATTTTTTCTATCTGGTCCTCAAAACAGCTTATGGCAAGTGCTTCAGGGAGGCAAATTTTTATCCCAGTGTAAGAATTTTAGGGAGTTCTGGTGGCATAGTGCCTAAGGCATTTTACTGCTAACCAGAAGTTTGGCGGTTCAAACCCACCAGCCACTCCTCGGAAGTCAGGTTGGGCAATTTATTTCTGTAGTTATACTACCTTGGAAACCCAAGGAGAGGTCGCTATGAGTCAGATCTGACTTGACAGCAGTGAGTTTTGGTGGTTTTTTTTTTTTTTTTTTTTTGGTTTATAAGAATTTTATAGTGAACTGAGCACAGTAATGAGCTAAAGGAGACGAAGGCCATTCCATTCAAGGCTAGAGTATGTCTTAGGAACCTGAGCTCCCAGAAGGGGGCTGGTCCACTGAATTCCTTCTCAACCTGCCTAGAATTCTGGATGTGGCTGAGAGCAGCGCGGCTGCCGCCCTCTTCTGGTAAAATAGTAGTAGTGCAGTTTCTTGCTTGACCACAGTGTGGTCCTCTCGTCAGGCTGGGCTTTCCAGACAGGAACCAACCCTTTTTGTCTGAGATCCCCCCTTTTGGGGCCTTCGGGAGAGATACTGGGGATGCTCCCTGCGCACACATGTCAGGAAGGTGTGTGAGGCTGTGGAGAAGGGATGCAGCCTCCACCAATGTCTGTAACATGGAGGCAAAGGCAGCGAACACTCTTGGGTAACCAGTGCCCAGCATTACGGGTTCTCTCAGGGTAGCCGTATTGCACCCTTCCTGTGATCAGGGTCTCCAGGATTGACAGGGCCAGGGCTGTGCTCTGACCTGGGCACTCACCTGGGTGTCTGGAGACCTAGGCGTGGCTCTTGCATAGCCACTGCCCACTTACTCAATGACCTTGAACAATTGTCCTCCCCTCTCTTGACCTCACACTGATATGGGCTGGAGGGTCAGGGGCTCAGACAGCCAAAGAGAGGCTATGCATAGGGACTTCTCTGTGGGACACTGTGTTGTTGTTGTTATTGTTGTTATGTGCTGTCGAGTCGGACCTGACTCATAGCGACCCCTCCTTGGGTTTCCGAGGCAGTATTACTACAGAAGTAGATTGCCCCATCTTCCTTCCGAGGAGTGGCTGCTGGGTTTGAACCGCCAGCCTTCTGGTTAGCAGTCAAGCGCCTTAGGCACTACGCTACCAGAGCTCCAAGAACACCAAATTCAGTGATGCCTGATGGCCTAGCCAGGCAAGATCTGGTTAATAGTTTGCACTGACCCAGCCACCTAATTTCCTTTCTCATCTTCCCCTCTCTACTGTTTCCACCAGTACCCCCACACTCTTTCCCCTCAGATCTACCTTCAGGAACATTTCCAAAGCTTATTCACACTGAGTTGACAGTGACTGATAATTATGCTAAACCAGAAGGCTGGTGGTTCAAACCACTAGCCACTCCTTGGAAGAAAGGTTGGGCAATCTACTTCTGTAGAGATACCACCTCGGAAACCCAAGGAGGGATCACTGTGAGTAGGATCCAACTCAATGGCAATGAGTTTGGTTTTGTTTTTATACCCTCCTCAGGAGCTCTGGTGGTATAGTGGATAAGACACTTGACTGCTAACCAGAAGGTCAGCAGTTAAAACCCACCAGAGCTCTGGTAGCATAGTGGCTAAGACACTTGCCTGCTAACCAGAGGGCTGGCGGTTCAAACCCACCAGCCACTCCTCGGAAGGAAGGTTGGGCAATCCTACTTCCGTAGTGATACTGCCTCGGAAACCCAAGGAGGGGTTGCTATGAGTCGGGTTTGACTCGACGGCACATAACAACAACAAGCTGCTCCTTGGAAGGAAGACTAGGTGATCTACTTCCGTAAAGATTTACAGCCTTGGAAACCCAGTGGGGGTTGCTGTGAGTCAGAAACAACTCAATAGCAGTGAATTTGGTTTTGGATACCCTCCTCAGTGGTATTTATATCTTAGTAGCAGCAAGGTCTGGGAGCTCTGGTGGCATAGTGCCTAAGGCATTTGACTGCTAGCCAGAAGGCTGGCAGTTCAAACCCACCAGCCACTTCTCAGAATGAAGATTGGGCAGTCTACTTCCATAGTGATACTGCCTCAGAAACCCAAGGAGGACTCACTATGAGTCAGATCTGACTCAACGACAGTGAGTTTGGTTTTTTGTTTAGCAGCAAGGTCTAGAACCAAAGGAATAAATCCCTAATGGTTGAATATCAGGTGTCAGCCAATCTAGGTGTCAGAGATCCTTTTATAAGGCAGCTAGACCTTAGGGTCAGAAAGAAAAAGGAAAATCTTCCCCTTCCCTTTTGTGTTAATCGGATCACTGATTGAAAGTACAGCATTGTTCTCAGCTCCATGAGCCAGACATTAATTGGGAAATAGAGTGGAAGGTAATCTGAGAAAGGCAACCATGATGGCAAACAATACTTCTGATCCAGCATGAATTGGGGTGTTAGTTCCAGCCCCCCTTTCACACACACGCACACACACACACACACAGCAAGCATGTTTTGGAATTTTCCTTCCAGCGGCTGCCTCCTGCTTTGCTGTCCATCAGTCATTCCATGAAGATTTCACAGTACCTTTGAAGGTGGGAAACAGCTTAACTTCCCCTTCATCTGACAGTTCATGCTCTGATTGGGCCTGTGGATCTGTCCCTTCCTCTACCACATCTTTGCAGGAAAAGCGTAAGCCTCCAAGGTCAGGATTGACATCTCCCAGGCAGAGCAGGAGTACCCTGGTGTCTGGAAAGGCCTGGGACACAAGGGATGAAGTCCTGGGCTCTAGTTTCAGCTCTTACTTACTGCTTGACCTTGAGCAAGTCACTTAATCCTTCTGAGACTCACTATTCTCACTTCTAAAATTAGGGGAATAATACTTCCCCCAGAGGAGGTGAGCCTCAAATAAAATGTTTATAAAAGTGTTTGTAACACATAAAACTCAGGTCCTTGATGGAATAATCCACCCTTCTAAAGCCTCTGTGATACTCCTTGGCCTTTTAATTCTGCCTCTCCCCTGTGTGGCTTTGGCCAAGTCATCTGTAAAATGGAGTTAGTGACGAGCTAATATGGCATAGTGGAGAAAGCATTTGGCTGCTAACCAGAAGGTCGGCAGTCCAAACCCACTAGCTGCTCTGTGGGAGGAAGATGAGGCAATCTACTTCCATAAAGATTTACAGCCTTGGAAGCCCTATGGAGATCTCTATGAGTTAGAATTAACTCGATGGCAGTGGGTAATACATATTTGAAGCACTTGGAAAACACTAACTCATTGTAGGTGCTCAATAAATCATAAAAGTAAATGATAAATAAGTGCTCAAAGCTATTATTACATCTCCTGGGAGAGAGCATTCATTCACTCAGTAGACTCTTACTGAGCACCTACTATGTGCCAAGCACCGTTCGAGGCACTAAGAATGAGTAAAACAGGCAAAAATCTCGGCCCTCTTGGGGCCTACATTCTAACGAGAGAGATAATTAAATGAAATAAGTCAATCACAGGGTATGAAACCCATTGTGTGGAGTCAATTCCAACTCACAGCAGTCCTGTAGGACAGAGAAGAACTACCCCATAGGGTTTCCTAGGCCGTAATCTTTATCCAAGCAGGTTACCAGGCCTTGCTTCTTCAGAGTCACTGAGTGGGTTTGAACTGCCAACCTTTCAGTTAGCAGCTGCAAGTTAATGCTAGGAAGAGAACTAAATCAGGGATGGGAACAAGGAAACAGGAGGGTGGTACAGCTTTAAATGGGATGGTCAGGGAATCTGATTGGCCCAAGCTTGAATAAGGTGTTCATCATGGTCCCATCTAGTAGAAAGTGTGTGTGTGTGTGTGTGTGTGTGTGTGTGTGTGTTGGGGGTGGCCCACACATGCATCTATAGAATGAGACATAGTTAAAGGAGCCATTGTGAACTTTGTGAGCTGTGTAGACAATTCCAAAAAAGGATGTTGAATTCAGAAGACCTTCTTTCTTGTGGCCCACTTTGGGCTTAAAGTCTGATGGCCAACCTAGCTAAAGATCATTCCCTCACTTGTCTGGTCTAAGGTGGCAAAGGATGAGGAGGCTGCTTAATAGCAGCAATCACTGCCACTGACTAAACCCACCAAGTGCCAGACTCCTCCCTGTAGTGTCTGTTCCAGCACCTCTGCAAGATGGTGGCTATTATTTGAAGAAAGCCTCAGAAGCAGAATTTGGACCCAGGTACATAAAACCCCTAACTTTGTGCTTGGGCTCTTGCAGCACTGGCTCCCCTGTGCCTGCTGTCACCACTGTGCTGCTCTGAGCACATCAGAACCACCACTCACCCCACTGAGACTCCTGAGTCCCTGAGTCAGAACGTGCCAGGCCCCCAGCACAAAGCTCCATTGTACAGATGGTAAAAGTGAGGCCCAGACAGGGATAGGTCTGACTCAAGGTTGCACAGCAGGTGGTAGAGCTGAGCTAGTGGTAGAGGACCAAGGGCCCCTTTCTGCCCCTGAGAGAAAGCTTTCACACAGACAATTGGGAGGCAGCTTTTCAGGGAAGGAGTATGAGGCTGTAATGCAGGGGTATTTGGAGATTTACTTAAGAGAGGCAAAGGTTATGTAGAAGCTACATTTCAAGGCCTCTCTGGACAAAAAGTAAATAGCCATCCTTGCTAAAGGCCTTGTGATTTTCCGTTGGAAATTGCTCACGCTAGGCCGGCCCCTGCCTTCCTTACCAGTGGAATAGCCCTGCTGGGTCAGTGGGCCACTCTCCCACTGCTCAGCCCTTTCTGTGTAAGTCTCCTGCCACCCCCCACTCCTAACATCAGTCCCTCTTCCCCTCCCTCCACCACCCTCCTGCACTATGGCTGTGATGGCTAGATCCCCTCTGCTCAAGGACGGAGCCCAGTCCCTGACCCAACTGACCACTGGTTTTCTGCCACCACAGCAAATCGTGAGGCTGGACTGGGCTAGGGCTTTCCAATCCTTCCCTAGTGGAGATCAGGTCTCTGTGAGAATCCCCTGCCTCCTGGGGCCTGCTGGTATTCCCTGGGTGTTGTAAATGGTTTGCTTTTGAAAACTAACCTGAAGGCTGGTGGTTCGAACTCACCCAGTGACACTACAGAAGAAAGGCCTGGCAGTCTGCTTCCATAAAGATTAAAACCAAGAAAACCCTATGGAGTACAATTGTGCTCTCTACTGCATGGGGTCACCAGGAGTCAGAATCAGCTTGACAGAAGTGGGTTTGGCTTTTAGTTTTAGGGCCTAGTGAGGCCTAGCGTTTTGGCCCAGGAGACTGACCCTGCCCTTTTATAATTGGCCAGAGGCCCTCTTCCCAGCCCATATGCCCCTTTCCCTTCCAGACTGAAGCCTACAGTACACTTGGCATCCTTCCCCTCAGTGCTACACAGGATGCATGTCACTGGCTGCTAGCTCATCCTTCAATCCTAGGTGGGTCAGATCCCCTTGCTACCCCATCTAGGAAGACTACTAAGCCAGTGCAGCCCCAGGAAAGAGCCAGGCAGACCAGCTTAGGGCTCCATGGCACAGAGCTGGGGCTCTGGGGCAAGGAAGCCCCAATTTCTCTACTGACAGGAACCCTTCCTTACCCAGAGCCCCCAGAAGGTGCCTGTGGAGCTGTTGGGCAATACCAGAGGGAAGGGAGCCATGGAGAGTATCCTAGGGGTCAGCAGGTGGGAGTACCCAGGGCCAAAGTCAGAGGAGCTGCCCCTACTGTCTCCCCTCAGGAGCTCCCAACACACAGGCACTGTGCACCCAGCTCCTAGCCTTCATTGCTGTATAACCCAGCTCTCAACAAGGGGTAGGCTTCACATATGCTTTGAGAATCAGAGTAGAAAATGTAGCCCCAGGTCATTGGAAAGAGCAAATGTGACTAGAGGCCAGGTGGGAGCCATACCACGCATGTGTTCACCTTCCGATCCCTCTGGCAGCCTAGCTCTGCTTGGCAATAGGACCCAGTCCCCATCCTGGCCCTCCAAGAAGAGGTGGGGCTTCCTGGAAATGCCACCTACTTCTCACTCATTCACTCACTCATTCATTCAGTAGGTACTTATTGAGAGGCTACTATGTGCCAGGCACTATGATAGGTGTTGTGGATACACAGTGAACAAAACAGACCGTCAAAGGAGGAATCCCAGCTGATGCATCTCAAGGTGGCCAACACCAAGCCTAGGGAGGGTCTTAGTGTTTGATGAATGGGTAACCAAGCACTGTCCCAGCTGGAAGGGGCTTGAAACTTCAGATTCGTTCAGCAGACACTTTGTGAGGAGGTATGCCAGGAGCTATGCTAGGTCTGGGGGTGCAAATATGGATTAGACAATGCCTTGCCCCAGAGGGCTCTCCTTCTGGAGGAGATAGAGCCCTGAGGCACTAAGCACAGTACAGGGGAGGGTGTGGTCCCAAGGGTGTGTGTAGAGCAGGAGGGACAGAGTGGGAAAGCAAACCCTCATTTTGCAGATGATAATAATAGCTAATCTTTACTGCGTGCTTACTTAGTGCCAGGCACTGGGCCAAGTACACGTATGTTTTTGTCTCATGGGGAAGCTGACATCCAGAGAGGATCCATGTAAGCAGAGTCAAATTTAGACCCCCAGTTTCTAAGAGCTAAGAGTTCAGTATGTTTCTTCTCTCACCACCCTAGTCCCTGAGGATCAGCCACCCTCGGCAGATGCAACTTCCGATTTAAAGGCTGTTTTTGAGGCCACTGATATCCCAAGGCCGTTGCTTTAAAGGTAGAATAGCCCCTTCAAGGGTCTGATCCAGAGGGCCTCTGCCCAGCCCACAGATCCCATATTATCCAAAAGACCCAGGGCTGAAAAAATATATATATATATATACACACACACACACACACACACATTTGAGTCTTTATATATATATGTAATTATATCTGACTCTATTGCTCTCTCTCCTATATATATGTATACATATCTGAGTCTCTGTCTCTCTCTATAAATATATATCTGAGTCTTTATATATATAAATATATATATCTGAGTGTGTGTGTGTGTGTATATATATATATACCTCAGTCTTTATATATATATTGCATTGGACAAATCTGCTGCAAAGGATCTCTTTAAAGTGTTAAAGAGCAAAGATATCACTTTGAAGACTAAGGTGTGCCTGACCCAAGCCACGGTATTTGCAATCACCTCATATGCATGACAAAGTTGGGACAACAAATAAAGGAGATCAAAGAAGAACTGATGCATTTGAATTCTGGGGTTGGCAAAGAATATTGAATATACTGTGGACTACCAGAAGAACAAAAAATATATCTTGGATGAAGTACAGCCGGAATGTTTCTTAGAAACAAGGAGGTGAGACTTCACCTCTCATACTTTGGTCATTTTGTCAGGAGGGACCAGTCCATGGAGAAGGATATCATGCTTGGTAGAGGATCAGGGAAAAAAAGAGGAAGACCCTCAATGAGATGGATTGACACAGTGACTGCAAAAATAGGCTCAGGCACAGCACTGATTGTGAGGATGACGCAGGAGCAGGCAGTGTTCCGTTCTGTTGTACAGAGAGTTGCTTTGAGTTGGAAATGACTCTATAGCACCTAACAACAACAGCAAATATATGTATGTATATATATGTGTGTGTGTGTGTGTGTGTATATATATATATATATAATTCCTTTCATTTATTTTGTTATTGTTAAGAACATATATAGTGAAACATGCACTGATTCAACAGTTTCTGTGTGTCCAAGACTGAGTCCTGATGGTGTCCATGCAAGGAATATGGCAGGCACTGGGCCCCTGCAGAGACTACATGCTCTTGATGAATGGTGGGTTCCCCAGTGGATAATCCCAAAGAGGCAGGGCAATGAATAAGCTCAACAGAATGGTGTTGTGGTAGTTATGTTTGTGTGTCAACTTGGCTGAGCCTGGTTGAGTAGCTGGGCAACTGGTGGTAGTTATTCCCCATGATGAGACTGGCAATCAACTCCATGGTGGGATCTACCACAAGCAGCTGAGTAGCTGCCTTTGGAATGTGGTCTGCTTCCTGTATATAAGGAGAAGCCTTGGGGATAGTCTCTAGCTTATGGCACCTTGAACCCTGCGTAGTTGTGTCATTGTTCAGCAGCCTGCCATGTTCTGCCAACCTTGGAACTTATAATGGACTTGAATGAATGGCCTGCCATATGGTTTGGTAACCTCGGGACTGTGCCATTTTATTTGTCGACCTTGGGCTCGTTAGCCTCAGCAGCCAGTAGCTGCCTGAGTGAAGAGATTCCTCTAGCTTCAGTGGGCCAGGAGCAAGAGGCAGAGCTGAAGCCCAAGGTCGAGGAGCTTTCACACAGCTCTTAGAACCTGGCACTTTGAACTTGGACTTCTAGCCTCCCAAACTATAAGAGAATAAGCTCCTGTTTGTTCAAGCCATCCCATTTGTGGTATATTCCTGTCAGAGCAGCACTAGGTAACCAGAGGTGCCCTGTGAGCCATCCTCACTACTGACAAGAGAAGCATCTTGTTCAACTGGCAGCATGTGGTTTAGGGATCATTTGAGCCCTGAATACAGACGACATTGTCTTTTGGGCCAGAGAGTTTAAGAAGAATGTCTGATACTTCTTAGGTTTACTTGTGTCCCACACTTTTCTGGGAAGCCTCCATGATTACCTTATATAAGATGAGGAGCTGACAATTTCTTTGGGATGGCAAAACCAACACTTGTGAAATAAAGGTAACAGTACCAGACAATGCTGAATTGAGAAGCAGGACAGTGTTATGGTTAGGCCCAGAGCACCACAGGCAGCTGCACAGTTCGTAAATGGTACTCTGTCAAGTTGTGCAGTGCACAACCTACACAACTGTACAGGGGATCTTGATCAGATCCACAGTTTATGGCATCATTAAACCAAAAAACCAAACTCACTGCCATTGAGTTGATTCAACACAGAGACCCCTCCTTGGGTTTCTGAGGTGGTATCTCTATGGAGGGAGCTCTGGTAGCATAGTGGCTAAGATACTTGCCTGCTAACCAGACAGCTGGTGGTTCAAACCCACCAGCCACTCCTCGGAAGGAAGGTTGGGCAATCCTACTTCTGTAGTGATGCTGCCTCGGAAACCCAAGGAGGGGTTGCTATGAGTCGGGGCCGACTCGACAGCACATAACAACAACAACAATCTCTATGGAAGTAGATTGCCCAGTCTTCCTTTTGAAGAGAGGCTGGTGGGTTTGAACCACCAGCCTTCTGGTTAGCAGTCAAATGCCTTAGGCACTACATCACCAGAGCTTCTGTGGCATCATTAGTTCAACAAAAATTAACTAAGAGCTTATCATTTGCCAGACATGATTCCAGGCACTAGGGTTATTCAGAGAACAAGACAAAGCACCTACCCTTATGTAGCTTACATTTTAGTTCAGAGATCAGACAGACCTAGGCTTGAATCCTGGCTCAGCTTTAATTTCACTGGGCCTTGGTTTTCTCATCTGTAAAATGGACACAACAATGCGTGCTTCATAGGGATATCATGACCAATAGTGGAAATAACAGTTGGTTCAGGTCTGACACATGAAGGCCCTTGGGAAATGGAAGGCTGTCTTACTGTAAATCATAGGTTAAGAGGATAGAGGCCTATAAAAATTGAAGAAAAGGGTAGATTTTGAGAGGTTGGGTGAATCCAAGGGGGCATCTTAGCAGGAGTAGGAGTCATGGTGGCTCTTGAGGATGAGGCTTGTGGAGGCCCCAGAGAGCAGTCTCTTCAAGGATGAGTGTCAGGAAGAGGTGAGAGGAGGAGGTGTGGCTGTCATGGGCCAATGAGAAGCACCTTGAGTTAGGACCAGATTTTCTGAAATCAGGAGCTAGGTAGGACACACATGATCTGACAAGGGTGTGTCTTCCAGGCTTGAGAAGCAGTCTCAGAGAAGTTTTGGTCATCCGAGCACTGGGATTTGAGATGTCAGTAATATATTAGGATCTGAGCCAGAACAATTAAAATTGGATCTATCTCTGGGTGAACAGGCTGAACAATTAGGTATGTCTATGCAGGGGGGAGTGTACCCATGACCATGTATAGGGTTGGCAGACAATGTTTCTACAAGTGCAAAATAGGCAAGGAGGCCACATGTTCTAACTTCCTCTAATCCCACAAGAGGAAGACAGAATTACCATCAATAGCCCAAGGCCTATTCCTGCGAGGCCAGACATGCTGCCTCCCTCTAGCACTTTCTCCAACAGTTCCTCCCAAAGCACCCACCACCTCTCTCCTAGGTTCGATAATTCACTGCAGTGGCCACACAGAACTCATGGATTACAGGGTTTATTAGGGAAGCACCAGGCTACAACTCAAGTTCAGGAAAAACGCTCAGTCTCTCTCCCAGCCCACCATCCCTCAGCCAACAGTCTCTCACAGTCTCTCTCCCAGCAGTGCGTGTCCCTTGTGTCTCACTCAGCAATGCGCGTCTCTTGCGTCTCTTTCCCAGCAGTGCGTGTCTCTTTCAGGAGCGTGTGTCTCTTGCAGCAGCACGTCTTCCTCAACCAGCAGTCAGAGAGAGAGTTCTGCCTCTAGGAGGCCTCCTTTTGAGCCCAGCAGGTGGTCAAACTAGTCAATCATAGCATTAGAACTCTAAGCACTTGAGAGAGAGTGGGCACCTCCCAGAACATTGTTTTGTGCCACTCCCAACAGAAATACTCCAGGTGGACAACTTCAGCAATCAGGAGCTCCTCAGTTGCTCATAGAAAATCCCACCTTGGAGTTTACAAAGACTTATGGGTAGAAAAGCCACACTAAGTAATTTACTACACCACAACAAGTGTATTTGTATGTTCTGTAAGAATGTCCAGGTATATAGTAGAGACAAGGGACAAGGTTGTAGTAATTTCTTGCCCACAGCCAGCTACCCAGAGGGAGCAAGTAGTTGGACCTATGGGCTCAGGACCATGGTCGCAGGGGACATCAAGCTCAACTGGCATAACATACTACACAAAAACATTGTCCCACATCCTGCTTTGGCAAGTAGCAACTAGGACCTTAAAAGCTTGCAAGCAGCCATCTAGATGCAATGATAGGTCTTTCCTCATCCAGAGCAAAGAAGAATGAAGAAAACCAAAGATGCATGGAAACAATTAATCCAAGGGACTGGTGGTAGACTGTGAGATCCTCAGCCTATATGACTATGAGACCAGAAGAACTAGATGGTGCCCAGCTACCACTGTCAACCACTGGGAGGGGGATCTGTGTAGGAGATCCTATATAGAGTAGGAGAACAATGTGGAACAAAACTAAAAATCTTAGGGAAAAAAAGGGGGGGCTGGTTTGCTGGTCTGATAGAGTCTGGTGAAACCCCAAGACTATGGCCCCTAGCTGCCCTTCAGGTCTGAAATTGAACCCACTCCTGTGGCTTCCAGCCAAACAAAAGACAAGCATATGAGCTGAACATTCACATTAGGTAGATACACTCCTTGGAGAGATCAAGGGAGAATAGAAGGGCTGTGTATGCACAGGAAACAGGGCAGGAGTGCATGGGAGGGGAGGACACAGGGAAGAGGTGACTATGGGGAGGAAGTGGGAAAAGAGCTGTTACACTGTGGGAAATTGCAGTCAATGTCATGAGACAAAGTGTATGTGAACTGCTGTATGGAAAATGAATTTGGTCTGTAAACTTTCACCCAAATCAAAATTTTAGAAAAGAGGATCTATCTCTTGACAGTATGAGAAGTGTCACCCTATTAGGGCTGAGTAAACTACAAGGTAATGTTGGAGAGGTGTGGGAGCAGGGTGTGCAAGCCCTTCAGAGGCCAAGCATATAAGCTGGATTTGATAAGGGAGGGAGCAGGGAGCAAACTCCATCAGGATTCCTGGTTGCTAGCAACAGAAATCATAGCAAGCAGTAAAGAGGCTTCATGGATTCAAGGGGCTGGGGCTGTGAGCAGCTGAGAGCCAGACTTGGAATGCAGGTCAGCACCCAGATGGCTACTGAGAGCCAGGAGCAGGAAGTTAAATCAGTCCTCAGTCTGCCTGGGTGAAAGAGTTGGATTGGCCAAACCTGTCATGTGCCCTCTCCCTGGCCAGCTTGGGACCCTGAGTAGGAGGAGCCCCCTGCTTCATGGTAGAAGGTAGGACACTGTATCACACCAGCACAGTACACAGTGGCAGAATCCCCCAAATCAGGAAGGGGCCTTAGATGTGCAACTATGAAGAAATTCTGCAAATGACCACAAGTGGCATGGAAGATTCGGGAGGAGTTGCACAGTAGAAGTATAGAACACCAATCTTGTACCAGGTTTGAGATGAGATGAGCACCAAGGAGACCAATGAGAGGGTGGCTGGAGTACTTCTGGGTGCTGTGGGCATGGTGGGCATGGAGAGGAAGGGACAGATGTGAAGGCATTTGTAGGGATTAACTTTCCAGAGGACTCTGGGAATCCTCTCTGGATACAGAGAGGTACACAGAATCTCAGGGGCTTAGCAGGGCCCTCGGGATGAGAACAGCTGAAAGAGCTTTAGGGGATCAGCTCCAGGCTGCCTTTCAGACGTCCTCTCATTTGCCCTCTCTGATGGTCTGGTTAGGCTCTCTAAATGCTGCACTGAGAAGGATTCAGAGCCCCAGGCAGCACTGTGACAAAGACGCTGTGACCGATTACAATGCTTGCTGCAAATACAGAAGCCACAGGGATGGAGCATGCACCGCGTATTTGTCTTCTCTATCTCCAGCCAATGCATCCACTTTGCAGAGGGAGAAACTGAGACCCAGAGAAGAAAAGGGACTTGTCCAAGAACACACAGCCAGTGAACAGCAGAATTGATATGAAAATCCAGGTCCCCTGACTCCCGGGCTATTGTTCTTGCTACTGTAACAGTGGGTAGCCATGCTTCTGAAACCCCAGGTGGCCTGGGCAAAAATAACAACCCTAGATCAGTTTCCGTCTCACTGCAGGAGACATATGTGGATGTTGGGGAGGTTTCAGGAAGGGCTTCAGTGGGGAAGGTCCCCCTTTCTCACCTTCTTCTCTCAACCAGATGGCAAGTAGAAGGAGGGATTTTTGCACACTTGCCAGCAACTCCTAAAAAACATGAGAGGAGTTGAGTAGGTACTCTGTTTAGAAGGCCCCTGGTACAGCAGCCATACAGGCCCCTAGGGCCAGATAGGCAGAGGGCTGATCTGAGAGGTGGCTCCTGACCTCGACTCTGTGCCACTTACTCAGGACCATCTTTGCCTACATCCCACGCCAGGCCACTTCCATTTGGTATGGATTCCTATCGGGGCCCTCTCCAAGGGCATGGTTACAGGGAGCAGACCTGGATGTAGGTGGCAGTGGTGGGGAGAGGATTCTGGGCATGCGCATTGGGCTTTGGGTGGATCCTGAAGGATGGAGGCCTGTTTGGGGCCAGAGACACAGAAGACACTGAAGAGGCTAGCTGAATTGCATGGTGACAGACCCGTGTCCCCCAGCACTCTCCACCTGCTTGGAGGGGAAGGCTCTGTGCCAAGGAAGAGAAGGCTACTGCAAGTGATGACAGCTTCCAGGTGGCATGAGCACTCTCTTTCTATTTCAATTTTTTGTATGAACCAGAAATATGTTTTCCTACTCATCATAAAGCAAACAGAGCCAAGACTCGTCCACAATTTGCACAGATGCTGTCATGCATTTTTGTCATTTCTCCCACATTTTCATTAGTTACAAAGTTTGCATATCTCCCACCCCCAGTGTGGGACATTGGAACATGGCGATGGGACTGGATGCTGGGAGACTCGCCTTCCCTCTGCTGTTCTGTGGCTGGTTCACCACCTCGGGGCACAGATTGCCTCACCTGTCTTCCTGCAGAGCTTATTCCACCTCACGGAGGCAGTGTGTCCTCAAATTCCCAGGCAGGTTCTTGTCACAGGGCCACCACTTCTGTTTTGTTCCAACGCTTGAGAAAGCCTCAAGTTTCTCATCTGTAAAACCGGAGAGGGGATATTTAACCCTCAACCATCCACCTGTCCTGTCTGAGCACAAGGAATGAAGGACCCCTCCCTGAAATATTAGCTTAATGCTTGCACAGATGTAACAGTGGCTGAAGAGTCATTAAGCCCTGCCTGATGGCACGGAGAGAATGAGATCTGGAGTAGAGAGCCCTGGGTGAGCTTCTTGGTCAAGAAATTTGAAACAAACCCCGTAACTTCTCTGAGCCTTAGTTTTCATATCTGTAAAATGGAGCTGACAAAGATGTTTGTAAAACTCCCTGGGTGGTCTGTTGGTGAACTGTACAACATATCTATTTATTCTTATAGAAAGACACACAGCTCAGGCTGGATTTGGGTAGATCTGTGGGACAGGGAGACATTTTACATTGCCTGGAATATAAGGGCTTTGGGATCATGGAGGGCCTCGCTTCAGCAATTCCCTCCCCCCACCCTTGGGAGAAAGCAGCATCATGATAAATGGAGAAAAGATTGAAGCTGTCAAAGATTTCATATTACTTGGTTGTACAGTCAACACCAATGAAAGCAACAGTCAAGAAATCAGACAACGACGTGTTGCACTGGGCAAATCTACTGCAAAAGACTTCTTTAAAGTGCTGAAGAGCAAAGAAGTCTCTTTGAAGACTAAGGTGTACCTCACCCAAGCCATGGTATTTTCAGTCACCTCGTATGTATATGAAAGCTGGGCAATGAATAAGGAAAACCAAAGAAGAGTTGATGCTTTTAAGTTATGGTGTTGGCGAAGAATCCTCCAAGTACCACGGACTGCCAGAAAACGAACAAATTTGTCCTGAAAGAATGGTGGCCAGAATGATGGATGGAAGGATCTGGCCATGAGGTCTGGCAGAGAACGGAAGTGAGAACGGCCAGACTTTGTCTCACCTACTTTGGTTATGTTGTCGGAAGGGACCATTCCCTGGAGAAGGGTATCATGTTAGTAAAGTGAAGCGTCTCAGTGATAAAGAGGAAGGCCCTCAGTGAGATGGATTGACACAGTGGCTGCAACGATGGGCTCAGGTATAGCAAGGACTATGAGGCTGGTGCAGGACTGGGCAGCGTTTCGTTCTGTTGTGCATAGGGTCACTATGAGTTGGAACTGACTCAACGGCACCTAACAACAACAACCCTCAGGAGATCCTCCCTGGGATAAGACCCCTGCTCTCCTCTCCCCTAGGCTCCTGGGCTCCCCTGAGCATAGCATAGCTATCCCACTTTAGTAACTGCCTGCCACCTCTGCATTAAACCTTCAGGGGCTCCCCATTGCCCACAAGGTAAGGCCCAGACTCTGTTAAAGGGCCAGTGAGTTCTTGAGCAGTCCAGTCCGTGCCTTTCTCTCCAGCCTTGTCTCTCTCCATATTTTAGGCTCTCACAAAAATACCCAGGCTTTTGTAGGTACTAAGGAGGCATGGTGATGCAGTGGTTAAGTGTTTGGCTGCTAAACAAAAGGTCGACCATGAAGATTACAGCATTGAAACTCTATGGGATAGTTCAACTCTTGTCATATAGAGTCACTATGAGTCAGAATCGACTCAACAGCAGTGAATTTTGCAGGTACTGGTCCCTTGTTGTTTAGATCTTTCTCCTGCCCCATCCTTTCCCCCTCTTCACCTGTGTGCTCTCAATCTTCCCACGCTTTGGCACCTCCTCAGGCAAAGTCTACAATGCTTGTCCCTCCTCTGTCCCCACAGCCTCTGGCACTTCCCCCATCATAGCACAGATCACCCTGTGCTTCAATTGTCCAGCTGTTAATCTTTCTCCCTCATAAACTGTGAGCACTCAGGGGAGAAACCCACACCCCCATCCCAGGACACTCCATCAAAATCCCACCCCCAAAACTGTTTTTGCAGGTTTGTCAGGCACAATAATTTTGGAGCTTCCTTATTTTTATGTGTTTTAGCATAGAGTTTTCTAAAAAGGGCTAGGAATGAGGAAAGGGCAAAGACAAGTATGAGCTCTGAAGTCTGCAGAAAGTGGCTGGAAACCGCTGAGCCTGAATTCCAGGCAGGCCCTTCCCCAAACACACACACACACACACACACACCACGCATCAGAGATCTTAACTGGAAAACCCTGTGTACCATTTCCATCCTGAAAAACACAAAGATAAAAGAAAACCCAAGCCAAACTCACTGCCATTGAGTTGATCTCAACTCACAGCAACCGCCATAGGATTTCCAAGGCTGTAAATCTTTACAGAAGTAGATTGCCTTATCTTCCTTCCATAGATCAGCTAGTAGGCTTAAACTGCCAACCTTCTGGTTAGCAGCCAATGCCTTACCCATGGTGCCACCAGAGCTCCTAAACGATGAAGGTGAAAAATCAAAATAGGAAGTCATGTAGTTAGGAAACTTTCTGAGAGTTAGCCATGAATTGCTATCTGCCTGGGTAGCTAACTTTAGAATAAAAACAAACATACAAAAAAGAAACCAAATTCACTGCCATAGAGTTGATTCCAACTCATAGAAACCTCCATTGGGTTTCCAAGCCTGTAAATCTTTATAGAAACAGACTGCCCAATCTTTCTTCCAAGAGTGGATGGTGGATTCAAACCACTGACCTTCTGGTTAGTAGCCAAATGTCTTAACCACTACACCACTAGAGCTCCTTAACTTTAAAACACAAAAAAAAAACCCAAACCCACTGCCATCGAGTCAATTCCAACTCAGCGACCCCCACTGGGTTTTTGAGGTAGTAAATCTTTACAGAAGTAGATTGCCCCATCTTCCTTCCATGGAGTGGCTGGTGAGTTTGAACCACCAACCATCTGGTTAGCAGTCAGATGCCTTAGGCACTGCGCCACCAGAGCTCCTTTAACTTTAGAATAGCTGCAGCTTTTATCACTCTCTGCCCCTTAACTCCACACTACCTCCAAAACTCAGCCCCAGATCCAGAATTCTTCAGGGTCAGAGAGCAGGATCTAGAATTACCTCCTTGTATGGGAAAGGGAGAGGGCATCTCTCTGTTCACCTCATGACTCTTTTCTGTATACCAAGGATGGGCACATGCAGAGAAGTGGGGAGGGGGGAACTCCAGGCTAAAGTGACAGGGTGAACAAAGACCCAGAGGTGGGAAACACAGCCATCCATTCACCCAGTTTAAGTGGTTGCTATGGACCAGGCATTGTGTGAGGCCCTGAGATCAAGGTCACTGCCCTCGTGCTTCTGACAGCCTGGTGGTAGAGGATGAAGCAGGAACCAAAGGTCATCAAGATGGTAGGAGCAGAGTTCCAGCAAGATGGTGGACTAGGCAGAAGGACTGCACAGACCCTCTTCAACAAAGAAAAGGAAAACCAATTAACACAGACACAGAAGATAATCTTGGACCCCTGAGCCTTGAAGGGAAGGATACAAAAGTGGACTAAACCCCAACTAGCAGAAGAATTTGCA
>NW_006921602.1:6229224-6295206 GCF_000298275.1 Orycteropus afer afer | reverse complement strand
AAAAAAAAAAAAAAAGATGGTAAGAGCATTGGGGGAAGGGGTATATAGGGGTTGTGTCTTGAGCATGGCTAGGGTAGTGGGGTGAGAGAGACAGTCAAAGCAGGTGATCAAGCTGGGATAGCAATGCTCTGATGCCTAGATAAGAGATTTGACTTTTAAGGTCTAGGGAATAGGGAGGGAGCCATTGAAGATTGTGGAGCAAGGGATTTATTGCAGCCAAGCTATACTCTAGAAAAATTAGGCAACACTATGTAAGATGGATTGGAGCAGAAACTGAAGGGGTAAATATTAGAGACAAAAAGACAAATCAATGGAACTACTTCAGAAATCCTGCAGAACAATCCAGCTAGGTCTGAAGTGGATAAAGCCCACAACCCAAAATAGATCTCCTAGCAGCCTGCCTGAGAGACTGAAAACCCCAGGATAGTACAATTTTGGGCCAAAGGGCTTTTTGTAAAAGGCCCTGTCAATATGCACATAGATGACCTTCAAGGAGTAATGAACTGATACATTATCCCACAGGGTCCTCCTTGAAAGGTTTATTGGATAACTATCCGAAGATAGCAGGTCCTGAAGTATGGGACATGAGATGAGTCAATTTTGATAAGCATAGGGAGAAGGAAAGATCAGAGCTAGAGGCCCAAGCAGAAATGGAGGTGGAAGAGGTACTTGCATGGATATGTGTGACTGTGAGTGTGGGTGTGTGTGTATGTGTGTTGGGGACCTATAAAACTACCCATTGCCATTGAGTTGATTCTGAGTCATAGTGACCCTATAGGCTTTCAAGACTGTAATCTTTATGGAAGCAGACTCTTCCACATCTTTCTCCCACAGAGTGACCTGGTGGGTTCAAACTGCCAACCTTTTGATTAACAGTTGACCAGATAGCCACCAGTAAATAGATGGTTTCTACAGATGAGCCTGTATTGTATGTGCAGCAGCGTCCTTTGATTGCTCACCCTGGCCCCACACTAGGTACGACCAGGTACGGTCAGTCAACCTCTGACCCTGCCTTAGAATGAAGGAGTATTTTAGATGTTTCCCTGAGGCAGAAGGCCAGGTCCCAGCAGAATATGGAGCCTATGAGACAGTTCTGCTCCATCACATGGGATCACTATGAGTGGAAAATGGACTCAGCAACATCTAACAACAACAGGGTAATGGTTCCCGAACTCTGCTGCACAGTGGAATCACTTGGCAAACTGATGCCCTACCACTGTGATTTCATTGTTATGGGATACAACCCGGGCATTAGGGGTTTTAAAACTTCCCAGTAATTCTAAAATGTAGCAAAAAAGTTTGGGAGCCACTAAGGGAGGTAAGAGATTGAGTGGGAAAGTGGGAGGGAAGGGGGAGTCTACAAGAACAAGTTTAAGGAGCTTCACAACTGAGTCTCCAGCCAACCCCTTATGGAAGCTACCAGAGATTCTACTTCTGATTTCTGACTTCCCTCTCTAATTTACCAGGTGGCTACATTCTAAAATAGGAGACAGAATAGCACAGGTGCCTTAGAGCCAGACAGAGCCAAGTGCAAATCCCAGCTCTGTACTTCTCAGCTGCCTAACCTTTGGCAAGTCATGTCCCAGAGCTCGGTTTTGTCATCCATAAAATGGATTGTCCTATTTAGGTACAGCTAAACACCTTATGGGATTAGTTTCCTTGGTTCTAAGGTTTAGGGTCATAGTTTTGAGGGTCTATCCAGGCAATTGGCCTAGTATTGCTTTTAGAGTTTCTGTCCCACTTCCTAATTCAGTGAGTAGTGCTGGGGTCTTAAAAGCTTGCTAGCAGTCATTCAAGATACAACAATTGTCTATTTTCACCTGGAACAGCAGAAGAAGAAGGAAACCCAGGAACTGGAAAAGAGACTACAAATCTAAGTGCCTCCATGAACTACTTCCTTTGCCATGACACCAGGAAAGCTGGAAGATGCCCAGCTTTGATTAAGGACACAATAGATGGATCCTGATCAAAAGGAGGAAAAATATGGAACAGAGTTTCAAATTCTTATGAAAACTAGACTTACTAGACCTACTGAGACTGGGGGAAGCCTCAACTCTATTGCCCTGAGATAATAATCGTTAAACCTTGAGCCAAAACTATCCCCTGAAGTCATCATTAAACCACAGGTTAGCCCTATTAATCAAGAATGTTTGCCTTGAACATTGAGTTCTCTTATAGAATTATCTATATGAGATCAAACTGACAACTCCAAAGCAAAGATGAAAAGTTTGGTGGGCAGTGAGTCTAAGCTAATGATAGTGTGACAGTATGAGTTGTGGTGTCAAGAACGGTGACACAGTATGAAAATTGTAACCAATGTCATTGAACTCTAATGTAAAAATTGTATAGGTGTAGATTTTGTTGTAAATATTTTCATTAAAAAGTAAATAAAACATATTGTCATAGGGTGGTTATAAGAATCTAATAAAACTTCATAGGGTCATTGCAGGGATCAAATAACAAGATTTAGGACTTTGTAAGCACACATCAAATGGTCTTTTGTTATCATTATCTTTTTTAAAAATTATTATTGTGATTTTGTTGAGATATTATCATCACCCGGCTGAGGGAATTTAAGGATCTTTCAGACATCGGACTTAGTGTGGTTCCCTACATTCCATCCGGAAATGCCAGGAAGCATGGCATTTTGTTGGTTGCAGGAGTACCTTGTCTTATTCAGCACCAAGGTTAGCCACTGAGAAGTAGAAAGGGGTGTTAGGCCAGGGTCTGGGAATCTGGCAGCCCAGAGGCAAGGGGCGGTGTTCAAGGTCACTCAGCCGGTGAGAACCAGAACTGAGCCTAGAAACTCTATCTCCTGCTCAGTCTGTTCTTTCTGCCTCGCTAAGCTGATTTCCCAGGTAAGGAAAACATTCTGCTTCTGTGTACAAAATTCAGCTCTGCAGTGATGGGAGAATCTAGGAAGCTGAAGCTGCAATGCAAGTTGTTTTGAAAATACTTCGTCCTCAGTCAGTTCACGGGGTTCAGATGACTCCTGGGCAGAGGCCCAGAGCACCCATCGCTCCTCTGGGCAACGTGCTGTGTGAACCACACCAATGGACTCATTCACTGCACCACCAGCCTTCCCAGAGGGGACCAGGCCAGGCAGCCGACACATGCAGGCCAAACATACATGCACGAATGCTTGTACACACATGCACATGTGTGTACCCACAAACACACTTGCACATGTACACACACAATAGACACACACACTCATGCACATGCCCACTGAAACCCCCTTTTCAATTAATTATGTAATATTATTCAATTCCAGGGATCTCATTTCCCCCAGTATAATTCATGTGGTAAGGAGAGAGCAGAGAAGCCTGCTGTACGAGCCCCAAAAACCCCCTGCCGTGGAGTTGATTCTGACTCACAGCAACCACATAGGACAGGGTAGAACTGCTCCATATGGTTTCCAAGACTGTAAATCTTTACGGAAGCAGACTACCTCATCTCTCTTCTGAGGAGCGGCTGGTGGGTTTGAACTGCTGACCTTTTGGTTAGCAGCTGAACACTAACCACTGTACCACAAGAGCACCTTCCTGTATGAGCACGTTTCTATATGTTTTTGTTCTACAAACACTTCTGAGACACGTAAATCTTGTAGATAGCAGTCTGAATCTCATTTCTTTCAGACCATTTTGATTGAAACCAGAGAAGAAAAAAATTAATTCAAAGCTGTGGGCTAATCAGCCATTGAAAATCTTATGAAACACAGTTCTACTCGGACACACAAGGCACCTGTATGAATTAGAATTGACCACGGCAACTGGTACTGGCAACTTTGTAATAAATTTTTAAATGTACCTTGTAGAAGAACTGAAAAGTAGTAATATCCAACTAGCCAGAGACTGACATTATTAACATGCTGATGTATTTTCTTGAATATTGTATTATTTTTAATAGAATTGGGATCATTTTGTATATATAGCATGATTCTATTTCACTTAACTTTAGATCTCAAGCAATTCCTATATCATTAGACATTCTTCAAAAACATGATTTTAAATGACCTCATAATATCCCATTATATTGGAATGTAATTCATTTTAGCAATGCCCCCTTGTTGGACATTTATTATAGTATTGTTCAATATTGTAAATGGCCTGGCAGAGAATGTCTTATGTGCTTCTCTGTTGATATTCCTGGGGTAGATCCCTAAAGTGGAACTATTGGTCAGAGGCTATGAACTTTTTAGAAACTTTGAGACATCCTGTCAAATGGATCTCCAGAAAAGTTTCCCTGCCTCACCTTGCCAACCACCCTGTGGTAGAGGCCTGTCCCCAGCCTCTCCTAACACAGTTGATGATCAGATAAGGTGTATTTGAGTTACAGTGTCAGCACTGGTTCCTCTTTAAGAAGACTCAAGGTACTTAACAGCTGCTATGAGTCAGATCCCACTCAATGGCACATAACAACAACAACAAGCATTTGATTGAAGGTCTAACCCAGTGAAGGGCAGCTGGGTTTGCTCCTTGAGGCCTCCAGGATGAGGCCCACACCAACAGTATGAAATCTTCCTAACAATTATAGCTGTCTCCAAGAAGTAGGTTTACCCACCCTACCCTACCACAAGCAGTAAGGTCTCAGCCCCAGCTCTCTTCTTTAAAAAAAAAAAAAATTATTGTAATTTGGGTGAAAGTTTACAGAGCAAATTCATTTTCCATACAGCAGTTCATACACACTTGTTTCATGATATTGACTGCAATTCCCCACAGTGTAACAGCTGTCTTCCCACTTCCTCCCAGTAGTTACCTCTTCCCTGTATCCTTTCCTATGCATTCCTGCCCCTGAGCTATCTCCCTACACAAACACTGCCCTTCTGTTCTCCCATGATTGATCATTCTAAGGAGTGTATCTACCTGGTGTAAATGTTCACCCTATATGCCTTCTATTGTTTGGCTGGAAACCATGGAGTAAGTTCAGTTCCAGACCTGAATGGTAACTAGAGTTGGCCCCAGCTCTCTTGAGGTTTAAGCTCTCTTTGAGGTTCAAGAAAGGACCAGATGGCAGATTAGGACTGGGGTTCCCTGAGAACTCTACCCTTAGGACAATTCTGTGAGCTGACCATCCAACCAGTGATTCCAAAGTAAGGAAACTATTCAAACAGCTTAGAACCACTTCAAAGCTCCCTAGACCAGGGCTTCAAACAGGTTCATTCTGATTTGGCCCTCTGCTGAGAATTTGCCTCTCCACCCCAAAAAAAGGCAAACTCACTGCCACTGAGTTATTTCTGACTCATAGTGACCCCTCCTTGGGTTTCCAAGTTGGTGTCTCTACAGAAGTAGATTGCCCGATCTTCCTTCCAAGGAGTGGCTGGTGGGTTTGAACCACCAGCTTTCTGGTTGGCAGTCAAATGCCTTAGGCACTACACCACCAGAGCTCCTAAATATGGCCATTAGTAAAAATTAAATTATAAAAACTTACAGTTAAATAAAACTAAAATCAAACTCACTGCCATCAAATCAATTTAGACTCATAATGACTCCTATTGTACTTTCAAGGCAGTAAATCTTTATGGATGTAGATTGCCCCATCTTCTGTCTATGGACTAGCTGGTGGGTTTGAATACCTAATCTTCTGGTTGCCAGTCAAATACCTTAGGCACTATCTACTCTGTAACACTTGGGGTTGCCATGAGTCAAAATTGACTAGGTGGCAACTAACAACATCATCTGTATGGGGGAAATACAATATGAGGGCATGCTACTGTGTATTTCTTCCAACTCTGCATTTGGTGATATCACCACCTTAACTTGAAATTAACCACCATAGGGATATTTACACCACAAAAATTGGCAAAAGCTATAAAACAAGGCCTTTTTTTTTAATCCCCCAGAAAACCGGTTGTTAAGCATTTATGAGCACACCACTGTCTATAACCCCAGCTCTTGTCCCACCTTGCTAGACCCTCCTTTTTCTACTCCCCAGAGGCAGATACTTTTATTCCTTTTAGCTGTCTTTTTGCACTTCCCTCCATATTTCCTAATTATATGCTTTTACTGTCATGTCTTGATTTTTCAAAAATCAAGAAGATCTAGCGCTCTTCCAGCTTTATTCTCTTCTCTTGCTACACACACACACGCACACACACACACACACACAGAAACATTTTCCCTACCTCTGTTCTGCCAGTATTTTATAGCACAACTCTTGTTTAAATATTCAGAGTTTACATTATTATAACTATGTAAATATTGCGCATAATTCACCGTGCACTATGATTATATTAGATTTCTTATACAATGCTTTTTTTTTTTTTTTTTGCTGGAGTTAACAGTTGCATTGTTTTATTTGCTTCATGTATCTATGGAATGGTGGTTTTCAGACTTTTCATTTTAGCAATGAAACTCTTCTGTCAAAATTTTACGTGAGACAAAAATTAGAGCTTCCAGGTTGAGGGAGGTCCCTCCCTTCAGGGCTGCTGGGTATACCCAAGCAGGCTGTACACTGCATAACTTTAGAGTTTGCCATTCATATAAATAGCAATTTAATTCAATCATGAAAATCTTTATTTTTCTACCCCATTGGGGGAATGCATTTGTTGTGTAAAGAGAGATCCCCCTGGAAGTATACATGACATCAGGATCATTCTCTGCTTTTAAAAGTCTTGATCCTTTCCTCACTACAGGCTGCTGGTGTCCTCCCCATTCTGAATAGGTTCCAGGGATGTTGCTTAGCCTGTCCCTCCAATACATCAACCACAGGCTACTGGCCAGAAGCTGCTATTAGCTGATGGCCACATATTGACTGATTTGGTGCCCCTCAGATTTTCCTCGGCTGGGTGGGCTGGGTGCCAAAAGTTTACTGCAGACAGCTTTGCTCAGGGAGTGCTCAAACGCAGCCTTTGGGGTCAGATGTAAGGGATGACTCTGTCAGAGAGTAAGTGAGCTGTGGAAGCAGACAGTCCAGGCCCTGCCTGTTCAAGGAAGTCAGAGCTGGAAGGAGGAGCTGGCCAGCAATGAGCAGTGGGGTACAAAAAGCTCAGCTTTGAGAGTTAACATCTGTGTGGGAATTCTAACTTTGCTTTCAGCTGGATGACCTTGGGCAAGTTGCTTAACCTCTCTGGGCTTCAATTTTCGTATATCTAATTTTCAGGATTGTTATGAGAGTTAAAAATGAGAATGCGGGGCCTTGATATGTGTAACTCAACTACATCCCAAGACCACCTATGGTTCAGTTTCTGCTATAGTCTCCTATATGGATACACAGTCCAACAGCCAAAAAGTAATTGAAAAAAGTATTCTGATCCTAATTGCATCCCTTTCAGAATGTCAAAGGGGTTTCTGTTCATACGTGATGGCAGCACTCTTCAAACTCCTTTCTTCCTTTCCCCACAACATGCAGCATCAGTGAAGTTATCCCAGATCCTCTCAGGTTTTTTTCATCTCTCTCTTTCTCTGCT
Source organism: Orycteropus afer afer (assembly GCF_000298275.1). Lineage (NCBI taxonomy): Eukaryota > Metazoa > Chordata > Mammalia > Tubulidentata > Orycteropodidae > Orycteropus > Orycteropus afer. The sequence goes on along the minus strand of NW_006921602.1, from coordinate 6,287,798 downwards.
CTATTCAGACACTCCAGACCACCATTTTCTCCAGACGTATTTTTCTCTACCTCTCCCAACTTTGTTGTATTGTAAAAGTTTAAAATATCTGGGAATGAGCTGATAAAGGAAGTGGATGGGGAAGAGGTTAAGGACAGGTCCCAAAAACCAAAACCAAACCCACTACCATTGAACCGATTCCAACTCATAGCAACCTCCACTGGGTTTCCAAGGCTGCAAATTTCACAGAAGTAGATTTGCTCATCTTCCTCCTGCGGAGCAGCCAGTAGGTTTAAACTGCTGACTTTAGGGTTAGCAACCAAATGCCTTACCCATTATACTACCAGAGCTCCTTAAGTTCAGGACACACACTCTGAAATAGTTCTTATCCCATCACACTAGTGAAATATATGACACATGTCAAAGAGGCTTGGCATATACTGGTTCTCTTCCTCCTTATTATTCAGACGAGGAACCTAAGTGGGTCAGGGTGAGGTATGATCTGCTCAAAGGCCCTTCTCACTTTTCTGACTTTCTACCATTAACAGATGAGTGGTAGTTGGAAAAAACCTCCTTGCCTTCTTTCCTCCAACACCCCTCCCCAAAAAAATAGCTAGTGTTCAAAGAGCCTAAGAGGTGGAGACACAGTGTCTACCTACCGTTTCCCCTTCCTTTCCTGCCACCATGTAGCCACGAAATGGAATTAGTTACCTCACTCCAACACAGGAATCCTTTGTTATTTCCTTGTGTAGACTCCTTTGCCTTCCCAGGATGTCTTTCAGGTCATGTACTGTGCACCTACTGTGTGCCAGGCTTGTCAGGGGCAGGGAAGACACAACTGTATCCTCAGTTGCTCATAGACAGATAGAAAAAATGTGATTCCATGTGATCGTGCTGTAATCCAGGGAAGCACGGAATTCTGTGGAGCACAGAGGAGGAGCACTAAACCCTGAGATCAAAGATCAAGAAAGACTTCCTGGAGGAGGTTTCATCTAACCTGTATGATAATAACAATCACCATAGACTGAGTACTCACTGTGGTGACAGTCTCACATTAAGCATTTTGTTAAGCGCATTGGCACATTGGTTTTTCTTCACAATGATGCTAAAAAGTACGTGTTGCTGTCCTCATTTTAGAAATGTGGAAACTGAGGTTCAGAGAAAATTGTTGGCTTTATCAAGGTTACATAGCTAAAAAGTGGCAGAGCTGTGATTCAAACACAGGCCTGTGAGACTCCAAAGATTATGCATCCAACTACAAGGCAAGGCACTGCGTACAGGTGTTCAGGTTGCACACTGCACAAGAGTTGCACATCTGGCAGGGGGAGGGCGCCATTCACCTTTTAAACAGAATAACTTATATGTGAACGTATGCATGGACACAGAGACTCAGGCCTCTCTGCAGACTCCTGGAGCCACAGGAAACAGCCTCCTCCTGATCCAGACATGACCTGTCACCTCGCTTGGGGAGCAACATGGGGCCTGGGCACTGGGGGTAGTATATGTGAATGTGTGAGAATGTGGACACGTGAGTGGGGCCAGGGTTGCTGCCCCCAGGGCTTTGGTTATTCAGATGGGTTGTAACATATTAACTCTAAACTTCTTTACTTGAGGAAGGGGCACCCTTTCCTCATTTGTACAAAGGTGCCATATGGACCAACAGGGCCCTGCCCCACCACCCAGTTGTGTGGTCTCCCACTTTCCACAGCCCAGTCAGAGTACTGGGCAGGATGCAGCCAGAGTAATTTGGCCCTGCCTGATGCAGGGACTCAAAGATGAAAAAGACATTGGCAGATCTTTGAGGAACTTCCAGTCCAGTTGAGGAGCCCAGAAAAAAGCTCTCCTTTTAGAGAGCCACCTCAGGGCATGAGAACTAATCTCCTCTCTTTCTCTCTCTCTTTCTCTCTCTCTCCTCTGCAGACAGGCAGGATTGAGCCCAACTACCCCAAGGTCTGCGGTCATCAGGGCAATGTTCTGGACATCAAATGGAACCCCTTCATCGACAACATCATTGCCTCATGCTCAGAGGACACCTCGGTGAGCATGAGGGGTGTTCCCTGGGAAGGGTGGGCTCCTCCCTGCCTCCTCCAGGAAGTCTTCCTTATTGCACTCCCTTCTCTGCCCTTTTTCCTTTCTCTTTATCATTCTTCCAGCCAGCTAGCTCAAGATAGGAAGGAAGTGAATTAGGAAAAGCAAATCCATGGAGTAGTCTGATAAATCTTGTGCCTTTGGCTTAATTAAGTTTGGAGGTGTTGATTTTGCAGGCAAGAATTAAAAGAAACAAAAATTAACTGTGTGATTCAGAACTTGTCTGTGCTCTTGAAAGGAGAGGGACAAGAAGAAGAATATGGACAAGGAGGAAGGGAGAGAATGAAGAAATGAGAAAAAGGGCTCCTGCTCCTTGCAGGCTGGACGTGGTAAACATCTGGTCTGTCCTCTGTGAGGACAGATAGGTGGATGGACAGATAGGTGGATGGACAGATAGGTGGATGAATGCCCTTACTAGACAAGGACACTGGGCTAAGGGAGTTAGTGCACCTTGTTTAAAGACACACAGTGGCAACCCATTTTGAATTCCATGTGTCCCACTACTCAGTGGGAAGAGAGAAGGGGAATAAGGAAGAGAGAGCACAGAGGAGATGAAGGGAAAAGGAAGAGGGAATGGATAGGACAGATGGTGATGGGAGGAAGAAAAGGGGAAGACAGGATTTGGAGAGGGAGAAAAATTGTCCAGGGAGAGGGAAATTTGAAGCTGCTTTCTGGCCACCCTTTCTTTTGCTCTGCTGGCTTTCACAGGTAGAGGGAGCATCCAATATGCTGACAGCAGCCATCATGTTTCTGGAGAAGGGCCCATGCTGTTCCCCACACTGCCTCTGAGCAGCAGCAATACACCAGCTTGGAAGTAGGAGGGGGTTACAGAGCTGCAGCTAAGCTGGTGAGGACAGCTTGCCCAAGCCCTTGGTGAATACAGGTGAAGGAAGATCGGCCTTTCAATCAGGCCACATCCATCTGTCTAGTGCTAACTAGCATAGACCTCCAGGATGCTAGAGCTGGAAGAAACCTCAGAGCTCGTGTTATCTTGATATCTTCCTGCTTCCTGGACTGGATGTGAGCTCCTGAGGGCAGGGACCGTGGCCTATTTGGCTCTAAATCCTCTGCATTCAACATAGAGCCAGATACCTAGTAGGTACTTAGTAGATGTCGGATGGGGCATATGGATGGATGGTTGGGTTCCTAAATGGATACTTACATCTTTACATCTGTATGTAAAGATGCCTGAATCAGTGGATGGATGGATGGACAGATAGACAGATACCTAAATGGACAGATAGGTGGATGAATGAGTCGATATGTGGGTAGGTGAGTATATGGTTGGATGAATGGATGGATGGATGGATGGATAATAGATTACTGGATTGTTGGATAGATGGCTACACTGAGGGATAGATGACTGGAGGGATGGATGATGGATAGATGAATCAGTGAATGGAAAGAAGGATAACTGATGATGAGTGAGTGAATAGACGAATGAATAGAAAGATAAACAGATGGGTGAGTGAATGAATAGTATCTAACTAATCATCCAAAAGAAAGAGAGGAAGGTAAAGAGATTGATAATAAATAGTCTCCATTATTCAATGAAGTTGAACATGAGGTCACCTGGCACAGTACTTGGTACACAGGAGGGTTGTAGGGAGAGATTAAGGGAGTAGAGCGGGCTTGACCAGCTCCTGAGGGTCAAAATCCTAAGGATTCCTGAGAGCAGCCACAGTGAGGACAGGGAAAATGAGAGCAGAGAGAGCTAGAACTTGTAGTGAACATGGTCCATCAAGTTTAGCTACTTTCTCCAGCAGCCAAAATGGGGACAGCAATGAGGGATAAGGACACAGACAGAGCAGAGCTGCAGAAGATGGGCACAAGGTAATAGAACCCAGGACAAGTGATGACACCCTGGAACAGCAGTGAGATCTCAGGGTGCTTCCTGGGCTGGGAAGGAGGCAGATGGAACTGATGAGTGCTGGAGAGTTCCATAGTCAATGAGGCATGGAATCAGCAGGAGAGAGGGCAGGTGGCAGGTGGAGGTGCTTCTCATCCTTCACTTCTGGATACAGGGAACCCAAGAAGTAATGCCAATAACCCATGGCTGGCTCCATCTCTGCCTGCAGGGGTGCTGAGCAACTTCTACCAGGCAGCAGGGAGCAGACATCCCAGGAATTTGGAGCTGCCTCTCACCATGCTCCTCCACTCACTCTGAACTGGGCACCTTGCCTCCATTTAGTCTTTACAGCACCCTGTGGGATTAGAGTTAGCAGGTCACTTCCCTAAGGCCACACTAGGAAGTGGAGGAATGAGGACTTCACCCAGGATTCCTGACTCCAAAGCCTGTGCTTTTCCTGTCCATCAAGTTTCATCATCACATGAATCAATGAATGGTGGATGCTGGAAGCTTCAAGCTCCTCCTGCTCACACCCCCTTGTCCTCACCAGAGAGCCTTCTGGGGAGGAGAAGAGTAGTGCCATCTTGATGTGAGGGGAGAGGAAATTAAGCTAGGGCTCTCAAAATTCCTGGCTGTCCTAGTTCTGCCTCAGGTCAGAACTTCTGCCTGAATCATGGCAAGGGCCTTGATGGCCTGCCTGGCTCTAGCTTAGCACTTCATTTCACTTGACAGTCAGGTGCTTCATGCTCCGGATCCCCAGCTAATAAGCAAGACATCCACAGTGTGTTCAAGAAAAGCAAACGGCACCAGTCCTGGCCACGTGAGCCAAGCAACTCTCCAGTTTCACATATGCTGACTAAATGAGCATGATGTGCCTAGTGTCCTCCTGGCTGCTGAGGTTCAAAGAACAGGATTGTGGAGTCTGTTGGACTTGGGATTGAATCTCTGATTTACCACTTACCAGCTGGGTGACAAAGTCATGTTACTTAACCTCTCTTGAAGCTCAGGTGTCCTCATCTTGAAAACAGGAATAAATATCATCCTCCTTTAGACAGGTAAAAGAAAGTCTGTGTCTAGCACTATCCTAGTTCCCTCATGTTGTTGTTAGTTGCCATCAGTTTGGTTCCAACTCATGGTAACCTTGTGTACAACAGAACAAAAAATTGCCTGGTCCTGCCATCTCCATGATTTTTGATATATTTGAGTTCATTGTTGCAGCTACTGGGTTGGTCCATCTCATTGAGGGGTTCCCTCATTTTTGCTGACCCTCTCCTTTACCAACCATGGTGTCCTTTTCTGGAGATTGGTCTTTCCTGATGACATGTCCAAAGAAGCCCCTGCTCACCTCAGTCATGCTCGGGAAAAAAAAAAAAAAAAACAGCCTAGTAAGGGTTAACCATGAGAAAGAAAAAAAAAAAAAAAAAAAAAAAAAACAACCAAGTAGAGAGACAGAGTCACACCCCACTCACCAAAATACGAAGCAGAATGAGGTCACTGCATTCACAGAAGGTGAAGCAAACAGCTGTGTGTCCAGAGAAGAGAGAGGGATTCATTTTGACCAAGGTACAGGGAGGGTAAAAGGGGTTGGAAATGCTTCAGAGAAAGTGATGCCTGAGCTGGACCTTGGAGGAGAGACAGGACTTTTACTCCAGAAAAAAAGAATTAAAAGAGTCTGTTCTGGTTACCTAGTGCCGCTCTGACAAGAATACACCACAAATGTTGTTGTTGTTATGTGCCATCAAATCGGACCCAACTCATAGCGACCCCTCCTTGGGTTTCCGAGGCCGTGTCACTGCAGAAGTAGATTGCCCAACCTTCCTTCCGAGGAGTGGCTGGTGGGTTTGAACCACTAGCCTTCTGGTTAGCAGTCAAGTGCCTTAGGCACTGCTCTACCAGAGCTCCCACACCACAAATGGGATGGCCTTAACAAACAGGAGTTCTGGTGGCGTAGTGCCTAAGGCATTTGACTGCTAACCAGAAGACTGGCAGTTTAAACCCACCAGCCACTCCTCAGAAGGAAGACTGGGCAATCTACTTCTGTAGAGATACTGTCTTGGAAACCCAATGAGGGGTTGCTATGAGGTTTTTGGTTTAGTAACAAACAGGAGTTTATTCTCTTATTTGGAGGCTTTAAGTCTGAGTGCAAAGTGCCAGGCTCTAGAGGCTCAGTGAAAGGCCCTCAACCTTAGGCTTCAGCTCTGTCTCCTGCTCCCAGCCCACAGGAGCTAGAGGCTTTTTTTCACTCAGACAGCTGCTGGCTGCTGAGGCTGACAAGCCCAAGGCTGACAAGTAAAAAAGGCACAGTCCCGATGTTACCAAACCACACAGCAGGCCATTAATTCATGGCCATTGTAAGTCCATTGTAAGGTTGGCAGAACATGACAGGCTGCTGAACAATGACATGGCTACATGTAGGATCCAAGCATGCCATAGCTAGAGACCATTCCCCAAGGCTTCTGCTTATGTACAGGAAGCAGACCACATTCCCTAAAGCAGCTACTCAGCTGCTCACAGTAGATTCCACCATGGGGTTGATTACTAGTCTCATCATGGGGACTACTACTTCCAGCTGCCTAGCCAAGTTGACACACAAACTGAACTACCACAATTCCACCCTTTGTCAATTTGGCACCTGTACAGATCTTCAGTGGGTGGTATCTGTACAGATCTCTTCACTGGGTGACTCTAGTCCCCTAGTTCCTGAGTGGCAACCTCACCCCCTTGGCCTGGAGGGCCCTGTTCCTCTCCCTCTTGGGCATGGCAGCCCTGCCCCCTCACTCTTGGTCAGCGGCTATCATTCCATCCCACTGGCTCACATGAATGAGCAGCCCCACACTCCAGAACCAAGTCAGTGAAGATCTGGCTTTTTGAAACCTAAGGGGTTGTGGTGGTTCCACCCCCAAAGACCATGGTCCTACCCTTGAGGCTGAGGCAGTTCTGTTTCCCATTTCCTTAGTCTCTCTGCTTCTGCCAATTAATGTCTGAGGGTAACCCCCTCTGCCAGGAATCTTCCTGCCCAAAGGACACTCAGCTTTCTTGCTCCGTGGGCTGGCCAACCTGCTACTCCATCTCATGCTGGTCTCTTCTACCAATTCATGACCCAAGGCAACCCACTCCACCAGGAAGCCACCTACCCAATGGCACCTGGAGTTTTCCTCTGTGGGTTGGTAAGCCTGTTGCTGTTTAATGCTGGTGTCTGGGCTCTGCTACTACCATCTCTCTTGCTAGTCTCTCAGCTCTGCTGCTGCTGTCTCTCATGCCGCATACCAGGGTCTCTCTGCTGGGGTCTCAGGTCAAGGATGCACTCCACTCCTGTTTCCACATTTTAGGTATCTGTCAGAGCAGGACCCCACTCTCTCGGTACCATATTCTGTTCTGGTTACTTAATGCTGCTCTGACAAGAATATACCACAAATGGGATAGCTTGAACAAACAGGAGTTTATTCTTTTACAGTTCAGGTGCCAGGCTCTAGGCACTGTGTGAAAGCCTCTTGACCTTGGGCTTCAGCTCTGCCTCCAGCTCCCGGCCCACTGAAGCTAGAGGCATCTCTTCACTCAGGTAGCTACTGGCTGCTGAGGCTAACAAGCCCAAGGTCGGCAAATAAAATGGCACAGTCCCGATGTTACCAAACCACACAGCAGGCTATTAACTCAAATCCACTGAAAGTCCCAAGGTCAACAGAGCATGGCAGGCTGCTGAACAACAACACAGCTATATGCAGGATTCAAACGTGCCATAAGCTAGAGACTATCCCCAAGGCTTCTCCTTATATATAGGAAGCAGACTACATCCCAAAAGCAACTACTCAGCTGCTTATGGTAGATCCCACCATGGAGCTGATTGCCAGTCTCAGCATGGGGAATAACTATCACCACCTGCTCAGCCACTCAACCAGGCCCAGCCAAGTTGACATACAAATTTAACTACCACAGAGTCCGAGGAAGAGGCATGGCACAAGCAAGGTATGGAGGCAATGTACATGGTGTGTTTAGAAAACCAAGAGTCATCAGGCAAATTGGAGCCCTAGGTTGGTCAGTGACAGGAGAGGAGACTAGGAGGCTAAGGCCAGAGGGAGAAGGCTTGGATGCTAGGGTGAATAGCTGAACTTTGAGGGGAGATCTGTGTTTCCTTAGCTATCTGAGCTTAATCCAGGATCCCTGGGATGGAAGGGTGTGTACAGGGAGGCTATGCACACCCCAGGGGACCAGAGGAGGGGAGCTCTGCAGGCTTTATGGTGGCAGTAAGAGAAGGGCAAACACCCAGAAGGGGAAGGCAATGGCTGGGAGGAGCGAAGAGGAGGGTACTGGGCCTGGGGGGACAGGAAGGGTGGGGCAGCCGATCTAGTGAGGAGCCGGTTAAGTCTTCTGATCAGAGGGAACTAAGCTCTGGCTCCAGCTGCCAGGCCAGCTGCCCAGAAGCAGCAGCTCAGAACCCTAGCCCTGCCCCTCAGGTCTCTGCCCCTCCCCAACCTGGCACCAAGGATCTTGGCCTTGGAGTCCACAGGCCCCTGCAGCTGGAACCCAGCCCCTGATGGAAAAGGGCCTACTGAGGCCTGAGGGGAGCATCTTGTCCCAGATTGCACAAGTCATCCCTGCCATGGGCAAGGCCTGAACCCAGGTCTCCTGACTCCTAGTCAGTGCTCTTCACACTTCACCAACAGCCCTGATTTTCGGTGGAGGAACAGGCCAGGATCTCTCCACGAAGAGGCTGGCTGTTCAAATCCACCAAACACTCAATGTTTACATCACAATGTCTATTCTGGGCAAGGCCCTGTGCAGGGCACTGAGAACACACAGAAGGGGCATCCTAGCCCAGGCCCTGGGTAGGGATGGAGATATAACAGAAATGGAGCTCGCATTTCCAAAATGTGAACTGGGGACTGGGCATCAGGGCTGCCAGGGCTATTCTGATGACTTTCCTGCCTCCATCAAAGTGTCTGAGGCACAGGCCTCTGGGTCCCAAATGACCAGCTTAAGACATCCAGAACCAAAGAATGTCAGATAGTCAGTCAGCAAATCTGCCGTGAGGCATGCACTATGCTACCCAGCAGCGGTGGCGAGAGAGCCAACCCAAAGAGGCCCCATTTGACAGGTGGAGAGCAGAGACTCAGGGAGAAGCTGTCCCATTTCTCCCAGAAGCACCTACCCGCCCCACAACCCTACCCCTCCACTGCTCCTTTCTCACCTCTCAGAACATTCAGGGGACACCAAATGGATCTAGAGTCACACGCCCCCACCCCGCACCCCAGCTCCTTTTCCATATTCCCCATTCCTGAAAAATCTCCGGTGAAATCAATCCCTATTTCCCTCAGGCTCAGCCTCCCCTCCCCCTCCCCAGAACCTGAGGAAGTCCTCCTGAGTCTAACCTCCATCCCTCCAGGGATCCAGTTGAACATACCCAAGCCCTTTCCCAAAGGGCTCCTATCCTGAGGGAGGGGCTGGGGCTGTAACTCTCCCTGGCATCTGGCAGAATCCAGTTCTTTCCGCCTCTGGGTGATGTCACCTATTGTTGAAGGGCTGTGCTTTTTATAGCTTCTGCCGCAGCTAGGGAGGGCGGCTGGCAGGCGGCAGGGAAGGGCGCTATCGGTTTCCAAGCTGGCCGCCGCCGCCTCCTCACACTCCCAGCCCTTCACCGGAGACCAGCCACTGCAGAGAAGGAGAGGTTTTTGACATCTCAAGGAGAGAAAGAGAATGGTCCCAAGAGAGAACGGGAAGAGGGAGAGAGAGACAGGCTCCACTCTGTGACAGGCCTAGCTCAGCATCTTTCCTTTGCCATCTATGCAAGCTCCTCCACCCAGCGTCTGCTTTCCCTGCCCAGAGAGATGCTGCCCCTCCCTGAGGAGCTGGGGGTGGAATGGGGCAGGATGTCAGCCCTGCTGGAAGCGGCCGGAAGCCACCCACCTCCCTGCCTCCTCCCCCACATGCTCCAGAACCAATACCTCATGGAGCTGGAAGGGAGCAGCACACTGGTATTAGCAATAAGGGGTACCTCTGAGAGGCTGGGGACTTGGCTGAGTCCTCCTAGAAAGGACCTGTCTGCTGCAGACGAAGTGGCATTGTGGCTTAGCGGTTGAGGAGCCAGGCTCAGGCACTACAAAACTCAGTTCAAAACTCAACTCTGCCAGTTCCCAGCTCTGTGGTCTTGGGCGTGCTTCTTTAGCTCTCTGGGCATCCATTTCCCATCCATTAAATAGGGATCATATTGAGATTATCATGACAACTAAGTGGACGTAGAAGCGTTTCACATCTATCAATAGTCCCATAAACACTGTTATTCTCTGTATTTTACACATGGGGATCAAAGAGTTAAATAACTTGCCCCAGTGAGGGGTGGCCAGATAGCTGGGAGTCAGAGGCTAGGTTCCCAGGCCAGCACTCTTCCTGTTGTATCTCATTCGTTGGTCACTGAGTTCCAAACAGGCTCCTCTATTGCTGGTTTCCAGAATAGACTAATCTGAATGCAGGATTGACACCTCAGAATCCAGCAGAGAAATTCTCCACCCCTCTCCCCTTTCCAAACCAGGATGAAAGGGGCCATTTCCCATTTACATAGTCCACCAGTAGCCAGAGTGAGGGTTAATTAGCAGCCAGGATGGGGGTGATTCCCTGCTAAATCTGCTGATGATGTTGTTGTTGTTGTTGTTATGTGCCGTCGAGTCAAACCCGACTCATAGCGACCCCTCCTTGGGTTTCCGAGGCAGTATCACTACGGAAGTAGGATTGCCCAACCTTCCTTCCGAGGAGTGGCTGGTGGGTTTGAACCGCCAGCCGTCTGGTTAGCAGGCAAGTGTCTTAGCCACTATGCTACCAGAGCTCCCTCTGCTGATGATAGGGAAGCTTTTCTACTTCTCAGTTTCTTCCACTTGTTCATCCCTTCAAACAAGTATGTCTTAGGTGCCTAATATGTGCCAGGCACTGTTCCTGGTTGGAGATGACCATCAGTGGGAGGCCTGATGGGTTGTCTGTGCTCCAAGACTCATAAAACTTAAATAAAGCCTTAATTAATATTAAGTAAGCATCTTTAATAAGGATACATCTTACTCAGTAGTCCTTGCAGCAAGTAATTTAACCCTTTGGTCCCCACTTGTAAAATACAGATAAGAAAATAATAGTCAATGTTTATGGAGCTATTGATTTGTGGGACTAAGGTGCACCTGACCCAAGCCATGGCATTTTCAATAGCCTCGTATGCATGTGAGACCTGGACAATGAATAAGGAAGACCATAGAAGAATTGATGCATTTGAACTGTGGTGTTGGCAAAGGGTATTGAATGTACCACAGACTGCTAGAAGAACGAACAAACCTGTCTTGGAGGAAGTACAGCTGGAATGCTCTGCAGAGGCGAGAACAGCCAGACTTCGTCTCACACACTTGGGTCATGTTGTCAGAAGGGACGAATCACTAGAGAAGGATATCGTGCTTGGTAAAGTGGAGAATCAGCGAAAAAGGGGAAGACCCTCACTGAGATGGATTGACACAGCAGCTGAACAATGGGCTCAAGCATGGCAATGATTGGGAGTATGGTGCAGAACCAGGCAGTGTTTCATTCTGTTGTAAGTGGGTCACTATGAGTCAGAACAGACTCAATGGCACCTAACAGCAACAACAACAAGCATCCTTAAGTATTATTAAGTGCTTGATAATCTGCTCTCACTCTCACTGCCCTTGAGTCGTTATTTATTTTACCTTTATCTAGTCTTCATAACACCTCAGTTGACAGGTATAATTAGCCTTTCAGATGAAAAAATTGAGGATCAGAGAGGCTAAGTAACTTGGCCCAAGTCTCACAGCTAATAAAATCAGAGCCTGGATTTAAACCAAGCTTGCCAGAGCACAAAGTTCGTGCTTTGTTGACCAGCCTCTCCCTCTCCCATGCACAGGACACTTGGTTTTGTAGCTTTATTAATGGGACTTATCAGCTGCTGTGCCTTGGCCTTGACCGTGGATAGCTACTGCCTCCTCCACAAGCTGTGAGCTCCTCGAGACCAAGTATTGTCCCCGCAGTGTCTAACCTGTGTGACAAATGAAGGGCTCAGCATATTTTGTTGGTGTGAATGTAACTGGGTTAAACAGGGTTCTAGCCTAGGGACCTTTGAAAGGGATAGTCCAAGGCACAGCTGGCTTACAAGGAGGAGCCTTTTGCCACTTCTCCCTACCACTTCCTTCCAGAAATCTGGTTTAGCAGACCGGATTTGATCGGGGTTTCCTGTTGAATTGAAGTAACCTACCAGAGGAACCCCTAGGCAGATCCACAGCACTCCTGCCACACTCTGTTTGCTCATTGTTTCCAATATATCCTTTGAATAAGAAGGGATTGGAATCCCTTTGCCCAGCTACTTTGGCCCACTATGATCTCCAGCCCCTCCTCTGAGTTCCTGTAGCACATAGTGCCAACTGTTTGCTGTGGCTGCGGATCAAGCAGCTCCCAGTCTCCTCCCTCAAGCATTGTATTCAATGACGTCAAAGGCATAGAAGTGTGGAAGACTAACTAATACAGGCATGTCAGTGTGCAAATAAGAAAACAGAGGCCCAGGGAAGAGAGATGTATGATACCAAATGGGAATAAAGTAGAGTGCCTCCCTTCCTCTCAGTGGGACACTTTTTCATCCAGGTCCCCCAAGCCCTGCCTGAGACCCTATATTTCACAGTTATCTGTGAAAACACCTCTTTATTTTATTTTAGTTTTATATCGACTTGGGTGAAAGTTTATAGAGTAAATTCAGCAGTTCATACACATTTTATTTTGTGACATCGATTGCAATCCCCACAATTTAACAGCTCTCTTCCCACTTCCTCTCTTTTGAGTGCTACCTGCAGCCCTTGGTTCCACTGGGGTTCAGTTAGTCCAGGGGCCAGAGCCAGGGCACAGACACCTGCCCTCCTTCATCACATTGGCTTAGCCCCTAGGTTCCTAGGCAGAGCTATCATCCCCAATGAATCAGCTCATGTGGTGAGAAGGCTTTAGACTCACAAGGACTTTCTGTAGCCCAGCATATTTTAACCCCTACGTTTCTTAAAGGTACCCAAGTATCTATTCATTTTCTATACAGAAAAGTTAACTAGCTTGTTCAGTCACCCAGCTAATAAGTGGGGATTAGAACCTAGGTGGAGCCTCCCTTCATAGCCTCCCATGTATGCATACCTTAACCTGGCACACAGGGTAACTTAAGTCAGCTGCGCTGCTTCTAAGAATTAGGTTGTTCTGGAAAAGGGGCATTTTCTGAGACTTTGGGCCCAAGCAAGCCTTCTTTGGTGACTTCATGACAAAGTGTAACACACCTGGTTTCTGCCATTATCTGCTGCCCTGCCAGCCTGCTGCACACCAGCCAGACTGACCCACCTGTGATTTCCCCACCTACTATACCCAAAACCATATGTACTACTCATGTTTCTGTCTCCTCACCCCTCCGCACATGTCCAACTTCAACCTGTCACTTTAATCTTGGCATAAACATCCCCTCTTCTAACTCTGCTCCTTCCAGACCCTCCACCCCATCACCCCCGAGACAGGATTCAAGTTTTTCCCAGCCTCTGTGCTCCATAGATCCATGGGCTTGTCTGCCCTACTATGTGCTGCTCAAGGGCAGGCACTGGATGAGTTCACTAGAGCACCCATGGATGTCTGGCTTCTAAGGGCCCTCAGGAGGTGATGATGAGATAAATAAATGAGGTTCAACTTTTTCTCCTAAAGAGCTTTCTCACAGACCAGAGAAACTTTCCTCCTCAGTCAATTTTTATGCAGGAGCATTTTGGCACTTGTGTCTGTCAAACTGCCATATTTGTCCTGCAAGATGCAGGATAAGCCTTCCAGCCAAATGATAGGCCTATGGGGTGAACAGTAACACCAAGGAGGTACTCACTTCTTAGAACAGTCAACCACATGAGATCAAAAAGGCAGCATTTGCCCAGGGATAAAGCTCAGAAGGGGAAGGGATAGGAAAGGATGAACGGAAACAGTAAACACAGGGAGAAAGTGGGAAGACGGTTGTTACATTCTAGTGACTGCATTCAATGTCATGAAACAAAACGTGTAGGAACAGTTGAATGGAAAACCAATTTGCTCACAATAAAAAGTTAAATAAATTAGATACAGGATGAGGTCTTCATTGACAGGATCTTCTGCCACCTCACTGGCCCACTGTCATTCTGCCCCTCTGAATTTCACTCCACTGAGTCTGAAGGCTTCTAGAGGTTCCTACTCAGATCAAGCAAAATCAGCCAATAAACACACACACACACACACACACACACAAAAAATGATGCTCAGTATTCCTTAGAATCAAAGTAGTGCAAATCTAAACAACAGTGAGATACCATTTTTGACCTATTAAAGCCCATTGCCATCAAGTCAATTCTGACTCAAAGTGACCCTGTAGGACAGAGTAGAACTGCCCCATAAAAAATTCCAAGACTGTAATTTTTATGGAAACAGACTGCCATATATTTCTTCTGCAGAGAAGATGGTGGGTTCAAACCGATGACCTTTTGATTAGCAGCCCAATGCTTTAACCAGTGCACCACCAGAGCTCCTTTTTGACCTATTAGATGGGCAAAAATCCATTTTTGAAGGTGTGGTTTTGCAGGCATAGGTAAAGAAGGACTCTCAGACTCTCTGTTAGTGAAAACTAGGACAGCATCTGGGGACAATTTCACAGGAAGTATAAAAAAATGAAACACCTAGGCATCTATCCTGCAGAAATACTCACACTCATGCTTAAAGTTTTATTATAAAGATGTTCATCATAGAATGAATCATAATAATTAAAAAAAAAAAAAAAAGAATTGGGCAGAACCAAAAAACAAACTCGCTGCCATTGAGTTGATTCTGACTCATAGAGACCCCCATTGGGTTTACAAGGCTGTAAATCTTTATAGAAGTAGAGTGCCCCATCTTTCTTACAAGGAGAGCTGGTGGGTAAGAACCACTGACCTTTTGGTTGGCAGCCAAATGCTTTAACCACTACACCACCAGAACCCAGATGTCCATTAACAAAGGTTGGTTAAATCCATCATGACACAGTCATACAATGGATGACTTGTGGTCCCTTGAAAAAATAAGGTAGATTTCATAATAGAATCTCAAGTTCTCACAGAATGCAGATTTTCTGGAGCCATAGAAGATGGATGAACCCCTGAAACTCTTGCCCTGAGATAATTTTTAAACTTTAAACTAAGTATAGCCCCTGAAATCTTCATAGAACCAAGCAATAGTTTTGCTTAACTAGTAAAGACTATCTGCCTTGAGCACTGTGCTGTTTCAAGATCTATGTCTATGGGGTCAAACTGACAACAGCAGTTTGAATGATTAGATAGGAAACTTAAACT
This sequence comes from Orycteropus afer afer, assembly GCF_000298275.1. Taxonomy (NCBI): domain Eukaryota; kingdom Metazoa; phylum Chordata; class Mammalia; order Tubulidentata; family Orycteropodidae; genus Orycteropus; species Orycteropus afer. The sequence goes on along the minus strand of NW_006921602.1, from coordinate 6,272,555 downwards.
GAGTTTGTACAAAGGGAGGAGAAACAACTCAGAAAGGAAGGGTGAGAATGGTTGCACAACTCAAAGAATATAATCAATGCCATTGTACATGTAGAAACTGCTAAATTTGTGTATGTTCTTCTGTGTATATTCTCAACAAAAATGTTCTGCCATTAGTTAAACCAAATATATATATAAAAGTAATAATAAAAGGAGCTCTGGTAGCATAGTGCCTAAGGCACTTGACTGCTAACCAGAAGGCTAGTGGTTCAAACCCACCAGCCACTCCTCAGAAGGAAGGTTGGGCAATCTACTTCTCTAGTGATACTGCCTCAGAAACCCAAGGAGGGGTTGCTATGAGTTGGGTCCTACTCGATGGCACATAACAACAATAACATATGTAATGGTACATAACAGCAACAACAACATATGTAATGGTGAAGGAGCCTAGGTTATGCAGTGGTTAAGTGCTCAGCTGCTAACTGAAAGGTTGGCAATTCTAACCCACCTAATCACTCCACTGGAGAAAGACCTGGTGACCTGCTTCTGTAAATGTTATAGCCAAGAGAATCCCGTAGAGTAGTTGTATCCTGTCACATGGTATCGCTATGAGTTGGAATCCATTTGACAGCACCCAGCAACAATATGTAGTGGTGGGAATGATGCTCCCTCTTTTTTATTGCATAAGAAAAACAAATTGCAGAACAACATGAATAACAGCATCCCTATGGGGTGAAAAAGGAAAGAAAATGTGTGTGTATGTATGTGATGTGTCTAACCCAAGCACTAGTCTTCCCCACTTCTGGGATCACCTCAGTTGCAGTATGTTTGATGACAAGAGGAATGTGTGACTTATTGGTAACATCTGAGTTGTCTACCCAATAGCCTCCACTCCACCTTCCCTGTCATGTCCAAACCAGCCCTTTTCTCTGAGCACTGATCCTCCTGTACAGGGCTGTCAATGAAAGACCATGGGGCATGCTGGGCCTCCTTCTATGTCACTTTCTTTTCCCCACCCACCTTTCATGCAGAGCTTTGTGGATGTGTTGGGCTTTACTGTTGTTGTTGTTGTTATGTGCCGTCGAGTCAGACCCAACTCATAGCGACCCCTCCTTGGGTTTCCGAGGTGGTATCACTACAGAAGGAAATTGCCCAACCTTCCTTCCAAGGAGTGGCTGGTGGGTTTGAACTCCCAGCCTTCTGGTTAGCAGTCAAGTGCCTTAGGCACTATGCTACCAAAGCTCCCTGGGCTTTACTAGAGGGTTGGATTACAGTGAGGATGGGAAAACATTTCAAACTGTCCCCTAGTTGCAAACTTTTTATTGAGTGGACTTTTGAAGCTGATTGCTAAACTTATTATGGTGCCCATATAGAAAAAAACCCATTATCATTGAGTTGATTCTGACTCATAGGGATCCTAGGGGACAGAGTAGAACTGCCCCATAGGGTTTCCAAGGCTGTAATCTTTACAGAAGCAGATTGCCACATCTTTCACCTGTGAAGCATCTGGTGGGTTTGAACCACCAACCTTTCAGTTAGCAGCTGAGTACTTAACGACTGTGCCACCAGGGCTCCCAGTGCCCATAGGGGTGACCCCTAATTGCGCATTCAACCTGCCTTTCTTACCTTGAAACCTCCTATGTCTACACATACATGAGTTGCATCTTCAGGGGAACACAAAACCAAACCAAAATACCAAACTCACTGAGTGGGGAATACTCATTTCCATAGTCTAAGAGAGAGCAGTGGTTCATTGGTAGAATTCTCACCTTCTACATGGGAGACCTGGGTTCAATTCCCAGCCAATACATCTCACATACAGCCACCACTGCTCTCTCAGTGGAGGCTTGTATATTGCGATGATGCTGAACAGGTCTCAGTGGAGCTTCCAGACTAAGATGGACTAGGAAGAAAGGCATAATGATTTACTCAAGAAAATCAACCAATGAAAACCCAATGGACCAAATCAATCCAATGCCCATCCAATCATGGAGATGGCGTCAAACAGTGCAACATTTCATTTCATTGCGCATGTGGTTGTCATCAATCAGGCTAACTCAATGGCAGCTAACAACAAAGTCTAAGGGTAAAGCCAAGAAGGGAGACCTGTTAAGGGAATTGTAGACTTGTACCCCTCTCCGCAGGACTGCCTTTGGTTTTCTTTAACATGCTTTCTATGTCTGTTCACAGCCTTCAGAATTATAATTGAATGGCCAATATTCCATATTTATATGAAATAATAGATTAAGTTATTTTCCTAATATTGGTCACTTAGAGTGTTTCTAAATTTCCCATATAAATGATGTTGCAATGAACATCTTCATGTACAGAGTGTTTTGCTTCTATTGAATTTTAAGAGTGAAATTATTAAGTCAAAGAATATAATATAAATGTCTTTATGGTGCCTACTAAAGATTGCCAAATTGCTTCCCAAAGAGTTATTCTGATTTATAATACTACAATATCAATTGAATCCATGAGTTCCCATATAATCTTGCCAACACTGGCTCTTATTTTATTTTTTCAGCTGGCTGTTTTAATAGATTATAAATGATACTTCAAAGTGGTTTTTCTTGTTTTTCTCCTTCTTAGCAAGAGTGCTGTTCAAAAGCTTTGATCTTTCCTATCTATCCTACTAAAATATAATCTCCATTGCTGTCAAATTGATTCCAACTCTTAGTGCCTCTATAGGACAGAATAGAACTTCCCCATAGAGCTTCGAAGGCTGTAGTCTTTATGGAAGTAGACTACATCTTCTCCCGCGGAGTGGCTGGTGGGTTTGAACTTCTGATCTTTCAGTTAGCAGCCAAGGGCTTAACCACAGCACCACTGGGGTCTTTTAAAATATAATAGTAATAACAATAATAATAATAAAACCAAACTCACTGCCATCGAGTCTTTTCCAACTCACAGCAACCCCCATTGGGTTTCTGAGGCTGTAAATCTTTATAGAAGTAGATCCTTCCATGGAACAGCTGGTAGGTTTGAGCCGCTAACCTTCAGTTAGCAGTCAAGTCCCTTATTAATGATGATGGTAACAGCAACAAGAATCTTAATTCCTTCAGTCTTTAGAGCACTTTGCAGCTGACAAACTTTTTTTTTTTTTAATTTTTATTGTGATTTGGTTAAAAGTTTACAGTGCAAAGTCATTTTTCATACAGAAGTTTATATGCGTTTTGTTTCATGACATTGAATGCAATCCCCATAATGTAACAGCTCTCTTCCCACTTCCTCCCTGTAGTCACTTCTTTCCTATGCATTCCTGCCCTCTGTGTCCTTCTTTCCTATGCATTCCTGCCCTCTGAGCTATCCCCCTGTGCAAATACTACTCTTCTATTCTCCCATGATTGATCATTCTAAGGAGTGTATCTACCTGGGATAAAGATATTTGACTGCTAACCAGAAAACTGGCAGTTCAAAGTCACCAGCCACTCCTCGGAAGGAAGGTTGGGCAATCTACTTCCATAGTGATACTGCCTCGGAAACCCAAGGAGGGGTCACTATGAATCAGATCGACTCCATGGCAGTGAGTTATATGCCTGTCTATTGTTTGGCTGGGAGCTCTGGTAGCATAGTGCCTAAGGCACTTAACTGCTAACCAGAAGGCTGGTGGTTCAAATCCACCAGCCCCTCCTCGGAAGGAAGATGGGACAATCTACTTCCATAGTGATACTGCCTCGGAAATCCAAGGAGGGGTTGCTATGAGTCAGGTCCGACTCGATGGCCCATAACAACAACAACATTGTTTGGCTGGAAGCCATAGGAATTAGTTCAATTCCAGACCTGAAGAGTAACTAGGGTCCATAGTCTCGGGGGGTTCACCAGGTTCTATTAGACCAGTAAGCCTGGTCTTTTTTATGATTTTGAGTTTTGTTCCACATTGTTCTCCCACACTATCCAAGATCTCCTGTACTGATCCCTTTCCGAGTGTTTGACAGTGGTAGCTGGATACCATCTAGTTCTGGTCTCATGGTCATATAGGCTGAGGTTCACATGGTCCATTGGATTAATTTTTTCCATGTGTCTTTGGTTTTCTTCATTCTTCTTTGCTCTGAATGAGAAGAGACTAATTGTTGTATCTAGATGGCCACTTGCAAGCTTTTAAGACCCCAGTCAATACTCACCAAAGTAGGACATAGAAAAATGTTTTTGTATAGTATGTTAAGCCAATTGAGCTTGATGTCCCCCATCACCATGGTCCTGAGCCCACAGGTCCAACAAGTTACTCCATCAGTGTGGTTGACTGTGGCTAAGAAATTACCATAACTTTGCCCCCTATTCTATTTAATTGGACATTCTACATATAAATGATATGTGTGTAGTAATATAGTCTGCCAGCCATATATATGGTCATGGGTATATTCCCTTTTGTCTAGACAGACCCAACCACTCAGCCTGTCTACTCATCTATTTACCCATAGAGATTACAAATTTTACAACCATCATTCATTTTTATCCTCACAACCTACCAATAGGTGAAGCAGGCAAGGTTTGTTGTTCCCATTTATAGATGAAACAGCTAAGTCCGTCAGTGGGGAGTGGCAGCCCACCCTTTAATCCAACTTGGGTCTAACTCCTGGTTGTGGATCCAGAATGAAGAAGGTAAGAGCTGGGTTTGAGTCATGGTTCAGTTTTATTGTTGGTCTTGCTCTTTGAAATTGCCCTTGTCCTTTCTGAAAAGTATGTTTGGTTTGAGTAACAGAAGCCCACCAGGGCTGATGTAAATAAGCAGGGGGTTGTTTCAAGAAGTAGGAGTCCTCAGGTGCCCCAGACAGTGAAGTACTCAGCTACTAATCAGAATGGCTGTTCACATTTACCTAGAAATGCCTCAGAAGAAAAGCCTGGGGATCTACTTCCTAAAGATCAGCTGTTGAAAACATGATGGAGCATAGTTCTGCTCTGACACGCATGAGGTTGCCATGAGTCAGAATCAAGTTGATGGCAACTGGTACTTGTATTCAAGAATTACAGAGAAACACCTCGCTTCTCTCTCTCTCTCTCTGGGGCCATGGTCTCTTTTCTGCATCTGTCTCCGTGTCTATTTGATTATCCTCTCTGCAGATCATCTTTTGCTGCTTCTTTATCAGCATCAGTAAGACTGAAAATAGCAGCTGCAGCCCATGTTTTTAGTTCAGGCCCTAACATCTAATCAAGTCTCTGTCCCTTAGCTCATCATCTCTCAGGTGAGACTCTGGGGCTCCTGGCCTCTCAGATCCATTCTCTCTGCCCAGACATCCATCCTGGGCTGGGGATAGAATAAGGAGCAAAGTGTTATGGTACAAGCAGAGGCATTGTGGCTGAGGAGAATAGAAGGAAGGCGGATTCTTTTAGAAGAGTGCAAAGGGGAAGAAAGGTAAGCTTTTTAATATAACACTGTGGTGCCTGGTCTTCCAGACCTGGCTAGACCATAGCAATAACATCACGCCATAATAATGATCTCTTAGGTCTGCAGAGCATTTTCAGAGAAAACTATCCCAAGGCCAAGAAGAGACTTCTCTTCCTTCTCTGACCATACCTGGAATGCCCCTCCCTCTTCTACCTGCCCTTCCCTAGGTGTCACAGCCAGGGCTCTGCCCACTGCCCTGAACCAGGAGATGCCTCACTTAGCAGACCTTGGAAGTCCTAGGGTGGAGAGAGAGGGCCCTCAAGGGAGCCTCCTGGGCTTGCCCACCCAGTCTTGGCCTCCGCCCCTCTGCAGGTGCGGATCTGGGAGATCCCCGAGGGCGGGTTGAAGCGGAACATGACAGAGGCGCTCCTGCAGCTGCATGGACACAGCCGGCGCGTGGGGCTGGTCGAGTGGCACCCCACCACCAACAACATCCTCTTCAGCGCTGGCTATGACTACAAGGTGCGAAGCCCAGGCAGGCAGTGGTGGCCAGAACCAATTCAGTGAGGAGGGAGAGGGAGATAGAAAAGTTTTTTGGAGGGATTGTAGGGATTGTAGTGTGTTACCCAGTATGGTCATATTGGTTCATTCGTTCATTCATTCATGCACTATACACAATTGGACATCTCTAGTGCATACCATCAGTCCTGGGGTCCAGCTTTCTAACCTCCTCCACAGAGGCTGGAAGCACCTTGACTGCCTTCTCTGGTGGCTGATGGACTTGTGGAGAATGCTATACTCCATGCCCACACCCCTTGTCTGGCTACTTCTTAACCCAGAAGTGGACTCTGCCCTCCTGATGGGAAAAAGGAGCAACCGAAGCTGCTGGAGGGAAGAAATGGAGCTCCAGCCCCCACCCTAGGCATGGCCTCAAAGGAATGTTTATCCTTCTTACTAGTTTCAGATACAGCCCAGGCTAGGGCAGGGATCTGCCCAAACACACTCATGTGTTTGTATGACAGGGATGGGTCAGCTTTTCAATATGGAACTCAGTGACCCTGTCTTGCATCCCAGCACACCCCAGGCCCTGTGGGAAGGGAGGGTCTGTTCCAGATCCTTGGGTACAGACAGGGACACCACCTGTGACTGCAGCAGGAGGGCTAACCCAGGCCCCTGCCAACTGCCCTCATAGGTCCTCATCTGGAACCTGGACATAGGCGAGCCGGTGAAAATGATTGACTGCCACACGGACGTGATCCTTTGCATGTCCTTCAACACAGATGGCAGCCTACTCACCACCACGTGCAAGGATAAGAAGCTACGCGTGATTGAGCCCCGCTCTGGCCGGGTTCTTCAGGTGAAGCACCATGTGTTTTGAGGAGGGGGGAAGGTATGGGGAGTCTGAGGCTTGGCCCTTAGCCAGTCCTAGAGGAAAAGGCTGTGCCTGTCCCCTTCTCCCATATACCTGCATTCATTTCTTGGGACTGCTGTAACAAATTACTACCAACTCTGTGGCTTAAAACAGCAATAATTTATTCTCTGACAGTTCTGGAGGCTGGAAGTCCCAAACCAAGGTGTTGGCAGAGCCACGCAGCTATAGAAGTTTAAAGGAGAATCCATTCCTTGCTCCTTCTAGCTGGCTTCCTTGGTTTGGAACCCCATCAATCCAGTCTCTGCCTCTGTCTTCACCTAGCCTTCTCCTCTATAGGTCCGTGTGATCTCCCTTTGCCCCTCTCCTCTAAGGACATTTGTGATGGAGTTAGGGCCCAATTGGATTTTTTGGAAGTAGATTGCCAGTAAGATAATCTAAGATAATCACCTCCTCTCAAGATCCTTAACTTAATTACATCTGCAAATCAGGAAAACATTCGCAGTTTCTTGGAATTAGGACATATCTTTTCAAGGGGCTACCCTTCAGCCCACTACCCAAGTATCTGGGGCTCTGGCTCACCCTACTTTCTCTGTCCCTGCCAGGAGGCGAACTGCAAAAACCACAGAGTGAACCGAGTGGTGTTTTTGGGGAACATGAAGCGGCTCCTCACGACTGGAGTTTCCAGGTGGAATACAAGACAGATCGCTCTCTGGGACCAGGTCAGCCATAGGAGGTTGGGTGATGGGCAGGCATTCTCACAGGAAGGGAGAAGGTAGCCTAGGTATGAGCTTATGGGTCCTCTGATTGATTCCTAGATAAGGCAGGAGTGGGGTGAGGCTTGGGGTTTGGGGCAAACCAGGCCTCCATCATCCCCAGGTCTCAGATTCAGATGCAGATGGGATGAGATCTTGGAAAGGGAAAGGGCTAGAATGAAGCATGAGTCTGGAGGGGTGTACCAAAGGATGGTACCTCAGAAGGACCACGGCTCTACCCATCCTTGTGTGGAGAGCAGATAAGCCAAGTGCCACTCTGGCTGGGGCTTGGAGATGGCCACAGACACACCCTGACAGAGGCATGCATTTTCACAAGCACATGAGCATGTGCTAGGATTCTGTCCTGGAATGGGACATGAGGCCCCCTGGGCTTGGGGAACACTCCTTATCAAGGTCCCCAAAACCCACAGGGCATCCAGGTCACCATTTTCACCCTGTCAGTGACTCCAGAGCTTGGCCCCTCGGCTCCAGACCCCATCTCTGTACATCTGCACCCTTACTCAAGGCAAACTGTAGCCTTCAGTGAGCCCTGGCCAAACTCCCAGCTGAGTCTTTAGGGCTATGGTGACCAGTATCCAGTCCCCTCCCCATCATTGTCCCACTCACCACCTCACTCAGAGCAGAGGTGCCAGCCAATGGGCAGGTCTGGTGGTCAGCTGTTGGTGTGGGAAGAGGACATGCAACTCCTGTGTCCCCATTAGTTAAACAAGGAGAGTGGATGAGAGGCATTTGTTAAGGTCCTTGCAGCTATGAACTCCTTTTCTGTTCTGGAAAGAGCTGCAGAAGGCACAGCAGGACAGAGCAGGAATGGAGAAGAAAAGGGAGGGTCTGAGGGCCCAGGAGCTGCCTGCTGGGCTTCGGCTAAAGAAAACATCCATGGGTCTCCATGGAGGTCACTTCTTCTGAAGGTCAGGAGCCTGGGCCCTGCACACAAGCTCCTGACACACCACCAGCTGGGCTTCCTCTGCAGAGATGGGGCTGGGGCACAGAAGGGCTTCAGGGACAATGCTCAGCCACACCTGCGAGATGTTGCAGAGTCAAGGCTGAGCTCCAGAGAGATCAATAGTGAGTAGTGGATAAGAGGAGGCAGTCTGAGAACAAGTTCCCTGCCTCCTGTTAGCAGAGCCCTTTCTCCTGCCCTGGGCTGCTTTGGATAAGGAATTCAGCCTTGCTCCCACCATCTGAGGTGTGTCTGGAATCAAAGATGACTCAGCTCTGGGGGTTTTGCTGAGATTGGGAAGATGATATGCCATCCAGCCTAGTCATGGTCTGATGCCCCCTCACTGCCCCCATTCCTGCCCACAGGAGGACCTGTCCATGCCCCTGATTGAGGAGGAAATCGATGGGCTCTCTGGCCTCCTGTTCCCCTTCTACGACGCCGACACACACATGCTCTACCTAGCCGGAAAGGTAGTGGGGAAAAGGGGGACTAGGGCAGCCTGTGGGGGACCCCTGCCACCATTGTGCTCATGCTGCAGCCTAATCTCTCTGTCCTCCACCTGACCCAGCCCTGGTCCCTGGGCACCCACCTCCCCCATCTAAAGTTACCCTCAAGTTCTGGACTCATTCTCATTGATGTGTCAGTGACAGAATTCCTTAAAAGGTGAGTCATTGGATTTGGTTTTACATTGGAATTAGGATCCAAAGCCTGAAGTTGAAAGGACAGTGACTAATGATGGAACTGAAGTACCTGCCAGGAGATCTTTAGTGAAGATGGTCTTGTTTGTCAGACAGTTGTCTACACGTGCGCACACACACACACACACACACACATACCTCACCACTCCCACTCCCATCCTCTGCAGTAACTTCCCTACAGCAGGTCCACCAGGGCTGTAGAGACCAGGCCTCCCTGGCCTTTTGACCAGCTCTGAGACACAGCAGGGGCTCTCTTCAGCAGATCTCTGGTACTGGGGCCTATTCAGTGCTCCCTTCCCTTCTACCTTCCTCACCTCCCTCTCTCCTCGTCCCCAGGGGGATGGAAACATCCGGTACTACGAGATCAGCACAGAGAAGCCCTATTTGAGTTACCTCATGGAGTTCCGCTCCCCAGCCCCACAGAAAGGCCTAGGTAAGAGGTGCCCAGAGGTTGCCAGCTCCTTCCATGCCACCAAAGCTCCTGTTGATCACTCAATGTAGCATTATCTGAGACCCTATCCCTCACCATGGGGATCAACAGAGAATAGGAGGAGTATAGGGTCCTTTTGTGACACTCCTCAGCTGAGTGAACTTGGGCAAGTAGCTTCACCTTGCCGAGCCTCAGTCTTCTCATCTATAACTTGGGGAGAGTCAGATCTGCCTCTCCTAAAGCCTGCAAACAGCACTGTGCATCGTGAACTGAGCAGTCTGTCCAAATCTATTTTACTGAGAAACTTAAGTCCAGAGAGAAGAAAGAACTTGCAGAACTTGCCGAGGTGACATAGCACTAGTGTCAGAGCCAGGATAAGAACCCAGGTTCTGGACTCCCTATCCAGTACTCTTCCCACTACACCAGGTTGCCTGATTCTATGCAACTAAAGGGCCTAGACCTAAAGGGATTATCCCTTGGTCTCTCCAGGACTCCTACTCAGTCTACTCCCACCACTGCCCAAACACCTAACTCACCACTGAGGACAGTAGTTTCCTCAAAGTCATAATACAGAGGAGTAAGGCTAAGGAAAAAAACCAAACTCACTGCCATCTAGTCAATTCCAACTCATAGTGATCTCTCCTTGGGTTTCTGAGGTGGTATCTCTTCAGAAGTAGATTGCCCAGTCTTCCTTCTGAGGAGTGGCTGGTGGGTTTGAACCTCCAGCCTTCTGGTTAGCAGTCAAATGCCTTAGGCACTACGCCACCAGAGCTCCTAGGGAGTGGGTGTAAAAGTTCTGTGTGAGCTTCTAGGCACTGAGCAAGCCATTAGGGTGATTGTTACAGTTTGTATTATGATTAAGAGGCTGGACTCTGGAGCCTAACTGCCTGAAACTTAATCCCAGCTCTACCACTTACCAGCTGTGTGACCTTAGACAAGTTACTTCACCTCTCTATACATCAGTTTCCGCATCTGTTAAATGAGGATAAGAATAGTACTCATCTCACTGGGTTGTGAGAATTAAATGAGTTCATATTTGTAAAGTGTTTAGAAAAGTGCCTGGGACATAGTCAATGTTTATTATCAATTAATTCAATAAAAACACCTAGAAATGCAGGTGTTTTCAGAAAGGGGTTTCTAAGGCTACGCCACAGTTTCTGTTAGTAGTTGTGGCTTCTGGAATGGAGATTTATTCCCTGAAGGCAGATACATCCAGGAAACCTTTCCCCAAGTCATTATAGTCATCCTCATGTTTCTTCATCTGTAAAATGGGGATAATCAAAGCTACCTTGTAGGGTTGCTGCAAAGATTAGAGACAATGTGCACAAAGCACCTAACAAAGCATTTTGTTCTCCTGCTCCTTCATTTAGTTATTCAACAAACACTTATTGGATACCAATTATGTGCTAGATCCTGTACTCAAAGAAAAAAAACAAACTCACTGCCATAGAGTCGATTTCGACTCATAGCAACCCCCATTGGGTTTCCGAAGCAGTAAATCTTTATGGAAGTAGATTACCCCATCTTCCTTCTGTGAAGTGGCTGGTGGCTTTGAACCACCAAACCTTCTGGTTAGCAGTCAAATGCCATAGGCACTGCACCACCAGAGCTCCCAGACCCTGTACTAGGTCCTGGTAAATAAAACAGTACATGGCCTCACTCTTGTGCGGCTTACTTGCCACTGCAGGGCAGACAGACAATAAACAAGTAAGAAAAATATATCAGATAGTAGTAAGTTCTAAACAGATAATCAAATGGGTTGATGGGACAGAGTGACTGGGGGCTGCTTTAGATCAGGTGGTTAGGGAAGGTCTCACTGTGGAGGTAGTTGACTCCCAGCCAGAAAGAAGGCCAGAGACAGGATTCAAACCCAGATCTGTCTGATTCCAAAACTTGTACTCTTGACACCACATTGTACTGCCTTCTCATAATAGGTGTTCAATAGGAACATATTACATACATGAAGATTATATGCACACACACATACAGTTGGTCCTGGGAAGACATATAGTAGAAGAATGAGTTGTGTCTAAACCTCTGAGGTCCTTGGGGAACAGTCTCTCCCTCTTTCTTTCTTTCTGAGGACTGGAGACACCAAGGCTTAGGAAAGCCAGTTCATTTCAGAAAGTGGCAGGCTCTGTGGTCCTGACGCTGCCTTGCTCTGTGACCTTTCCCTATGACCCTGAGGAGTCTCAGCTATAAAAGGAAAGAGCTAAACTCAAATATTTCTGCAGTCTCTTCCAGTTCTAAATGGGAGCTCTGGTAGCATAGTACCTAAAGCACTTGACTACTACCCAGAAGGCTGGCAGTTCAAACCCAGCAGCCACTTCTCAGAAGGAAGGTTGGGCAATCAACTTCCATAGTGATACCACCTCAGAAAGCCAAGGAGGGGTTGCTTTGAATCAGGTCCGACTCGACGGCACATAACAACAACAACATCCAGTTCTAAAGGGCCCCCATTTTAAAGCATGCATCTTAGGGAGGCAGGTCTGGCCAGAAAGGGTAGATTTGAGGAGTTACCACCCAGAGACAGAGCCTGATTCTAGAAGCCTCAGCCCACCCACTGCCGTCTGCTTGGGTCAGTGCTGACTACCTCAGCCTTTTCCTTGGCCAAAGACATGAGGGAAGAGAAGCACTGAAGGAGAGTCCTGGGACCCATGGGAGCTGTATGTCTGTCTGCAGGCGTCATGCCCAAACACGGGCTGGACGTGTCAGCCTGCGAGGTGTTCCGCTTCTACAAGCTGGTGACTCTCAAGGGCCTGATCGAGCCCATCTCCATGATCGTGCCCCGGAGGGTGAGTGTGGCTGGGCTGGGCTCCCAGGGACTGCTGCATCCAATCCTAGCTTGCTCGCCACTGACTGCAGGCCTGGGGGAGCTCAGGAAGAGGGGAATCTTCTAGACTGGTGTCTTCAGGCCCAATTTGCAGTGGGGATGGGGGCCTTCTAAGATGAGAGCAGTTTGGCTTGCTAATGAATACAGGGTGAAAATTGCAAGCAGAAGACACCAGTGAGGGCAAAGGCTTGGTGGCAAGAAAGCTGGTGGTATGGTTAGAGGTCAATGAGGAGAAGAGTCTGGCTGCAGAGCATGGATTTTCTCAGCAGCCCCCCATCTGTCTACTCTCTGCTCCCTTTGCTACAGTCGGATTCCTACCAGGAAGACATTTACCCCATGACACCAGGAACGGAGCCAGCTCTGACCCCCGATGAGTGGCTGGGAGGCATCAACAGAGGTACTGCAAGGGGTGGACTTCCCAGAATTTGGCTTGTGACAGAGTGCTGGGGGCATTACCTAGGCCCTCTCCTCTTTCAGGGCTTCTAAGTTGCCACCAAAAGGGTTCCTTCCCTATAAACAGCCCAGCACCAAGGTCACTAGAGCAGGTCTCTCCTATGCTCCAGGACTGAATCTTCCCATCTCCAAAGACAAGGCTTGGACTAGGTGACACTTGAGTCTCCCCCAACCTTGTAGTTCTAAGATTCAAGCCTTTCTCTTTGCAGGACTGGAACTTTCTATGTGGCATGGAGGTTAACCAAGACCATCATCCTTTCCCCCCTGCTCTGAGGCTGCCCCTCACACTCCCTTGGACCCCAAAATCCTGAATAAAACTCTTTTTTTTTTTTTTTAATTAAAGTGGATTAAAAATAATTGTTTTATGGAGAAAAAGCAAAACTTGTCCTGAGATAACTAGAAATCATAACACAGAATATAGTGCAGACTCCACTGCTCACTCTCTGTATGACCTTAGCCAACTTACTGGGCCTCACTGATCCTCAGCTTCCTCATCTATAAAGTGGGAATGCTTGGCATTTACTTCATAGGATTGTGAAAATTAAATGAGACATTCCATGTAAAGGACTTAGCATCATGCCTGGCACATACTACTACTCAACAGGTTAGCTTTTCATTGTTATTATTGTTCTTGGTATCATCATTATTATTGAGTCAGGGCCAGGTAAAATCTCAAAGGTCAATTAGACCAATGACTCTTAACCTAGGCTAGGAGTAGAAGTGGGTAGGGTGAAACTACTCAGGATGCTCAGTAGCATGGTTGAGATAGAATTTGACAAAACAAATTCCATTTTATAAAATTTATTTTTGGAGGAGAAACCTAATGTTTTGGAATATAAACAATATAAAGGCATGCAATGCATCACTTTAGAGATGAGGGAGCAGAGACACCCCCATGTTCATTCAGCATGTCAGTGGGTAGCCCCCCCCCCCCCCAGTTCCTGGTGCACTGGCTGTTGGGTGACATATTACATTGCTCTGCTCTGGCCCAGGCATTGCTGAACAGCCAAGGCTAAAGATCTTTGCTTTTAAGTTGGTCCTGCAGCCTCCTGACTTTAGCAGTAGGGAAATGGTCACAACACGTGACACTTTGTGTGTAAAGAGAACATCAGACTCCACTTCTTTGGAGTTCCTTTGCCCACCTCCAGCTTCTTATCCCTGCTGGATACAGGAGCAGCCTTCTTCTCCCATCCCAGCAAATGAATGATGAAACATTTCAGGTGCCAGCAAATTTGTTTCTCCATTCTAGAACCTTGTTCATTTTCACATTGATCCTATTCTGTTAATAAGGAAGATAGGATTTCCTCCAACTCCCTCAGAGTCTAAGAAAACCAGGAGAAGGTAGTGGAAATTAAAAACAGTGAGAGCCTGGCAGGCCTGATGGTGTCTGAACAGAAGGAGGAGCAATCAACTGAGATAGTGCCGCCCCAGGTGTTTCTGTAGCATCCCCAGGATCATTATCATTTGCCTCCCACCCCCACTCTCCAGAGTCCTCAGGTAATACACAGGAGTCAGAGAGCAATCTGCACATCTTAGGAAATTTGACTGACCTCATAATTCCTATTGAGCATTGTGAGAACAAACAAAGCGATGTCACAGGTGCAGCCAAGGAAGAAGTTTTCCCACACTTCTACATTGCCAGATCTTTCCCAACCCAAGCCCAGCTCAAGCCACTTCCTGTCACCATAACAATCCATGTCCCATAATAATTATTATTACCAGAGGGATGAGAAGAACAAGCCTTTGTTCAGAGATGTTAGTCTCAGCCAGTGTCTTATTTTCTTTGTGTGACCTCTTGACATCTACAACAGCCTCTCGCCATCTTGGTATCAAAGAGCCCACCTCCCAATTTCCAAACACCATGAGCATTGAATGCCAAGAATCCCAACTCAACCTAGCCATCCCCAGCCATTGGCTAGGAGACCACGACCTTTGCCTTCTGTCTAGCTCCCGCTATTTCCCATTGCATCTCCTCCTGTTTAAACTTCCTCACACCCTCGATAGACTGTCAAGCATGATGTAAAAGAAAGACACCATCACCTGACTAGTTCATCAAACTGGCAGTGAAAACATTTCCCTTGCCGTTCTTAGATCCTGTGCTGATGTCTTTGAAGGAAGGCTATAAGAAGTCCTCCAAAATGGTATTTAAGGCTCCCATCAAAGAAAAGAAGAGTATAGTAGTCAATGGAATAGATTTATTAGAAAACGTCCCACCCAGGACAGAGAACGAGGTAAGGAATATAAGTTATTATCTCCACAGGCCCTGGAAGAGCAAGACCTTTACATTTCAATTATGGGCTTCAGGCCTTTAAGCTCACTCCAGTCCGAGGCATTTTTCTCTCTGTGACAAATACCATAAGTAGCCTGCTATTGGCTTCCGTTGCCTCTGACCCTAATAAATAGAGGCTGGAATCATCAAGGGGATATGGCACCCCTCCCCAAACCTCAAATTCAGTAACCCACAGCATCATGAATCCATTTCAGAAGGCTGCTGGCATGTGGTGTTACAGGAGTTATAAATTTTCAGTCTAATGGGGGAAAAGGCCTGGCCTCATACTTCACAGCACTGCCAACTTCTCTGGCATTTCAGCAGTGATGGGGTTTGGCAATTTCCTGCCTTTGTGGAAGAGGCTGGTGTTTATGGAAGTTCTCGTTGCATCATTTGGAATGAGAGTAGCTTGCTCAGGGGCAACTATAGCTGGGCCTTACCTATGCCCTCTAAGGTGTGTATTCTTCCAACCAACACCTTAGTTACCAGCGCAAATACAGTTCACTTCATCTGGATTCACAGAGTGCTGTGTGCCTAGTATAAGACTTGATGCAGCTGAAATAGAAATGGTTGCATGGACCCACCTGTGTTTTATTCCGCCATTTCCTGGCTGTGATCAAGCCAGTGTCCTGGCCTTTCTGTTTCCTCAAAGTCAAATCAGGATATGGAATACTGGGAGTGTTAAAGAGATACTCCGTGGTGTCTAGCAGTCTTCCTGGCTTATCTTAAGTGCTCAAAGAGGGCAACTATCTCTTGCTGCATGACAAATTTCCCTAAAATTTGATGACTTAAACCCTCAAATATTTATTACCTCACAGTTTCTGTGGGTGCATCAACTAACTCAAGGTCTCTCATGAGGTTGCCAGTAAGTGATCAGTCAAGGCTGCAGTTACATCTGAAGGTTCAACTGAGGAAGGCTCTTCTAAGTTCATTAATTCCAAGGTCATTTGTTGTTGACAAGATTCATTTGCTCATGAATTGTTGGAGTGAGGGCCTCAGTTCCTCATGGGCTGTTGGCCAGAGGCCTCCCTCAGTCCTTTGCCACATGGACCTCTCCATAGGGAAGTTCACAATATGGCAGCAGGTTTTCCCCCAGAGCAAGTAAGTCAGAGAGAGAGAGAAAGAGCAAGAGAAGGTGCCCATGATGTAAGCCACAGTCTTTCTGTCATCTAATTTTGCCAGTAACATCCCATCACTTCTGCCATAGTCTATTCATTATAACCTAATACTAGGTCTAGCTCACACTCAAGGGGAGGGGCTTCAACAAGCATATGAATAGCAGAAAGCTGGGATCTTTGTTGTTGTAGTTGTTGCTATGTGCGTCAAGTCGGACTTGATTCATAGCGACCCCTGCTTGGGTTTCTGAGGTGGTACCACTACAGAAGTAGATTGCCCAACCTTCCTTCCGAGGAGTGGCTGGTGGGTTTGAACCACCAGCCTTCTGCTTAGCAGTCAAGTACCTTAGGCACTATGCTACCAGAGCTCCTTGAGATCTTTGGGGACCATCCTAGAGGCTACTTATCACACCAACTCATGATTATCACTATTATTAATAAAAGTAAGGCAATTGACAATCTTTAGGACTTCACAGTCTTATAGGGAAGATTGGCAGGTAAACTGATAATTGCCATAAAATATGTTTATGGGCTATTATAGAGGGATGTTAAGATTTCTAGGGCTGGATAAAATCATGTAACAAATGGGATTTGTTTCAGAATAATTCCTGAGGGGTGTTGCAGGAGAAGTGGGTAGGAGCAGAGATGAAGTAAGGGTCATGTATTATTTGTTGAAGCTGATTGATGGGTACCGAGGGGTTCAACCTCTTGCTGAGAAGTTGCATTTCCACCTTGATTCAGCTGGGAATCTTGTTAAACAGTAGGTTCTGATTCAGTATATCTGGGCTGGAAATGCAAATTCTCAGCAAGGGGTCCAACCAGAATGAACCAGTTCAAAACTCTGGTTCTTGAAGCTATTCTTTCTACATTTGTAAATATTTGACATTTTCCATTTAAAAAAAAAGATATATACATAATTGATGTTGTTATTGTACACATGAAAAACCTTAAATTGGCAACTGTTGTGTTATATATATTTTTTTACAATAAAAAAAAGGGACCCTGAGAAAGTACATGGTCTGTTGCAGTCACCCAGGTGAGCAATCATCAGGGTCTAACTTTGGCTCTTGTATTGTGTGCAAAGAGAGCAAAGTTGAATGGCAGTCAAACAGAGTAGCTATTTAGCTATATCCTTGTATATGTGAATCAGAACTAAGAACCTGGAGAAAAATGTGAAAGGGTCTCTGGTCAGACTAAAAGGAGCTCTGGTGGTTGCAGTGGTTAAAGCATTGGGTTGCTAACCAAAAAATCAGCAGTTCAAACCCACTGGATGCTCTGTGGGAGAAAGATGAGGCAGTCTGCTTCCATAAAGATGTATAGCCTTGGAAACCCTATCCACAGGGCAGTTCTACTCTGTCCTATAGGGTCTCTTTGAGTCGTAATCAACTTGATGCCAGTGGTTTGGTTTTGAAGTTTTTGGTCAGACAAAACGAATGCCATTAACTCTCTACACTAAAGCTCATGCAATTTCCTCATTGGGAAGACCCTCACTAAGAACCTGCTCACTCTGGTTTTACCAACAATTTTAACCATCACAGTAGATTGAAAGCTGCCAATCCGAAAGCAGGAATGTAAAAGACACCTTGGTCTAAGTATGAAGAGGCAACTGATGGCTTGGCACAGGGGAGGAGAGTTATGGTTGAACGACTGCATGTTTACTAAAAGTCACTTAAAATGAATGAATTTTAGAATATGTGAATTATACCTTGATAAAGCGTTTTTTTGTTTGTTTGGTTGGTTGGGTTTTTTTTGGACCAAAAACCATGCAAAGAAGTTTTGAGCACTGAGAAGGCACAGGGGTATAGGATCATTTAGTGTAGAGGCAAATAGCATATTATCCCTCTGATTGTTTATAACCAGGGTTGTTGGGTTGTTGGTTAATTTTAAAAAGTCAATTAAAGGAGGAGATCATAAAAATGAAACACATTTTTTTTTAATCTTTCATTTTCATTTAAAGCATAAAACCTAGACATTCATCAGTATCTTGTGATGCAGGACCAAGGGCTTTCCTTCAAGGATGCCTTTCCTGGTTGTAATATGCCATGTCTTTCTCATATAAGGGAGCTCTGGTGGCGTAGTGCCTAAGGCATTTGACAGCTAACCAGAAGGCTGGTGGTTCAAACCCACCAGCCACTCCTGGGAAGGAAGATGGGGCAATCTACTTCTGTAGTGATACTGCCTCGGAAACCCAAGGAGGGGTCGCTATGAGTCAAATTTGACTCGATGACGGTGAGTTTGGTTTTTTGTTTGTTTTTTTTCCTCGTATAAAGCACACCTTAACTCCAATTTTCAGTTTCCATTTCTTTCAGGTGGAGCAAGAAGTTAAAGTCAATCTGAAAGCAAAACTAAAATTTTACAGCATTTTCCCTGATTTTATTCTAAGACAGATTTATTGTGGTATAATTTACATCTGATAAAATTCATCCTTTATAATATATAGTTTCATGTGTTTTAACAAACACATGCAGTTGAACCACTATCACACCATCAAGATAGTATAGTTCCCAATCTTTTCTGGTTATGTCACCCACATCTAATTTAGCAACAAAAAAAAATTTTTTTTTTTTGAGAAGAGTCACTTTATCAAGATTTTCTAAAGCATTCAACTTAGTTTTTATAGAAGTAACAACTCTTTTTTTTTGTATTCATATTTCATTAGTTCATATCATATTTAATTAAGTTGTTATTGAGATAGCTAACGCAACTCACACTTGGACGTTTGATAACAAACACGTCTAACTCTTGGTCACATTCAATTCAAGTGTATGCAAGTTCTTGAGTAGTCTGCTAGCTTCCAGCATTTAGGACTTCCTTGACATCTAGCAGTATGTTTTACAGAAGAAATGATCAGTACCAGTTGCCGTCAGATCAACTCTGAGCTGACTCATGGGGACCCATGTGTGTCAGGGTAGAACTGCTCTCCACTGAGTTTTTGATGGCTGATTTTTCAGTAGATCACCAGGCCCTCCTTCTGAGGTGCCTCTGGGTAGATTCCAACGTCCAGCCTTTTAGTTAGCAGCCGAGTGTATTAACTCTTTGCACCAGCCAGACACTCCACAGAAGGAATGAAGAAAGCAGATGATCCAGAGAGTCAGCTAAATTAAGGTCTGTCGAGATATCTATGCTTTGGCCATGGCCACCCCAGTTCATGAATCACTACCCAGGATAAACTTTGGGATTCCTATGATAATCCTGGAGTCCCTGGGTAGTGCCAGCAGTTGATGTGCTTGGCTACTAACCAGAAGATTGGCAGTTCGAGTCCGCTCAGAGGTGCTTAAGAAGAAAGCCCTGGTGATCTATTTCCACAAAAGCAGCAATTGAAAACCCTACGGAGAGCAGGTTTTTTCTGACCCACATGCAGTCGCCATGAATGGGAAGCAGCTTGATGGCAAGTGGTGGTGGTGGCAGTAGATGACAGTTATCAGGAAAGAAAAGTTTCATTCATGTTCTGAGCCTCTATAACAAAGGAAGGATGCAAAACATTTTAGGAAGGTGTCTTTCCGAATAGGAAACAAAATATTAGATTTGAGCCCATAAAGGGTAAGTTTAGGATATTTGGAAAACTGGCCTGTGTTCAGGGACCCTGAATCAATGAGGTAAGTCTGCATGGGCAAGAGCTTTTTTCCTACCTCGTAGGGGAAAATAAAAGACACAGGTTGAATGTGCAGGAATGAGATCAAAGTGGCTATGAGTTGCAGTGGCCATGAGTTGCAATGACTATGAGTCACCAAAGATGCTGAAGTGCAGCAGCAGCAGCAGCGGGAGGCCCCGGGCAGAGAGGGGCAGAACCTGGAATGGGAGGGAATGGGAGGGCATGGCGGGGGTGGGGGTTGTCTGGAGACCCAATTTAGAAATCACTTTCTCACCTGCTTTCCCTCTGGCCCTCTGTGGGCCCCTCTCCTCACCCACCCCAGCTCCTTCGAATGTTCTTCCGGCAGCAGGATGAGATTCGGCGATTGAAGGAAGAGCTGGCCCAGAAGGACATCCGTATTCGGCAGCTACAGCTGGAACTGAAAAACTTGCGCAACAGCCCCAAGAACCATTAGCTCCCTGGCTGGGCTGTTTTCTAAGCCAATCTCTCCATTGTTTCTACTCGTCCTTTAACTTCCCCTTATCCAGTGACCCCAGAGACGAACCAAGACAGGAGCTGGGTGGGGACCAGCCTGAAGACTCCACCTACCACCTCATGAACTGGAAGCTGACCTTTCATCTCTTGACCCCATGCTAATAAAAGTCCCCAGCCTCTCCTGGAGACCCACTGCTGGCAGCCCCTTTGCCTGCCACCCCAGGAGCCTGGATTGCCCCTCAGCTGGACAAAGACCATAGACTCCCTGAGGGGCTGCCCTCGCTGAACCAGGGATCCCAGCTAGACTTAGGACTTGAACTTTCTCCCTGCAAAGTGCCAGTACACCCCAGCACTCCCCATTGGAGCTCACAGCATCACTGATGGTACCACAAGGCACAGGCTCTGTTTGCAGGCATCAGCTGAAGTTCCTTTCCCCTCTCTCCCACCTCCCTCTCCTCTCAGCAACCCTGGCAGCCTGACTGCATGGCCAGGGTTGCAAGCAGCCCGGCTCCTTTCTGTCTCTGGCCCCCTCTCTTGTCTTCAGGGAATTAAGAGGATTGCTCACCAAGGCCATAATGACCCCTTGCCTTCCCATGGTTCTCTTCAAGGCTCTTGCACACTCTTTTCCCATTTTATTTGTGAGGCAGGCAGGGTAGGAATTAGTTTCCCCATTTTATAGATGACAGAACTGAGGGTTGCAATGGGGAAATGACTTAGTACGTCACCCAGTAGATTAACATTGGGCCTGAGACTGGGACCCTCGGTGTCCAGACCTGGGGCCAGGGCCTGTCCCACTGTAATAAGATGCCATTCTGATTGTGGGCTTTGCCAGTGTCCATGTCTTGGTGGAGAAAGATAACTGGAAGCCAATTATGCCATCTGCCCAACACCTGTAGTGCCAATGTGCCACACTACCCATTTGAAGCCCCTCACACTCAGTGTCCCAAGATCCTCCGGGCTCCTACCCTCCACTCTTCCCTCCAGGGTCTCTAAGATGAGGCCTCTTCCTCCTGTAAGCCAGGGCTGAGAAGGGCAGAATCAAGTTGACCCTGAGGAAGGCAGAGCAGGGTCTGATCTCTTCGAGGGATCCTCTGTGTGTCTCTCCACTGCCCTCTCAGCCACTCACAGCCTTATACACATAGAATGACCGCAGCCCCTCCCCTTGTAGAGCACTTTAAAGTTTACACACTTCTTTGATATATAGGATCTCATTTGAGCCTCCGATCAGCTCTAGGAAGTAGGGACCATTCCCCCGTTTTACAGATGAGGAAAGTGAGAGAAGTAGCTTCAGGTTACATAATTCTTTGAGATGTCACGTTCATTTGGTCTGGTACAATTTTTTTTTTTTTCCCCCTCTCACTTAATTTCTCACTGCCCACACAGAGTCCATAAACACTGTTCTTCTCAGAAAAGTTGCAGGTTAGGGGTGGGACCCAGCCTGGGGATCTGAAATGGGTATCCACTCTTCATTTTCTTCATTAGCTGGCCTCTCCTGTTTATCCTGTGGCCATCCTGCCAGAAATCGTGGCCACAAAGGCCAGGGCTACCCAAGCCCCTCCTGGTTGACTGGGCAGGGGAAAGCCTCCTCACCCCTGGGGCTTTTCCTTCTCAGAACTTTCCATGCCCTAAGCCAGCTAAAGCAGGGTCTCCTCACCCCAACCCCAGCAGCTAGTCATAGTCAATTCTCATCTCTTCTTCCCCATACTTCTTGAGCTTTTTTTTTTTTTTTCTTTCCCCCTTCCCTCTTGACCTTTGTGGTCTTCTGTGATTATTTATGCTGCCTCCAAGAATAGAATTGAAATAAAATGTTTTCAACTTATCAAACCTGGGCATGGCCATCTCATTTAGGTCTGGTGGTTCATGGTTTTTGGTCAACGTGTTATCTTGATGGCCAACTTCTTATCTACAGCTAGAACAACAGCTTGTGTCTGTCCCCACAGAGGTAACGTCACACTTCATTCATCCAAGAAAATTTCTCACCTTGGCACTATTGACATTTGGAGCCAGAGAATTCTTTGTTGTGAGGACTGCCCTGCACATTGTAGGATGTTTAGCAACATCCCTGGCCTCCTCCCACTAGATACGTATCAAAAAAATAAAAAAAAAACTCACTGCCATCAAGTTGATTCAACGCATAGGGACCCCTCCTTGGGTTTCTGAGGTGGTATCGCTACGGAAGAAGATTGCCCAATCTTCCTTCCGAGGAGTGGCTGGTGAGTAGCATTACCTGTCCCTAGTTTTGAAAAACAAAAATGTCTCCTGACACTGCCAGATGTCCCTTGAGAGATCAGAATCATCCCAGTAGAGAACTGCTGCTGTGCAGTTATTCAGTGGTCATCTGCTCTATAACCCATCCTGTTCTGGAGTCTGGGGGAGAGCAGTGCTTTGCACTGGGATGGTTTACAAAGCACTATTACATATATCTGCCTTTGTTCTAATGACATAGGAGATCAAGTCCCTCATGACTCAAGGAACCCCTTCCCACTCCCATGTTGCTCACTGGAGTGTGCTCCCTTCTCTTCCCCAGAAGAGAAAATGTTTAGGCTCAACTCCAGACTCTTCTCCTCTATGGAAAATACCCTAATGTCCCTGCAAGGACCCCTCCTGGGATTCCTACAACTCCTTGTCCCACATCTTGACGCCTAATTAGATTTTCAACTTAACATATCCTAAGAACTGGACCTACTGAGAACTGGGCATTGGGGTCCTAGGGATGGGGAAGAGCTGAATCTGCCCGTCAGGGCCTTCCAGCCAGTGGTCTTTCTATAGGGACTGCCAAAAGAGCATGTATCATCTGACCTCCTCTAACTTCACAAGGGGGGGAAGAAGATCGATATAAACATCAAAGTAAACCCACGGCTGATTCCTGTAAGGCAAATTTCAGACATGCTGCCATCCTTCAACCTTTTTACCAATTCTGACTCCAACCATCCTTCCATGGCACTTTACTTCTCTGCTGGGTTTGATAATTCCTTACAATGGCCACCTAAAACTCACAGACAATATTCAAAATTATGGGCTTATTAGGGAAGTAACAGGTTGTAACAGGTTACAGTTCAGGATCAGAAATGACTCAGAATGCAGTTATTTAATCAGGACAGCTTCTTCTCAGCCAGGCCTATGGCATGACTTCTCTCTGACCTTAGCCTCTATACCCTAATGGGCCAAGTGTTACAAAGCTGTTTTAGCTCTCCTGACAGGTGCACAAAGAGGTACTCCACTCTGCTAGCAAGCTCCTGCCTGAAGGCATTCAGTCTTCTCACTCCCTAGGCCAGAAAGCCTGCTGCTCTGTCTCATGCCTGTTTCTTGGTTCTGGTGGTTCTGCTGCCTCTGCTGTTGCTGTTTCTCTGCCACTGCTTCTTGCTGTCTCAGCAAAGTTACAGCTTTCTCTGTCTCCTGGGTTAAGGAGGTTCACCTCAGAGATCTTGGGTCCAAGGATGCACTCCATTTCTGGTTCTTCTTTCTTGATGGTAGTGAGATCCTCCTTTCTGCCTTTGGAATGGGCTTATTTTAAGCCTAGTGGATGGCAAAACTGATGAATCTCCACATTAGGGTTCCATATACCTTATTTCCACAGTCCCGCCCCCACAAGGGTGCTTTGTACCTTATTTACATAATTAGCAAGCTATCCAATCCTCTTGGTGGGCCACAAGCACCTCACATTTGCGTAGTTCTACTCAGTCATTTGGTGGGAGTTACAAAGACCATGGCTAGAAGGGCTATATTAAGTAATTCACTGCACTGCAGGTACCTTGTCACCCAACAGGACCCAGAGCACCAGGAGGTTGGAATGCATGTCACTTTCAGCTGGAGTCAGCATGGAGTGGAGATAGATTTGCTTTGGAATCTGCTGACTCCTGGTTCTCATTCTGCCAGCCTCCTGAGACCCCAAGGTGGGCTTAGGAATGTTTAGATTCTCTCCTGGTGCTGGGCAGGCACCCTAGACTGCCAGTGGACCACACAGAACATGGCTGCCTCTTCCTTGTGGGAAATGACTTCATGTTAAAAACACCACCACCACCAGGCTCCTGTCCACCCCCACCTTCCCCAACCTCCCAGCCTTTCTACCTTGGAAGGGTGCAGAGGGGAGAGCTTGCCCACAGTAGAAGCAGGCATTACCTTGGCCACAGGAAGCATTACTAGATTCCTCTCCTCCCACCGAGTCAGCCAGCCTGGGGGCTGCAGGCTTGTGGTGCAGGGAGGGGAAGAGGCCCCTTCTGGGATGTTGGCAGGAGCTCCTTGTTCTCTGGGTATGTGTGTTTCCTATTTGGGAACAACCTGCAGCCTGTCTTTCTTTGGAATTTTAATTTGATCACAAACACAAATGGGTCAGCCTTACTCAGAGAAAGAAGGTGAATGAGCATGTATTGGGTCAAGTCTGAGGAGTTCCAAGAAGCTCCTGTTCCAGAGCCCCTTCTCTATACCTGGCCTGTCACACTGCCTGGAATCCCCCCATTAGCACACAGTCCTTTTTGGTTAAGCATTTTCCTTGTCAGAGCCCTCTTCAAATACATATAGCCCTGGAACTAGGATACTAGTGTGACTAGTGTTGACAGATTGGGAGCAGGGGAAGTAGGGACAATAAAGAGTGGGCCTCAGGTAGGAGAAGGGAGGTGGGGACCCTGAGGGCAGAGATCTTAGATTTCAAGGTCACTGAGACTGTGACAAGATTCAAAGACCAGGAAGAGCTTGCTAGAACCTTCAATCCAGCCAGCAGGTGGCAGATTCTGGTCTTCTTTATCAAACCCTCTTTTTCTGAGCCGTGGGAGGGTCCCTTCTGCTACCTCCTAGCCACCCTAGAGTGAATGACCCCACCACAGGTAATGCAAGGCCTCGTGGCAAAGCAAACATACAGAATAGCCAGGATCTGAAACTCCCCAAATATAGGAGAAGGAGGTCCCTGAGTGGTGCAAATAGTTAAGCACTTGACTGCTAACCAAAAGGTTGGCTGTTCGAACTCACCCAGAGGAACCTTGGAAAACAAGCCTGGCAATTTGCTTCTGAAAGGTCACAGCCTTGAAAACCCTACGGAGCAGTT
The DNA here is from genome assembly GCF_000298275.1 of Orycteropus afer afer. Lineage (NCBI taxonomy): Eukaryota > Metazoa > Chordata > Mammalia > Tubulidentata > Orycteropodidae > Orycteropus > Orycteropus afer. Next base: position 6,247,263 of record NW_006921602.1, on the reverse strand, counting down.
CTATTCTGCGCACATGGGGTCGTCATGAGTGACAATCAACTCAACAGCAACTAACAACAAATAGGAGAAGTGAGGCTCAAAAAAGTCCAGCCAAATTCTCCAGCTGCCTCCAAAGAGCAGCCAAGGGAGAGCGCCCCAGCAGAGACCCTGCCAAGCCCTATTCCCTGAAGAGCTGGAAAAAGGCTTGTTCTGCTTTCCTGTCCCAGCCCAGCCCCTGATCTGCTCCATGACCTTGAGCAATTTCCCTGTGGGGACAATGACAGGGAGGAGCCCTTTCTGCCAGAAAGATCCAAATCCAGTTAGGCTTGAGGCTAAGGAGGTAGCAGAAGAAAGAGCAGAAAAAGTGAGAGGGGAGGAAAGAAAAGGTGAAAGGGAGGGGGACAGGGTTCCAGACTAAACTTAGTGGGTGCTGTCTGCAGTTCAGTGGTCACAGCTCAGCCCAGCCCTGGGGCTCACAAGGTCAAGCCCACGCTGTGTCCAGGAAGTAACTGATGAGAGAAACAGGAGTGGGAGTTCGAGGTGTCTGCTTCCCAGGGTGCTGGCCAGAACTGAGAAGCCTTGATTCCTTGTCCTAGGAGGCTGGATCCACATAGGGCAAACAGAAGCCAAGGAAGAGCTTGAAGTAGGAAGGACACCTCCCTCTGGCTGCAGTGAAGGAAAAGGATTAGAGCAACACTGAAGCAGGGAGCTAGCTGGGGACTGATGGGCTAGTGGTCCAAGCTGGACGTGGGGGTAGCCTGGACAGGGACAGCATTCACGGATACCGAGAGAGGCTGATATAAGATAGCTTACTGAGATAAGGAATCAACATCTCTTGTCATGGGGATAGGGAGGTATGGAATTTGAGGGTCGAGGTTATGTCAGCTGACCTCCAGAAATGGAACCAGAGCTGGAATGGGAGATGACCCACTACTACCATCAAATGGGGCACTCCACAAAGGTAGGGATGGCATTTTATACCTATTCTTCAAATCACCTCCAAGAAGAGACCTAGGACACTACTGGCTACACCTTGCTTACCAAATATCTTTTGACTAACTGAAAGAGGGAAGATTGGTCTTTGAAAACTTGCTGGGTCATTTTATCACCGAGTGGATTCCTTGGGTGGTACAAATGATTAAGCACTTGATTACTGTATTAGGGGAAAACAGACCCCAAACTCACTTTTATTAAGCCTTGGACAGAACAAAGACAGTCATCCTGCATAAGGGAAACCCATCAGCATGAGAAAGCTGAATGGAGTCCGCCGAGTCATGGCCATGTGGCTAATTATATATGCTTTTAAATCATCACGAAATCATGATTGGTGGTAGATTCATCACTGTCGCACTTGGGACTACAGAAGCAAAGTAAAGACCATGATTGGGATTTGAAGATAGGAAAAGGTTGCAGGACTGGTTCTGGGCCTTGACTACCTAGCTAGGTGGTGGTCCAGATAGGCCACAACTCTTGACCATGCAGCCTAAATCTTAGCCACAAGGTGACTACTAAACAATACCAAGACCCCAACCTTAATTTAAATTAGAAAAGGACACTCTTGGGCAAATTCATTAGGTCTTTGTGAGAGGACAATCTACTTTCAAATATATTCTTCCTGAAGGCAAACTGCCCCTCCCTAGGTTTGTCCTGGAACTTGTCTGTGCATAGCCACAATGCTGGTTTAGGGTCAGAATTGGGTGAAACTTGTGTCAAGCCTCAGAATGGAGTTAGGACTCCCACTGTAGACCACAGCCTTTCCACAACCCCAAGTGTTTTAGAATTTAAGCTCTCATACACTACTAACTGGGAGCCCTGGTGGCGTAGTACCTAAGGCATTTGACTGCTAACCAGAAGGCTGGTGGTTCAAACCCACCAGCCACTCCTTGGAAGGAAGGTTGGGCAATCTACTTCTGTAGTGATACCGCCTCTGAAACCCAAGGAGGGGTTGCTATGAGTCAGATCCTACTCAGTGAGTTTGGTTTTTGTCTTTTGCAGGACAGAAGAAAGAGTCTGGAAGGACTGAATGGTTACCAGGGATGATCTCAGGGTGATGGGATAACAGAGGAATTCTAATTCTTTTTGAGTATCTGCATTTTTATACAATAAAATTTTTTTTTTTTTTAGTAAGAGAAGAAGGGTTTTATTTATTTATTTATTTATTTATTTATTTATTTAAAGACACTTTTTAAAAACTCGCAAAAGCTTAGGATTTGCCAGACTGTTCCTCTGGAGATAGGTGTCAGGGTGGTTCCATTCAGTTCACCTGGTTTGGGTGCTGGAGTTATTTATCCTTAATCAGCACTGCCCCCCTTAACCAAAAGGGATGATCATTCATGTGGGTAGGTGGATGGGGCAAGTGGACTTAGGTTTTGGCCTGGTGGCACTTCTGTTGACACTTGACAGGTGGGATGTTGATGGGATGCTGGCTGCCCCGCTGAGATGTCCAGCACACACAGAGCAGGTATGGACTCAGCTTCCCAGGATCCTCTTGATACTGATTCTATCTTATCTACTTCTTCTAGGTCCAATTTCATCCATTTACCTCCTCCCATTCCAAGGCATCAGCCCACCAGTTGCCATTGAATAGACCCTGAATCATGACCTTCCTATGTGTGTCAGAGTAGAACTGTTCTCCATATTTTCAATGGTTGATTTTTCAGAAGTAGATTGCCAGATACTTCTTCCAAGGAGCTTCTGGGTGGACTTGAACCTCCAAGCTTTCAGTTAGCAGCCAAGTGTGTTTGCACCACCCAAGGATTCCACTCCTAATCTTGCCTGTGGACAGTTATACTGGCTTTTACCTACTCCCTTCCCAACCTACATGCCTGTGACATAAATCCTATTGTTATATGCTGTTGAGTTGATTCCAACTCATAGCGACCCTATAGGACAGAATAGAACTGCCCCCATAGGGTTTCCTTTATTTGTTTATTTATTTGTTTGCATTCATGCTGTCAGGATCCTAATCTTCCCTCAGGAAACAAGTACCTCTGGCTGGGGAAAGGTGGGGGCACTACAAAAATCAACAAGTGTTATTACTTTCAAAGTCCACCCTTTCCACCCCTCTTCCACTCACCATACTCATCTGTGACTGGATCATTAAAATTTCCAGAAGAATTAAAACTGTTTGAAATGGGGGAATTGTAATTAATGGTGATATGGAATTGGAAAATAGTGTCCTTTTGCTAATTTTACAATTAACATCTGCCGGACAACGACGCTGTATTAAAATACAAAAATGACTGAGATACACTCACTGGCTTTGGGAGCTTGTGGCTTAGGGCAGATGCATGAATCAGTTATTACAATTCAGAGTATTAAGTATTATATTGGAGCCATATATAAAACCAAACCCTTTGCCATCAAGTCAATTCCAAGTCATAACGACCCTATAGGACAGAGTAGAACTGCTCCATAGGGTTTTCAAGGCTGTAAATCTTTCCAGAAGCATGCTGCCTCATCTTTTTGGTAGGTTCAAACCACTGGCCTTTCAGTTAGCAGCCAAGTGGTTTTAGCCACTGCACCAGAGGGCTCCTTCTGTGAGAGCAATGAAAACACAGAAAACAGGAAAGATTAATCCCGACTTCTGTGCTTTGATTAAAATTAATCTGAGTCATTGATGTGAATGCAATTTTCCACCCCAGAAGAAGGAAAAGGCACTCTGGACAGGGAACAGCATGTGCAAAGTCCCAGAGAAGGAAAAAAGCTGGGTGTACAGTGGAGGGAACTTCAAGGGACCTTGAGTTGTTAAAGTCAGGGAGGATAAGACTGGTGAGTGGAGAGTCTGGGCAGGGCCTTACCCTGCAGGCTATTTATTTGGAATGCATCTTTTAGACAATAGAAAGCTTCAGGAAGTTTTTTATTTGCATTTGGGACAGATCAGTGGGGAGAATGGAACAGAGATAGACTGAGAGCTGGGAGGTCAGTTACTAGGGGCTGGGTGTACCTTGGCGAGATAGGAGGGGAAGGCTATTATTATAGTACATAATAATAGTATATAATATTACATTGTACATAATTCAGAGAGATTCAAGAAACAATTATTCTTAATAGGTCATGAAATCGATTTACTGGGTCAAACCAATATTTTTTAATAGAATCGAAAAGAAATATTAATGTGATTTATTCAAAATAAAGGAAAATATCTGCACATGAAACTTTTTTCAGCAGTATACATGTGTGTAGTGTGTACTGAGATGAAAAAATATGTGTTTCTCACTGTGGGTCACAGTTGAGGAAGTTTGAAAGCCACTGTCTAGAACATGCAGAGAATAATTGCTGATGGGATTCCCAGAAGAAAATTCAATCCATGTGTGGCTGTTGGAGATGGCTTCTTAGGGTATGTTCAGGAACTGAATCTCGGTCTCAAAGGAGGATAGAGTGCAGATGATAGAAGATGAGAGAGAAAGCCTTGAGAGGTGAGAGTCCCAGAGTTGTTCTTCTGGATTTCTCCTTAGCCCAGGCTATTCCTAACAGCCTCAAGATGGTTACCTCGAGGTGATAACATTTCAGCCTCAAATGCAGCAAAAGCATCTGCTGACTCTTATTGTTTCCTCCAGCACTTATGTAAAACCTAGCTGCCAAATCAGTGTCTCTTGACCTTCCACACATTGGCACCAAGTTCATTCTCAAAACAGCTCATTTGACTAACAATCAAGGGACATTTTACATTTTCCTAAAATACCCAGGGGAAAGAAGTGAATGAGCTGAGACCTGGGTTCAAGTTCTAGCTCAGAAGCTCATTCATCCAGTTCACAGAATGGGGTCCATCCATAAAATAGTGCTAATAAGAGCCACCCAGAGTTTCCAGGAGTGCTGACTATTTCCACTGGCCCAAAGGCCCAATTAATTGTAGTACTGGGGAAGAATACTCAAAATGCCAGGGACTGCCAGAAGAAAGAACAAATCTGTCCTGAAAGTGCAGGTGGAATGCTCCTTAGAAGTGGGAAGAACGCTCCTTAGCAGTGGGAATGGCCAGACTTTGTTTCACCTACTTTGGTCATGTTGTCAGAAGGGACTATTCCTTGGAGAAGGATGTCATGCTTGGTAAAATAGAGGGTCAGTGAAAAAGGGGAAGACCCTCAATGAGATGGATTGATGCAGTGGCTGCAACGATGGGATCGAGTATAGCAAGAATTGTGAGGATGGCACAGGACCTGGCAGTGTTTCGTTCTGTTACATGTAGGGTCACTATGAGTCAGAAGGGACTTCATGGCACCTAACAACAACAAAGGCCCAATTAATGTCAGATCTCCCAAAGAACAAGCACAGTTTGGCAACCTTGTCTTCCTTTTAGCAGATAAGTTTTTATTTTATCAGCTGGTAGCACAATTCCTTTTAGGGAAGGAAGTGTCTTTGTTTAGGAAACTACCTCCATAGGATAGAAGATGAGGCCCTGAGGACTTGAGTTGGGTGGAAAAAACAAAGATAGCTAAACAGCTCTACTGAAGAAAGGAACAAGAATTTGGGAATGAAGAACAAAGGAGAGGGAAAAGGAAAGTAATCTGGCCAGAGGCTAAAACCCTAGCAAGTAGGAATAGTGGTAAAGGCTTTTAAGAAACGAGGAGATGTAAGGTTTAATTTTTAATTATTTGGACTGTGATTCTACAACCCAACCGTTCTCTCAGAGGTAGGGAGTAGAACCAAAAAAACCAAACCAAACTCACTGATGTGGAGTTGGATCTGACTCATAGTGACCCAGGTGGTTTCCAAGGTGGTATCACTATGGAAGTAGATTGCCCAATCTTCCTTCCCAGGAGTGGCTGGTGGGTTTGAACCACCAGCCTTCTGGTTAGCAGTTAAGTGCCTTAGGCACTATGCCAGAGGAACTCAAAGAGAGATCAGTTATTGGTAGTGTTCTAAACCCCGGCCTGGATGATGGTTCATGTTGTTAGGTGCCGTTGACTCACTCCAAACTATGTATAATGAAGAAAACACTGCCCCATCCTTTGCCATCCCCCCAATAGTACGTATATTTGAGCCCATTGTTGCAGCCACTGTCAGTCCTTCTTGTTGAAGGCTTTCTGCTTTTTTGTTGACCTTCTACTTTACCAATACCATGTCCTCCAGGGATTGGTCACTCCTAATAACATGCCCAAAGTGAGATGAAGTCTCACCATCCCTGCTTCTAAGGAGCATTCCACACATCTGTCAGTTTGTCACAGTGGCTTGTATTGCTGTGATGCTGGCAGCTGGGCCACCAGTATTTCAAGTACCAGCAAGGTCACCCATAGTGGACAAGTTTCAGTGGAGCTTATAGAGTAAGACAGACTGGGAGGAAGGACTGGTGATCTACTTATGGGGGGGGGGAAGCTAGTGAAAAACCTTATAGATAGCAGCAGAGAGGTGTTGAACATAGGTGTTGAGTATTTATTGAGGACCCCTGGTGATGCAACAGTTAAGGGCTCAGCTGCTGACTGAGAGGTTGGTGGTTCAAAACCCACCCACTGGCTCCATGGGAGAAAGATCTAGAAAACTGTATGGGGCAGTTCTGCTCTGTCACATGGGGTCACTATGTGTCAAAATCAGCTAACAAGTGCTGCCTTGGGGAAGGGATATGAGTAAGGAATTGTGAGTGATGAGTTACAAAAGAGGCTTCAATTGTATTGTTGTTGTTGTTGTTTGCCATCGGGTCAGCCCCGACTCATAGCGACCCCTCCTTTAGTTTCTGAGGCAGTATCACTACGGAAGTAGGAATGCCCAACCTTCCTTCCGAGGAGTGGCTGGTGGGTTTGAACCTCCAGCCTTCTGGTTAGCAGTCAAGTGCCTTAGCTATTAGTCATGCTTTATTTCCTAAGTTATGTAGGTCCTATTATAATTTATGGGAGTTCTGGTAGTATTAGTGCCTAAGGCACTTGACTGCTAACCAGAAGTCTGGTGGTTCAAACCCACCAGCCACTCCTCGGATGGAAGATGGGGCAATCTACTTCCATAGTGATACTGCCTCGGAAACCCAAGGAGGGGGTCACTGTGAGTCGGGTCTGACTCAACAGCATATAACAACAACGACATTATGATTTACAGGCGCTCTGGTGGCATAGTACCTAAGGCATTTGATTGCTAACGAGAAGACTGGTGGTTCAAACCCACCAGCCACTCCTCGGAAGGAAGGTGAGGCAATCTACTTCCATAGTGTTAGTGTCTCAGAAACCCAAGGAGGGGTCACTATGAGTCAGATCCAAATCCACAGTAGTGCTTAGGTTTGCTTTTTGTGTATTATGGTTTATATGTATGTCCTAATATACTCTTTAGGAAAATGAGGAGACTGGGAAAAACAGGACTACCCATTACTAGGACCAACTTGAAAACAGTATATTGTTGGAGTAAAAAGTAGCTTTTTAATGATGTGTTCTCATGGTCCCATCAAAAGCCTACCTGTAGTGAGACTATAATAGGGACTAAAGCCATGAAAACCAAGCCCAAACCCACTGCCATTGAGTTGAATCCAACCCATAGAGACTCTATGGGGCAGAGTAGAACTGCCCCATAGGTTTTCCAAGCCTATAAATGTTTATGAATGCATAATGCCTCACATCTTTCTCCCACAGAGGAGCTGGTGGATTCAAACCCCTAAACTTTTGGTTAGCAGCCAAATGCCCTAACCACTATGCCACCAGAGTTACTTTTAAAAGCCATGAGGTGTGTGTGGTCTGATAGAGCCTGGTGGAACCCCTGAAACTATGGACCCTAGTTGCCCTTCAGATCTGAAATTGAACCCATTCCTGAGGCTTCCAGCCAAACAAAAGACAGGCATATGAGCTGAACATTTACATTAGGTAGATAGACTCTTTGGAGAGATCAATCATGGGAGAATAGAAGGCCTGTGTATGCACAAGGAGACAGCTCAGGGGGCAGGAGTGCATGGGAGGGGGACACAGGAAAGAGTAACTATGGGGAGGAAGTGGGAAGAGAGATGTTACACTGTAGGAAACTGCAGTCAATTTCATGAGACAAAGTGTATGTGAACTGCTGTATGGAAAGTGAATTTGCTCTGTAAACTGTCACCCAAATCACAATAAAAATTAAAAAACAAAAAATCCGTGAGGTGACTTTCAAATAACCTGTAGGTGACAAGGACATAATTGAATATGGATGTCTTAATTTCCAGGACCCAATGAGATGTTCAGAGCTCTGGTGGCACAGTGCCTAAGGCATTTTGACTGCTAACCAGAAGGTTGGAGGTTCAAATGCACCAGGCACTGTGCAGAAAGAAGTTAAGGCAATCTAATTCCATAAAGATTTACTGCCTCAGAAAAAGTGGGGGTTGCTATGAGTCGGAGTTGACTTGATAGCAGTGAGTTTGAGAGTTTGGAATGAGATGTTAGACTCTAGGAAGTGGTGTAATCCAGGAATTTTCACATAAATATGAAATCTAGGAAGTGACTCTTTAATTCCTATTTAAAGCAGACATCTTTATTGGGATTCTTCACAGGGAGCTTTATGAACAAAAGGCGTGGAGAGAGATACAGGGCTTTTCAGAAGAAGCAAGGGCTGTGGAGAAAGGAGAAGGAAGCTTGGGCTGACCGTGCCAATGCCTGAGAGGTGGTGCTGTGGTACCCCATCAACAAGTCTGTTCTTGGGATGACACAGGACCAGGAGGCAGGCTGTTTTCAGGCTCCATATTTGCCCCTTTTTGTCATGAGGGAAGAATAATTGAAAAAAAAACATATATATATATATACAGAGAGAGAGAGAGAGAACTTCCTGTGAAGCAAAAAAAAAGTAAATACATAAATAAATAAAAGATTAAGAAAACATTTCAGCTGAATAAGAAGAGGAGAAAGGAAAAGAAGCACAAACACCAAAGTTCCAGTAGCAAACACCCACTAATGAGGATTACACTGCTGGGAAAGAGCTTGAAAAGGAAACGCCACGTCCTTTCCTTTTTGCTGTGAAGCCCCTGGATATGGCTTACAGCTTAGGAACTCCAACCCTGGCCAGACTGCAGATTCCTTTGACTTCTGGGCAAAAGGGAGTTCACTGATTCAGGAGCCATGTCAGATCAAGAGGCCCCTCCTGGTCACCCACAAGACACCAGCAAAGAATAAGTGGGAAGGTGAGTCACAGGACAGGAAACCAGGGTCCCCAAGACACAGCAAACATCACACTTTAAGATAAACAGGAAAGAAGGAGGCAGAACCAAGAGTCTTTCTCCTAAAAAAAAGATTTCCAAATGCTCTATACCCCAGAAAATTCTCAGCAGAAGAGAGAAACTGGAAGGAAAATGTTAAGAGATGAGGGTGAAGGTTAAGGTGCAGAATGAAGGCAGGCTGAATGCCTTCAAGACGCATGAGAAGAGACGTGTAAAAAGAAGAGACTTGAAAAATCAGGATGCCCAGATGGGAACTTTATCTAAGACCTGCAGATAGAGACTGAAACAACTCCTTAGAGGATTGTGTGTACTGAAATAGATGCTTCCTGCGGAGAACCTCAGCAGCACAGAAGTTCTTGGTGATAAGATGGAACTTTAGCCCCCTGCTTCACATCTTTCCTGGTAGACAACTGATTCCTTAAAAATTCCCTTATGAGGTTTCAAATCGCTCTCTCCAAAGATCAAACCATCACTGTTCAGTGGTTCTTCTCCCATTTTGAGAGATCTCTCTCCAAGTAGCCATGAAGCTCTTTGTGCACAATCCCCAGTGAGGTGCCAAGTAGGAAGGACACAGTGTACTAATGGGTTGAAGGTGGACTGTTTTGGTGGGAGACTGCCTCCTGCTTTAGGCAACTGCTCCTTGTTCTGAAATCAATGACTTTCTTCTCACCCATGTCCATGTGCACTGCACCATCTCAACCTAGATTGCTGTTATCATTAGGTTCCATTGAGTCACTCTGATTCAAAGCGACCCTATGTACAACAAAACAAAACACTGCCCAGTCATGTGCCATCTTCACAATCCCTGCTATCCTTGAGCCCATCGTTGCAGCCACTGTGTCAATCTATCTTGTTGAGGGTCTTCCCCAACTCAATTTAGATGGGGCCTCTCAAAAAAGATATTCCATATAGGATCATGCATAGACCCCTTACACTTCCTGTTGTAAAATATCGTAAAGTTGACTTTAATTGCAGGTGTTATGGATTGAATTGTGTGTCCCCATGCGTTGTAATCCTTACCCCTAGACCTGGGGATGTACTCTAATCTGACATAATGTAATCACCTCCTGTAATGCAATTTATGTTATGATCGATCAATCCATTAAAGTCATACCAGTGTGAATCCCAGACCTAATCACTTCTGAGTTATATAAAGAGCAGCATAAACACAGAGGCACATACAAACTGGGGACTCACAGGTGGCCAGGTGAGGCTCACCAAGGAACCAAAGAAGCCATGTCCAGGCTACTGACAAAGAAGAAATCAAGGAATTGACATGACTGAGATCCTGATTTGGACTTTTATCCTCTAGAACTGTGAGAAAATAAATTTCTCAATTTATTAAAGCACCAATAATGCATGAAAATTCCTTTTCCCCCACACCCTTGTGATGGGACATCAAAGTTAGAACTTCTAATTCTGATTCAACCAATCCTATTCAGGCATTCTTCAGAGGTGATTTTCTTAATTTAAAGCAGCCTTGCATTTTAAAAACTGAGTTTAGAATATTTGTCAAAATTTCAAATATGTATACTCTTTGACCCAGCAATGCCATTTCTGGGAATTTATCCTACAAATAGGTTAGCAAACTTGCAAATTGACGTGTCTACAAAGTTATTCATTGCAGTATTGTTTGTAACAGCAACAGACTGGAAACTAATAGGTGACTGGCTAAATAATTGATGGCTTAGCCACACAATGGGTCACCATGTAGCCATTACAAGAAGAATAACTTTATCGATACAGAACAATAGCCAAGATAGATTTTTAAGTGAAAATATGAATCCCATATTTCATCAATTCTAAGATATACATTTTTTTCACTTAATAACATTTTTTTAAATAGCAATGTCTTACAGTCAAAGTCATGTCATAATTTAATTGGGATGTGTTTTCTTTCTTAGTACATAAAATAATGATGTGTCTCACAATCCATAGCATCTTGGATTTAATGAAATACAATAGTGCTTACCAAATGCACAGCACTGTTGTTGTGGTTAGGTGCAGTTGAGTCACTTCTGACTCATAGCAACACTACGTACAACACAATGATACACTCCCCAGTGCTGAACCTCCCCACAGTTGTTGCCATGGTTGAGCCATTTACCACAGCCACTATGTCAATCCTTCTTGTTGAGAGGCTTCCCCTTTTTTCCTGACTCTCTACCAAGGACGATATCCTTCTCCAGGGACAGATCCTTTCTGACAACATGATGAAAATACAGAGATAAAGCTTGGTCATTCTCACTTCTAAGGAGCATTCTGGCTGTACTTCCTGTAAGACAGATTTGTTAATTCTTCTAAGCAGTCCATAGAACATTCAATATTCTTCTCCAATATCACAACTCAGATACATCAATTCTTTTGCATTCTTCTTTATTCATTGTCCACCTCTCTCATACATTTGTTGTTGTTGTTAAGTGCCTTCGAGTCATTTCCGACTCATAGCGACCCCATGCACAGCAGAATGAAACACTGCCCGATCCCACGCCAGCCCCACAATCCCCGCTATACTTGAGCCCATCATCACAGCCACTGTATCAATCCATCTCATTGAAGGCCTCCCCCTCTTTCGTCGACCCTCCACCCTACCAAGCATGACATCCTTCTCCAGGGAATGGTCCCTTCTTACAACATGACCAAAATAGGTGAGACGAAGTCTGGCCATTCTTGCTTCCAAGGAGCATTCTGGCTGCACTTCCTCCAGGACAGATCTGTTAGTTCTTTTAGCAGTCCATGGTACTTTCAGCATTCTTCGCCAGCACCACAACTCAAAAGCATCAACTCTTCTTTGGTCTTCCTTATTCATTGTCCAGCTCTCACATGCATACGAGGCAATTGAAAATATCATGGCTTGTGTCAGGCACACCTTAGTCCTCAAGGAGATATCCTTGCTCCTCAGCACTTGAAACAGTTCCTTCACAGTTGACTTCCCCAATGCTACACGTCGTCTAATGTCCTGACTGCTGCTTCCGTTGGCATTGATTGTAGAACCAAGCAACGTGAATTCTTTGACAACCTCAATCTTCTCTCCATTTATTGTGATGCTGCTCCTTGGTCCAGTTGTGAGGATTTTTGTTTTCTTTATATTGAGACATAATCCATACTACAGACTGTATTCTTCAACCTTCATCAGTAGGTGCCTTAAGTCATCCTCACTTTCAGCAAGCAAAGTTGTATCGTCTGCATATCTCAGGTTGTTAATGATTCTTCCTCCAATCCAGATACCACGTTTTTCTTCATATAGTCCAGCTTCTCGGATTATTTGCTCAGCATATAGATTGTATAAGTGTGGAGAAAGGATACAACCTTGATGCACTCCCTTCTTGATTTTAAACCATGTAGTGTCCCCTTGTTTTGTTCGAATGACAGCCTCCTGGCCAAGGTACAGATTCCTCATGAGTACAATCAAGTGCTCGGGAATTCCCATTCTTCTCAATGTTATCCATAATTTGTCATGATCCACACATACATTTGAGACTATTGAAAATATCATGGCTTGGGTCAGGTGCCACTTTACTCTTTACAGTGACATCTTTGCTTTGAAAGACATGTGTGTGTATGTGTGTGTGTATATATGTATGTATGTGTGTATATGTATGTATATAAATCATCAAATCAAATCCAACTCATAGCGACCACTCCTTGGGTTTCTGAGGTAGTATCACTATGGAAGTAGATTGCCCAATCTTCCTTCCCAGGAGTGGCTGGTGGGTTTGAACTGCCAGCCTTCTTGTTAGCACTCAAATGCCTTAGACACTACATCACCAGAGCTCCTATGTATGTATATAGAGATGTGTGCATATGTATGTGTATAGAGATGTGGGTTTATGTTTGTGCATATATATATGCATATGTGTGTATATATGTATTTATGTATACATACATAAACATACACACACACACACACACACATATATATATACACACACACACTCATTTTAATCTCCCAACAGCCCTTTATGGGTAAGTACTATGATTATCCACATTTCACAGGTAAGAGAATGCAGGCACAGAGGTTAAGTCACTTCCCCAGGGACAGGAAACAAAAAAAATGATGGAACTAAGATTGAACTTGGCAGTCTTCCTCCAGAGCTCATGCCCTTAAACTCACAACACTACCTCCTTATGATAACAGCATCACATATAAAACCAAAAACCAAGCCAAACTCATTGCCATCGAGTTGATTCCAATTCACAGCCCCTTTGGGTTTCCGAGGTGGTATATCTTTACGGAAGTAGATTGCCCCATCTTCTTTCCACAGAGTGGCTGGTGGGTTTGAACCACCAGCCTTCTGATTAGCAGTCAAATGCCTTAGGCACTACACCACCAGAACTTTATTACATATGAAGGACTCATTATATGCCAACCTCTGGCACATAGTGTGTCTAATACATATTAGCTCATTTAATCCTCACAGGAACCATATGAGATAGATGCTATTAATATCCTTATTGTACACATGAAGACACTGAGGCACTGAGAAGTTGTGTAACTTGCTTAAAGACACACAGCTAATGAGTGGAAGGACTGAGATTTGAATATCAGCAGTCTACCTCAGAGTCCACACTCTTAATGGACTTCATACTAGTTTTTGTGTAAAGAAAAGGGGAGGAGCAGTTTATAATAATATATTCATATTTCAAAATGGAATCTAGAGGAATAAAAAATGGATGTGGTAATGAAACTTTTTTCTGTACACCTTTTTAATTGATTTGGACTATGGAAAAGTATTACTTATTTAAAACAAAACAAAGTAACAACTTTAACTTAGCATCAAATAAATATGGTAGTGGTGTGAGAGACTTGGGAGTCCTGGTGGCATATCAGTTAAAGCACTTGGTTGCAACCAAAAGGTTAGCAGTTCAAACCTACCAGCCCCTCTACAGGAGAAAAATGGGCAGTCTGCTTCTGTAAAGATTTACAGCCTTGGAAACCCTATAGGAAAGTTTTACTCTGTCCTGCAGGGTTGCTGTAAGTTGGAATCCACTCGAGGGCGGTAGATTTTGGTGATACACACACACACACACACTTGGGAGCTCTGATGGCACAGTACCTAAGGCTTTTGACTCCTTACCAGAAGGCTTGTAGCTCAAACCCACCAGCCACTGCTCAGAAGGAAGAAGACTGGGCAATCTACTTCTGTAGACATAATGTCTCGGAAACCCAAGGAGGGGTCACTATGAGTCGAATCGACTCAACACACATACATACTGGGGTTAAAAGAAACTCAAGTGGTGCAGTGTAAGGCATTTGACTGCTAACCAGAAGGTTGGAAGTTCAAACCCACCAGCTACTCCACAGAAGAAAGATGAGGCAATCTACTTCTGTAAAGATTTACCGCCTTGGAAACCCAATGGGAGTTGCTATGAGTCTGAATCAACTCAATGGCAGTGGGTTTTGTTTTTGGGGTTTATACCTGGGTTATTATCCCATTTGGGAATGTTCTCCTTTGTTATGTTAATTAGGCTGTATTAGGGTGAATCCATTTCTTTTGAGATATAAAAGCAGATTAAGCAAGAGGTGGGGGAAGATAGATACCATGCCACATGAAGAACACCATGACCTCTAAGAAACCAAGAGACAGAAGCTGAAAAGAGACAAGAACATTCTCCTAGAAACAAGAGAGAGAGAAAGCCCTCCCTTAGAGCCAGTGCCCTGAATTCAGACTTCTAGCCTCCCAATCTGTGAGAAAATAAATGTTTGTTAAAGCCATCCACTTGTGGTATTCCTGTTATAGTAACACTAGACAGTTAAGACAGATGGCAACATACAACCCATGCAAAATTCCACACTCTCTTTGACCACAGATGCTTCAAGATGTTGCCTCCACTGTAAAATATTGTAGTGTGAGCACCAGTCATGTTGTGTATTGATTTTTAAAGTCCTTTAATGCATTAAGGAGCTCTGGTAGTATACTGCATAAGACATTTCGCCATGAACCAGAAGGTCAGTGGTTCAAATTCACCAGCTGCTCCACAGAGGAAGATGAGGTAATCTACTTCCATAAAGATTTACAGCTTTGGAGAGCCTATGGGACAGTTCTACTCAGTCCCAAAGAGTCGCTATGAGTTGGAATGGACTCTATGGCAGTGGATTTGGTTTTTGTATTTACATCACACATTTGTGGAATCAACTTTCAAATGAAGTTTTAGAATGCTAAATCTCTTTCTTTTAGATTCTTCACATTCTGGATGAAAGTTTACTATATACTCTCAAAGGTATAGAATGTCTACTTTTAATTTGTGTTTACTTTGTGAAACTCCCCTGTTGTTACTTACAAGGACATGGTGTGATGCATTTTGGTATTGTTAAATGTTTTATTTGAGTTCAGTTGGTAGTTATTTTATTTGAGTTGGTAGATCAGCCTGATGCTTCATGGGGTGGGGAGAAGGCAACCATTCTTCTAGCCTCCATCCTTCCCAGGTGGCTTACTATTCCAGCACAAAGGAAAAATACCTGGATTCTGTTTCTCTGCAAATAAAGACCTCCAGGATCAGCTAATAGGAAGCCAGCCATCCCAGACCAGGGTATACTATACACCAGGGCTCAGGGGTCACTGCAGACAGATTCTCTGAGCAGTTAAAAAACAGGCCAACTCCCAATCTAGGTACATACCCAAAAGAAATGAAGCAGAAGTGCAAGCAGGAACCTGCACTCCAATGTTCCTTGCAGCACTTCTCACAATAACCAAAAGGTGGAAACAACCTGAATGTCTACCAACAGATGCATGGATAAACAAAATATATAAACATACGTATAACAGAAGATTACTCAGACATAATGAGAAATGAAGCTCTGATACATACCATAGCATGAATGAACCTTAAAATCATCGTACTGAATGAATTCAGTCAGTCACCAAAGACAAATATTATATGATCTCACTTAGAGGAAATAGGCAAATATAAACAAAACAAAGTTTATTAGTGGTTACCCAGGGTCAGAGAGATGGGAGAGGGAGGGCTTTTGCTTAAGGAGTAGAGTTTATGTTCATGGTGGTGGAATAATTAGGAAAGTGTAGTGATAATTGTTGTATAATATGAAGAATGTAATCAATGTCACTAAATTAAACATGCAAAAGTTGTTGAATTGGCAAATGTTTTGTTATGTATTATTTTTACCACACACACATACACAAAAGAAACCCCAGCTAATGCTAGTTTTTAGGGTTCTTGGTAAGTTATTAAGAGAGCCTGGTGGCACAGTAGTGAAGCTCTCAACTGCTAATTGAAAGGTCAGCAATCCAAACCTCCCAGCTGCTCCACAGGAAAAAGTTGTGGAGTCTGTTTCAGGAAAGATTTCAGTCTTGGGAATCTTATGGAGCAGTTACTATTTTGCCCCATCAGGTCACTATGAGTCAGAACCAATTCTACAACAATGGATTTGGTAAGTTATAAAATGAAGAAATGCCCTCATGGGCCATTATGCTGAGGGAAATAAGTCAATCACAGAAGAACAAATACTGTATTAGTTCACTATTGTAAAAAGTCAAGGAAAGGTTTATATACGGAAGGAAAGGTTCTTTGTTGATTACAAGAGATGGGAAGGGAGGGGCAGGAACATTGCTAGATAGGTAGAGACAAGTATTGATTTGGGTGAAGGGAAAGGCAATATACCAAAAGCGAGTGACCAACACAAAAATACTAAGGAAATAGAAGACACAGAGAGGTGCACAAGAGGTACAGATAACAAAGATAAACACTTTTACATGCACAATACTGTGTTGTCAGTAATAACTAACATTAGTCTCAATAGATGGATAGACAGGCTGAATGATCAGGTATGTTTAGGCAAAAGGGAATATACCCATGACTATATATAAGGTTGGCAGATGATATTTCTTCATATGTATTTGTATGTGCTGTAAGAATGTCCATATATATAATGGAGCTAACAAGGGGCAAACTTATGATAACTTCTTCGCCACAGGCAACCACCTGAGGGAGTGGGTATTTGGACCCTGGGCATGGTACCATGGTCTGAAGAACACCAAGCTCAATTGACATGACATACTAACAAAAAGCATTGTTCTACATCCTACTTTGATGAATAGCAACTGGGGTCTTAAAAGCTTACAAACGGTCATCTAGATGTAACAATCAAGGGTCTCTCCTCACCCAGAGCAAAGAAGAATGAAGAAAACCAAAGATGCATGGAAACAATTAGTCCAAGGGACTAGTGGATCATGTGAACTTCAACCTACTGACCATGAGACCAGAAGAACTAGATGGTGCCCAGTTATCAACCACTCAGAAGAGGATCAGTGCAGAAGATCCTAAATGAAGTGGGAGAACAATGTGGAACAAAAGTCAAAATCATAAAAAAGACCTGGTTCACTGGTCTGATAGAACTTGGTGAGATCCCCGAGACTATGTCCCCTGGTTACCCTTCGGGCCTGGAATTGAACTCACTCATGTGGCTTCCAGCCATACAGTAGACAGGCATGTAGGGTGAACATTTACACTCCTTAGAATGATCAATCATGGGAGAATAAAAGGGCAGTATCTGCAAAGAGAGATAGCTCAGGGGCAGGAATGCATAGGAAAGATGGACACAGGGAAGAGGTAGCTACAGGGAGGAAATGGGAACGGAGCTGTTACATTGTGGGGAATTGCAGTCAATGCCATGAAACAAAATGTGTACAAACTACTGTATGAAAAATGAATTTGCACTGTAAATTTTCACCCAAATCACAATAAAAACTTTTTTATTTTATTTTATTTTGATTTGGGTGAAGATTTAGAGCGTAAATTCACTTTTCATACAGCAGTTCACATAATATACTTTGTCTCATGCCATTGACCAAAATTTACAATGCAACAGCTCTCCTCCCACTTCCTCCCCATAGTTACCTCTTCCCAGTGTCCATCCCTCCATACTCTTCTGCACCCTGAGCTGTCTCCCTGTGCATAAGCAGCCCTTCCTTCTCCCATGATTCTTCTCTCCAGGGCGTGTGTCTACTTGA
>NW_006921602.1:6199614-6206039 GCF_000298275.1 Orycteropus afer afer | reverse complement strand
TATATATATATATATATATATATATATATATATAAGCTTTCCTGGTTTTGTTTCTCTAAAGAACCCAGTGTAACATAGGTCCCTTCTTGACAATGTGACCAAAGTAGGTGAGATGAAGTCTGGCCATTTTCACTTCCAAGGAGTATTCTGCCTACACTTCTTCCAGGACAGATTTGTTAGTTCTTTAGAAATCCATGGTTCTTTCAGCATTCTTCACCAACACCAGAACTCAAAAGCATCAACTCTTCTTCAATCTTCCTTATTAATTCATTGTCCAGCTCTCACATGTATATGAGGTGACTGAAAATGCCATGGCTTGGGTTAGGCTCATCTTAGCCTTCAAGGAGATATCTTTGCTCTTCAGTGCTTGAAAGAGGTCTTTTGCAGCAGATTTGCCCAATGCAATACATCATCTGATGTCTTGACTGCAGCTTTCATTAGCATTGATTGTAGAACAAAGTAATATGAAGTCTTTGGCAACTTCAATCTTTTCTCCATCTATCTTGATGCTGCTTATTGTTTCAGTTGTGAGGATTTTTTTCTTTATATTGAGATATAATCCATACTGTAGACTGTAGTCTTTAATTTTCATCAGTAAGTGCTCTGAGTCATCCTCACTTTCAAGCAAGTAAAGTTGTGTTGACTGCATATCACAGGTTGTTAATGAGCCTTCCTCCAATCCTGATGCCACATTCCTCTTCATATAGTCCAGCTTCCTGGATTATTTGCTCAGCACACAGATTGAATAAGTATGATGAAAGGATACAACCCTGACACACCCCCTTCCTGATTATAAGCCATGCAGTGTCCCCTTGCTGTGTTTGAACGACAGCCTCCTGGTCTATGTACACATTCCTCATGAGCACAATAAAATGTTCTGGAATTCCCATTCTTTTCAATGTTATCCATAATTTATTATGATCCACACAATCAAATGTCTTTGCATAATCAATAAAACACAAGTAAACATCTTTCTGGTATTCTTTGCTTTCAGCCAAGATCCATTTGACATCACCTATGATCTTCCTCACTCCATGTCCCCTTTTGAAACCAGCTTGCATTTCTGGAAATTCTCTGTCATTATACTGCTGCAAACATTTCTGAATTATCTTCAGTAAGATTTTACTCACGTGTGATATCAATGATATCATTCCATAAATTCCACATTCTGTGGGATCATCTTTCTTTGGAATAGATACAAATATGGATCTCTTCCAGTCAGTTGGCCAGGTAGCTGTCTTCCAAATCTCTTGGCATAGCTGAGTGAGTGCCTCCAGTGCAGCATTCTTTTGTTGAAACATCTCAATGGGTATTTCATCAATTCCCAGAGCCTTGTTTTCCCCCAATTCCTTTAGTGCAGCTTTGATTTCTTCCTTCAATACCATTGGTTCTTCTTTTTGGTATAGTGACTCTGTGTATTCTATCCATCTTCTTTTTATGTTTCCTGCATCATTCAACATATTGCCCATGGAATCTTTCAATATTGCAATTTGAGGCTTAAATATTTTCCTCAGTTCTTTTAACTTGAGAAATGCTGAGTGTGTCCTTCCCTTTTGGTTTTCTAACTCTAACACTTGGCACATTTCATTATAATATTTGGCTCTTTCTTCTCGAGCTTCTCTTTGAAATCTTCTGTTCAGTTCTTTTATCCTGTCGATTCTCCTATTTGCTTTAGCTACTCCCGGTTCAAGGGCAAATTTCAGAGTCTCCTCTGACATCCACTTCGGTCTTTTCTTCCTTTCCTGTCTTTTTAATGACCCTTTGCTTTCTTCATGAATGATGTTCTTGATGTCATCCCACAATTCTTCTGGTTTTCGGTCATTGATGTTCAGTGCATCAAATCTATCCTTTAAATGGTCTCTAAATTCAGTGGGATATAATCAAGGTCATATTTTGGCTCTTGTGTACGTCTTTTAATTGTCTTCAGTTAAACCCAAACTCACTTCTGTTGAGTCAGACCCAACTCATAGTGACTCCTCCTTGGGTTTCCGAGGCAGTATCACTAGGGAAATAATTTGCCCAACCTTCTTTCCAAGGAGTAGCTGTGGGTTTGAACCACCCAGCCTTCTGGTTAGCAGTCAAATGCCTTTGGCACTGGAATGCTCTCAGGGTACAATTCTTCAATCAGGACAGTCTTTCCTCTACTATGCCCTCAGGCATGATTTTCTGGCCCTTGTCCCAGGCCTCTGTCCTACTTGGACAAGTGTTACAAAGCTCTCTTAGCTCTGGTGGCATAGTGCCTAAGGCATTTGATTGCTAACCAGAAGGCTGACGGTTCAAACCCACCAGCCACTCCTCAGAAGGAAGGTTGGACAATCTACTGCCATAGTGATGCTGCCTCAGAAACCCAAGGAGAGGTCACTATGAGTTGGACCCAACTCAATGACAGTGGGTATAGGTGCATCTACATGCACCCCACTATGGTCCCACCCCCACAAGAGTGCCATGTACCTCATTTATATCATCAGCAAGCTATCCAATCCCCTTGGTGTGCCACAAGCACTTTGCATTTGCATAGATCCACCCAGTCTATGCTGGTGGGAATCACAAAGACCATGGCTAGAAAAGCCATACCAAATAATTCACTGTACCACAGCCATGAAGAGACATTTCAACAAAGGAAATATAACCTACCCTTTGCCATTGATTCCAATTTATACCAACCCCTATAGGGTTGTATAGAGTAGAACTGTCCCATAGGGTTTCCAAGGCTGTAATTTTTATAGAAGTGGGCTACCACATCTTTCTCCCTTGGAGCAAGTGGTAGGTTTGAACCACCAACCTTTCAGTTAGCAGCCCAGTGCTTAATCACTGCACCAGCAATGCTCCTTAAAGAGAATATACTGATAGCAAATAAACACATGAAAATATTATAAGTCATAAAGAAATAAAAATTAAATCTACCATGAGATATCACTATACTAGTAGAATCCCTGTCAGAAATATGTCAGAATTTCTAAAATAAAAAATAGTGATAATATCAAATACTGGCAAGGATATAGAAAAGTTGGATCATTCACTGTAATGGGTTGAATCATGTCCCCTAAAAAGATATATTCAAGTCCTAACCCCACATCCCCTTCACAACCTGTAAATGTGACTTTATTTGGAAAAAGGGTCTTTGCAGATTTAATTTAATTAAGATAAGGTCATATTGGATTAGGGTGTACCCCAAATCCAATGACTAGTGTCCATATAAAAAGAGGAAAGGACACTCAGAGAGAGACAAAGACACAGATTAGAAGGCAGAGATTGGAGTGATACAGCTACAAGCCAGGGAACTCCAAGGATTGCTGGGAGCCACCAGAAGTTAGAAAGAAGCAAGGAAGGAGATTATTCCCTTGAGGTTCAGAGGAGCGTCAGCCTGATGACATCTTGATTTTGGACTTCTAGCCTCCAGAGCTGTGAAAGATAAATTTCTGTTGTTCTGAGCCTCAGAGTTTGTTGCCATTTGTTACAGAAGCCCTAGGAAATTAATAGACTCAGTTGGTGGGAATGTAAAATAGTACAGCCACTCTGGGAAACATTTCCATAGTTTCTTTGGAAAACTAAACATGCAACTACTATGTGACCCAGAAATTGTACTCCCAGGCATTTATCCCAGAGAAAGAATTATGTTCACCTGGAAACCTGTACTTGAATATTTACAGCAATTTTATTTATAATATGCAACAGCCAGAAGCAACTTAGATGTCCTTCAGTGGGTGAACGGTTTAATGAACGGGTACTTCTATTCCATGGAATACTACTCAGCAATAAAAAGGAATAAAGTATTAATACAGCCACCAACCTAGAAGAATCTCCACAGAATTATACTGTGTGAAACAGCCAAAAAGTTACATACTGTATGATTCCATTTATATACTACTCTTGAAATGACAAAAATATCGAATTTGAGAATAGATTAGTGGTTGCCAGGATTGAGGAGGGATTGTTCGTGTGAGAGGGAGCTCTGCTGGTATGGTGCTTAAGGCATTTGACTACTACCCAGAAGTTTGGCAGTTCAAACCCATCAGCCATTCCACAGAAGGAAAATGAGGCAATCTACTTCCATAAAGATTTACCTCAGAAACCCAAAGGGAGTCAGTCTCAACTTGATAACAGTGAGCTTGGTTTTTGGTTTTGGGGGTGGGAGAGGAGTGGGTATGGTTATAGACAGGCAACATGAGGAATCCTTCCTGGTGATGGAAATGTTCTGTATCTTTCCTGTATCGATGTTGTTATCCTGCTTGGGATACTATACAATAGTTTTGCAAGAGCTCTGTTGGCCTAGTGCCTAAGGTATTTGACTGCTAACCAGGCTGGTGGTTCAAACCCACCAGCTACCCCTCGGAAGGAAGGTTGGGTGATACCACCTCGGAAACCCAAGGAGGGGTCACTATGAGTCGGATCTGACTGGACAGCAGTGAGTTTTTTTGTTTTACCATTGGGGGAAACTGGGTAAAGAGTCATAGAGATTCTCCGTGTATTATTTGTTACAACTACATGTGAATCTACAACAATCTCAAAATAAAAGTTTAATATAAAAAAATGGCAAGCAACAAACTGGGAGAAATAAATTTGTAAACACTTTAAACATAGGGTTAATATTCTTATTTCATAAAAAGCTTTAACAAATCAATATTTTAGAAAAGGCAAAACCCCCCAGAATAATGGAGAAAAGGATCTGTGAACTGATAATTCAGAGAAGACATAAAAATCTCAAATAAGAATCTATAAAGAGTTTAACTTCAATTGTAAGCAAAGGTATACAAATTAAAAGCATAATAAGTCTTGGAAAAAAAAGTGTAAGAAGACGCAGTCTTCCTTCTATCACATTGGCAAGTAAAAATAATAATCAGTAAGTCAAGAAATACTCAAAGATGACCACAAACTCATATACTACTTGCAATATGTAAGTTAGTATAACCTTTCTGAAAAACAATTTGCTTAGATTAGTATTAAAAATGTGCTTAACTTTTGACCCAGTAGCCCAACTTCAAGGAATCTACCCTAAGGAAATACTCAAAATGTGGTCAAAGAAGTATGCACAGTAATCCCAGCTTTTTTTGGGATAGAAAAACTTGGAAATAAGCCAACATCTAACAAAAGGGAGAGATTAAAGTTTATATATAGTACATTCATACAATACAATGGAATATATTATCTAAACATCATATTTTTGAAGAAATTGAATGACAGGGAAAATGTTCAAGATACAAAAAAAAAAAAAAAAACCTAACTCACTACCTCACTGCCGTCAAGTCAAATCTGACTCATAGCAACCCCTCTTTGGGTTTCCAAGGCAGTATCACTACCGAAGTAGAGTGCCCAGTCTTCCTTCCGAGGAGTGGCTGGTGGATTTGCACCACCAGTCTTCTGGTTAGCAGTCAAACACCTTAGGCACTGCACCACCAGAATGTCTATACTTTAAGTAAAAAACGAAACATGTTAAAATTATTTTCTGTGGGTCATACCATTAGAGATTAAAAATCTTCTACGTTTCTACATATTCCAAAATTGATACAATGAACCTTTGTCTCCCTTTGGTGAAACAAGAATTATGTTAAAGTATTTTAAATGGATATTTACATGATTAAATAAACAGTCAAAAGTAAATCTATAATATATCTTTGTTTTGCACATTATCTTCCTCCCATTATTTCATCATGAAATTTTTCTTATATTCAGAAAACTTGAAAAAATTATATATTAAAGACTCATATATTTACCACCTAGATTCTATGATTAGCACTTTGCTATATTTACTTTATCACATTGCCATCAACTCCTCTTTTTTTATACATTTCAAAATAAGTGCCAGAAATCAGTGTGCTTCACCTCTAAACACTTCAACATGCATATTATTAACTAAAAGTCAATAATTATTTATGGTTTGTTTTTGTTGTTAAAATTTGTAAACATGCACAAATCTTAAGCATTTAATGAGTTTTGACATGTATAATTCACACTCCAATCAAGATACTGAATAATTCTATCACCCCAATAGTCTCCTTATGCCCCTTTCCAGTCAATTCCCATTCTCATCATGCTTGGTAAAGCAGAGGGTCAGAAAAAAAGAGGAAGATCCTCAACGAGATGGATTGGCACAGTGTCTGCAACAGTGGACTCAAACAGACCTACTATTGTGAGGCTGGCACAGGACCAGGCAATGTTTTGTTCTGTTATACGTACGGTCGCTATGAGTCAGAGACAACTCAATGTCACCTAGCAGCAACAACCCATCCTCTGAGACAAAGCAATGTTTAACAGCTATCACTATAGATTAGTGTTGCCTATTATTGATAGCCCAGGGTTACAGGTGAGGAGAGACAACTCAGGGATGCCCAAAGTAGCAGGTGGGAAGAGCAGAAGAAAGGGGATTAAAAGCCAGGAAGCCAGAGAGAAGAGCAATCAGCTGAAGGGATTAGGTGAGGAGAGGAAAC
>NW_006921602.1:6192028-6196188 GCF_000298275.1 Orycteropus afer afer | reverse complement strand
CGGGATCGGGCAGTGTTTCGTTCTGCTGTGCATGGGGTCGCTATGAGTCGGAAACGACTTGACGGCACTTAACAACAACAAACAACATTATTGATTTTTATATAAATGGAATCATATGATATGCACTCTTTTGTGTCTCTCCTGATTTTGCTTAGCATGACATGTTTGTGATTCTTCCATGTTGTTGCATGTATCAGTAGTTCATTTATTTTTATTGCTGGGTAGCATTCCATTGCATGGACGTAACACAATGTTTTTTCATTTCCCTGTTGTTAGACATTTGAGTTGTTTCCAGTTTTTTACTATTACAAGCATAAAAAAGAAAAGAAAAGAAAACGACTGCCATTGAGTCATTTCTGACTCATAGTAACCCCCATTGGGTTTCCAATGTGAATCTTTACAGAAGTAGATTGCCCCGTCTTCCTCCCATGGAGCAGCTGGTGGGTTTGAACTACTGACCTGGGTAGCACCCAAATTCTTGTCCAAATCTTTGTGTTAGCATATTTTATTTCTGATGGGTAAGTATCTAGGAATGGAATTGCTGCTCAGAAGGTAGGAATAAAATTGTAAAGTTAAAGAAGCTGTACAATTTTATACTCCTAGCGTAGTGCCTAAGGCACTTGACTGCTAATCAGAAGGCTGGCGGTTCATACCCACCAGTTACTCCTTGGAAGGAAGATGGGGCAATCTACTTCCATAGTGATACTGCCTCGGAAACACAAGGAGGGGTCACTATGAGTTGGGTGCGACTCGACGGCACATAAAAACAACATAACAACCAACAATACATGGGAGTTTTTTACTCTATATCCTCATTAATTTTAGTGTCAATTTTTTAATTTTAGCCATTCTGGTGGGTGTGAGTATGGAATCATATGCACTTCCCTGACAACTAATGATTTTAGGCATTTATTTCATGTATTTATTTGCCTTGGAAAACCAAGGAGGGGTCGCTGAGTCGGATTCGACTCCACAGTAGTGAGTTTTTTGAATATTTGCAAAAAGGATATGGGGTCAGCATCCTCTGACCTCCTCTAACTTCACAAGGAGACAAAATCACCCTCAGCAGCCCAAGACTTATTCCTATGAGGCCAAGCATGCCGCCACCCTCCAAACCTTTTTACCAATTCTGACACCAGTCGTCCCTCCCACAGCACTTACCACTTCTCTACTGGTTTGATAATTCATTGCAATAGCCACACAGAACTCACAGACAATACTTACCATTATGGGGTTTATTCAGGAAGTAACAGGCTACATTTCAGGTTCATCAGTGCGCTCAGGATACAATTTTTCAATCAAGACAGTCTCCCCTCTGTATGCCCTCAGGCACGCTTCTCTGACCCTTGACCTCTCCACCAGGCCTCTGCCCTGCTCTGGCAAGTGTTACATAGCTCTGTTAGCTCTGCTGAGAGGTACACCTGTTGTCCATACCACTCTGCCAGCAAGCCTCCTGTCCAGTGGCACTCAGCTTTCTCCCTCTGTAGGCCAGGCAAGCCCACCGCTCTGTCTCATGCCTCTTGGTTTCACTACTACTGACTCTCAGCCAGGTGTCTCTGTCAAGGAGGTCCAGCACAGGAATCTCAGGTCCAAGAACCCATTCCATTTCATCTCCAGCTCTCTCTCTCAATGGCAGTGAGATTGCCCTTCTGCCTCTGGGAAGGCTCATTTTAAGCCCAGCTGCATAGCAAAACTAACCAAGGCCAACACTAGAGTTCCATACATCTTATTCGCATGGTCCCATCCAGTAATCTGGTGAGAGTCACAAAGACCATGGCTAGAAAAGCCATACTAAGTAATTCTCTGCACCACATTATTGTATCTTCCTTGGTGATGTGGACTGTTTAAATATTTTGCCCAGTTTTTAATTTTTTTTTCTTATTGAATTGCAGAGCATGTTATCTTTTTATATGACAATAAACTTTACATACTGTTCTTATTTGTATGCATACTAATATGTTTTCTGTTGTTTTCAATAAATATTGTATCATAACATCTTCTCCCTAGAATGATGGAAACCCTATCAATTTTAAAGTGTCATAAGCCTTTTTCTATTTTGATATAGTTTTCAGAATTGTCATTTTAAGTGGCTGCTGATCAAACTTGGCAAAATTTAGTTTGTTGCTATAAAATCTCCAGGAACAGTTGAAGTCCAAATTGCACTTCATTATGCCATCTTGGGGAGTTCTGGTAGCATAGTGCCTAAAGCACTTGACTGCTAACCAGAAGGCTGGCGGTTCAAAACCACCAGCCACTTCTTGGAAGGATGGTTGGGGATCTACTTTGGTAGTCATACTGCCCCAGAAACCCAAGGAGGAGTCGCTATGAGTCGGGTCTGACTCGAAGGCACATAACAACAACATGCCATCTTGAAACAGAGCATAAGACAAGCCTTCCTAAACTTGTATTCCCCCCTGTATCTACTACTACAGCCTGGTATGAGAGTCAATAAATGCTTGTTTACTATTTTCTGTAGTGTGGTCCATTTCACTAAAAATTGATGTGTGGGAGGGAACACTGACTTTGTGTTAAGGGTGATGGAAAAATCCAGGATGGTTGGTGATGGTTGAACAGTATGATGAACATAATTAACATCACTGAGCTATATACCTGTGAAGACTATAGAAATGGAAACATTCTATTACCTAAATAGGAGCTCTGGTAGCATAGTGCTTAAGGCATTTGATTGCTAACCAGAAGGCTGGTGATTCAAACCCACCAGCCACTCCTCAGAAGGAAGATTGGGCAATCTACTTCCGTAACGATACCACCTCGAAAACCCAAAGTGGGGTCGTTATGAGTCAGTCCGACTCGATGGCACGTTACAACAACAACATTACCTAAATACTGACCACAATACCAAAAAAAAAAAAGTAGAACTGGCCAAGTATTTTGTTACCTATGTATTTACCTCAACCAAAAAAACCAAGCTCACTGCAATTGAATCATATCTGACTCATGGCAACCCCTCCTTGGGTTTCTGAGGCGGTATCACTGCAGAAGTAGATTGCCTAACCTTCCTTCAGTAGAACAAAAAAAAATGATGTGTGGGGAGAGATTTGACTTTACAGTGTCTACAGTACCATGGGCCTATTCTCTTATTTAAGACTCCTCACTATGGGAGTTCCATGTGCGTCTGCTCTAAGTGCCTTCTGTTTTTGAATGGCAACAGCTTGGAAATGATCAGGAGCAGTAAGGACTATCTTGGGAACCTAAATCAAGAAGGTAGAAGAGACTCCTGGAGGACAATCAAGGCAGGGAAGAACACTTAGAATCTGAATAGGGCTTGAGGAAGAGACAACCACAGATACTGTAGCCACGCTCCCAAGAGATCTAGAATACATGAAGTTCTGCACAGTTGATGCAATAAATACCCTTTGCTCTGGAGTCAGTTCCGACACAGAGTGAACCCATGTATACCAGAGTAGAACTGTGTTCCATAGAGTTTTCAAAGGCAGATATTTTGCCAAGCTTCCCACTCACCCAGGCAACCCTGGGTGAACTCAAACCGCCAACCCATCCCTTTCATTTTTCAAAATTTTGGAACCATGTATGGTCATTGGACTCATATATGGTCACTGGAAAGCAATCCTTTCCTCTCTATCCAACATCAATGCTCCAAATGACCCCTTCTATCTCTTGCCCTAATGCAAACCTGGCCGGGCAGCCATAAGGACTGTTGCTCCCACCACCACCCATCTGAGTCTGGAACTTGAGAATTGTTCTCAATAATGTTTCCCATTACTGCTTCCATTTCTCTTCCCTCCTCCTTCAAAGAGGCATTATCACCTCTACAGTTACTTTTATCTGCTTCCTCATTACTGAGGACTGTAGCAATTAGTTCATTATACTTGTTTTTTTCTTCTATTATTATTCCTCTTACCATTCTTGTTGTCAGGTGCCCTCAAGTCATCTCTGACTCATAGAGACCCTGTGTACAACAGAATGAAACACTGCCTGGGACTGCACCATCCTCACAATCTTTGCTGTGCTTGAGGCCATCATTGCAGCCACAGTGTCAATCAATCTTGTCAAGGGTCTTCCTCTTTTTTGCAGACTCTAATTTACCAAATATGATCTCCTTCTCCAGCCATGGGAGCTCTGGTGGCATAGTGACTAAGGCACTTGACTGCTAACCAGAAGGCTGGCAGTTCAAACCC
>NW_006921602.1:6190420-6191585 GCF_000298275.1 Orycteropus afer afer | reverse complement strand
CAACACTTTAAAGAGGGTTTTTGCAGCAGATTTGCCCAGTGCAATATGACGTCTGATTTGTTGATTGCTATTTCCATGGGTGTTGATTGTAAATCCAAGCAAAATGCAATCTTTGCATAGTTTGAGTGTCTTCCAACCTGAAGGGCTCATCTTCCTGTACTATATCAGACAATGTTTCACTGCTTTTCATAATTTTTCTAGTACTGTATTAAACAGTGTTTCACTTCTATTCATAAGGTTTTCAGTGGCCAATTTTTTCAGAAGTGGATGTCCCCATCCTTTATCCCAATCTGTCTTAGTCTGGAAGCTCTGTTGAAACCTGTCCACCACGGGTGACCCTGCTGGTATTTGAAACACTGGTGGCATAGCTTTCAACATCATAGCAATGTGCAAGCCTCTGCAGCCTTCTACTGACAAAGAGTATAACAGGGGAGGCAAAATGTCCACATGAACTAAAGTTTATTAATAAGAAAGGAGAAGGGAGGGACTCACAAGGAAGAGATGAAGAGTGGCTTTTGCCTATATTATCGGACCAAACACTGGTCCCTGCCCGGTGTGCAGTCAGGCCAAAACAATTTACACACCGAGATTGAGAGGAGAGAAAATTATTTCTTGCAAAGCAGCAGTGCAAGGAGTTAGGGATAGTTAGTACCCAGATCTTAACTCCCCAAGATGCCGTGGAAACACAGTTTTTGTAGGTTTCAGGAGAGGAGGTTGTGCATATTCACAAAAGGTTGATGGATTTGGAGTGTGAATGTGAAATGGGTGACAGGATGAGTCACTAGTTTCTTGTTATCAGCTGGTAGGGGTTTGGATAGAGAGGAGAGAGTCAGCAATTAACTTTTGTTCCCTTATGTCCTCCAGCCAGAGTTCATTTACAAGTTATTTCTAAAATACTTTTAGCAAGTCTATCATTTGCAGGAAGGAATGTTTTCCATTCAGTTCTTTAAGGAACTGAATACTCATCTGCCCCATGGGAAAATAGTTGGGGGGGGGGGGTGCTGGTAATCCAGTTTACTTATTCCCCTGCAGGGTCTTATCTAATTATCTGTCTTAACCAGGGTGGGGGAAATAGTTGGAGGTAATCCAGTCTATCTATTCCCATCCAGGTGCCATGGTGGGGGGAATAGCACTAGGTTTCACCTACAATAGCCTCCAGTCTCTC
>NW_006921602.1:6187210-6190320 GCF_000298275.1 Orycteropus afer afer | reverse complement strand
AATAGTTGGAGGTAATCCAGTCTATCTATTCCCATCCAGGTGCCATGGTGGGGGGAATAGCACTAGGTTTCACCTACAATAGCCTCCAGTCTCTCACCAAACAAAGGATTTCCTAGGGTTTATAAAGAGTTTTAGGCAGAAATGAGACATCATCTTTATTCATAAAATAGGCAGGAATTTCTGGAGAAAAAGGTGGGGGTTAAGAAAATCAGGTGCGCACACAGGAGAAAGCCAAGATGGATCCCACCACAAAGGCTACCAGAACAAAGATGGAACCCATTGCTAAGGCTGCTGGAGTGCTTCTGGACATGGGTGATGTCTCTGGAAACCTGGTTTGAGTCCCAGCAAGGGATTCCTGTTCTTGACTATCTCTGGTGAAAGGTCACTTTGTTAGTCAAGTTGATTTGTATTGCACTTGCTCTGCACCTGGTCAGGTACTTGAAGGGCCACTCTGGAGGTTTATCAGCATTTTATAAAGGTCAAGCTTGTGGCTCTTTTGAAATGTAACTTATTTTGCCTAAGGGCCTGGTTTGTTAATCACTGCTAATTCTCTGTGGACAGCAGCAAAAATAAAGAGTCAGAGGCTGCTTGCTTCAGCCAGCCCTACCTGTCTCACCACCACAGTATGACAAACTAACAGAGGAGTGGTGGTTATCATTCTTAGTAACTTCAATAACCACAAGGAGGAGTTAGCCAATACCTTGACCTCTCAATTCTTCAAACTTCTTACTTCCAACGAAAATGTACTCCTCCACCGCACCTCAAACACCTACCCCCAGGTCACTCCTTGACCTTCTTATTAACAATAACTGCACCACCTTGAAAATCTGCCCTTGAAGGTTCCTTCTCTCCAACTGCTGCCCCTCGTCATTCACCCTCACCTGCTTTGTTTGGTTCATCTACCCCAACAACCCTTTAACTATCAGTTCTTCTTCAATCTACTGAAGCTCTTCCATTTTCTCACTGTCAATAATGCATTCACTTCTCTCCTTATCCAGTTTAGCATTCATGGTGCATCCTTATACCCTTCTGAACATCTTATCTTCCTTGCCCTACTCTTCCATCATTACAATCATCTGGCTAGTTAATCCAAACCATCTGCCTCTTTGATCCCTGCACATAAGTAGCTGAACCATACTGACTGCTCTCACTTTAAAATCAGTTACCACTCTCAAATGGGTATCCAGCCAAGCTTCCGTGGTGTGGTTATCTCCCACCCTCCAGAACACATTTCTTATTCCTTCTGGTTTCTCCTCAAATCTCTTACTCCTATTCCTTCCATACCCCATCCTCCACTAATTACCTTGTGTCATATTTCCTTCAAAAGCCACGGGTACTCTCCCATCTTCCCTTTACTAAATTTATCAACCTATATGTATCTATAGTTTTTCTCTCCCTTCTCTCCAGTTACAAAACATGAAGCGTCCTTTCCTCTATCAAGAGCCAAACCTCTATTTATGTACTAGATCCCATGCCTCTAATACTCTCCAAGATTCTCCACCTCTGCCTCTATCATCAAAGCCTCCCTCTCTACAGGGTCATTCCTATCAGTATGCACACATGCTCTGCTTGTCCTCACACTTCTGGGAGGTAGACAGTAAAGAGATGTGGCTGGTCCAAGATGATCACATGAGCCTCCCGGCTCTAGCCCAAGACGGTACCACCAGCTGTTCTGCCTCTTCCTATTTTGCAAGCATTGGAAGGAGCTGCTGCTGAGCCTTCAAAACATCTAGCATCCCTCCCTTCAGAGACAGAGATCAATTCTCCCTGTTCCTGGGGTTCAGATCATTTCTATAACCAGACATCTTTTCCCAGGGACTATGGAGAGGCTGGTTCTGTCACGGGCTCAGAAGTCTGGAGAACTGCAGAGTTGAGTGGGAGGACCATGCTAAGTCTGAGAGCTAGATTTTCGAGAGAAAGTGTGAAATTAGTCAAGCCAAGCTTTCTGTGAGATGACTCTTGCTGCAGTTCTAAGCTGCACAGGACCTGAGAAGTGAGGAAACACCTCCCTGATTTAGGACAGGAAAACCTGAAGGCATGGAGTACAGTGGCAAGACTGAAGGATTCATAGTTAAATACAAGTACCAATCCCAGCTCATGCCTTCCTGCTGATGTGACCTAAAGCCAGTTACATAAACTAACCCTAAGTGTTTCAGTTTCCTAAGGCTGCTATGAAGAAATACCACAAATTTGGTGCATTACAAGAATAGATATTTATTTTATCTTAGTTCTGGAGGCTAGGAGTCCAAATCAATGACTGGGCCACGCACCCTCCAAAGTCTCTAGGGTAAGATTCATTCTTGTTTCTCCTAGCTTCTGGTAACCCTGTGAATTCCTTGGCTTGTAGATGCCTTCACATGGCTGTCCTTCCTCTGTCTATCTGTATCTCTTCTCCTTTTTTTTTTTTTTTTTTAATAAGGATACCAGTCATATTGGACAAGGAGCCACCCTACTTTGTTGGCCTCCTGATAACTTAACTGGATAGCATCTTCAAACAAAGTCACTGTCTTGGTTATCTAGTGCTGCTATAACAGGAATACCTACCACATGGGTGACTTTAACAAACAGAAATTCATTTTCTCACAATTTAGAAGACTAAAAGTCTGAATTCAGGGCACTGGCTCTAGGAGAATTCTTTCTTTCTCTGTTGGCTCCAGGGAAATGTTCTTGTTCCTTTGGTCTCTTGGCAATCTTCATATGGTGTGGCATCTATCTCTCTCCATCCCTACTTCCCTGCTTAATCTGCTCCTTTTATATCTTAAAAGAGATTGATTCAAAACACACCCTGCACTGATAATGTCTCATTAACATAATAAAGAAAACCCATTCCCAAATGAGATTATAACCCCAGGTACACCAAAAAACCAAAACCAAACCTACTGTCAT
This sequence comes from Orycteropus afer afer, assembly GCF_000298275.1. Classification (NCBI taxonomy): domain Eukaryota; kingdom Metazoa; phylum Chordata; class Mammalia; order Tubulidentata; family Orycteropodidae; genus Orycteropus; species Orycteropus afer. The sequence continues at coordinate 6,187,434 of NW_006921602.1, read as the reverse complement.
CCAGTTGATTCTTATTCATAGCAACCCTACAATATAGAGTAGAACTGCCTCCTTAGGTTTCTAAGATTGTAAATATTTATAGAAGCAGACTGCCTCATCTTTCTCCAGTGATGCTGGTGGGTTCGAACCACCAACCTTTTAGTTAGCAACTGAATGTCTTAACCACCATGCCACCAGAGCTCCACCACTGCTATGGGGGTTAGAATTTACAACACATATATATA
>NW_006921602.1:6126899-6186795 GCF_000298275.1 Orycteropus afer afer | reverse complement strand
CCTACATCCCTTCCAAGTGGATGACAGTGGTAGCCGGGCACCATCTAGTTCTTCTGGTCTCATAGTTGTATAGGTTGCAGATCGGATGGTGTACCAGTTGTGGGGACTTACAACACATATTTTTGAGGGACATAATTCAATCCACAACAGTCACCTTTACAGATACCAGTGGTTTAGACTTCAATTTATCTTTTTGGAGGACACAATTCAATCTGTAACACTAAGTTTTTTCATCTGGAAAGTGGGGATAATAACTGTCTCAGAGAGAATTCTGCTGTGAGAATAAAATGAGATCACATGTGCCATGCTCTGGACACATAATAAGCAGTCAATATAGATTACTTTTATCTCTTTTATTGGCCTAACTGGATTACCTAGGCAATTGTGGGTATATATAGATGGGGCTATAGTTCTATATTTGGAGACTCTGAAAGGCCATTTTGCTAATTCACCCATCTTCCACCAGAGTACCTCCAGAGAGAGGCTATTTCTCCCACATTGACCCTTCCTACTGCCCAGCACAGAGTCCCTGGGTATTGCAAGCAGCTATTATTTGGAAGGTTGGAGACTCAAGATCATCCCACAGGTGCCTCAAAAGAAAGGTTTAGTGACCTACTTTTGGAAAATCAGCCATTGAAAACCCTATAGAGCACAGTTAGTTCTACTCTGACACCCATAGGGTCACCATGAGTCAAAATGGACTCAATACCACTATGGAATTTTGGCTGAGGAATGCCCATAGTAAGCTTCATGTTCATAATAGGTAAACCACAAGCCTCAAGGCAATGAGAAAAATGATATAATTGCAAACTATTTGTTGACTGAGGCTAAATGAATGATATCTTTAATAAGGATCAGCACAAAACTTGTTCCTATGAGGTGAGGTTAAAGGTGTCTCAAATATCTAACTTCTCCAAGCAGCTGTACCACTCCATCATTTCTAACACTACAACTACTCAGTGCCCTCCCTTCGGTACACTTCCTCCCATCTTTGGGTTCAGTAATTCAATGCAATGTCTCACACAATTCAGGAAACGGGCTTATAGTTAAGTGGTTTATTAGGGAAGTAACAGGTTACAGAAGGAGCCCTAGTGGCTCAGTGGTTAAGCATTCAGCTGCTAACCAAAAGGCCAGCAGCTCAAACTCACCACTGCTCTGTGGAGGAAAGATGTGGCAGTCTGCTTCTGATTACAGCCTTGGAAACCCTAAGGGACAGTTCTCCTCTGCCCTATAGGATCACTTTGAATTGGAATTGACTCAATGTCAGTGGGTTCTGATTGTTGTTGTGTTGTTATGTGCCATCGAGTCAGGTTCTGATTAACATGTTACAAATTGGGATCAGGATCAACTTGGAAATAACAGGAACAATTCAGGAGATGAGATGTAGTTCATCAATCAGGACAGCTTCCAGTCAAGAAAGTTCTCAGCACCAGGCCTGGCTTGAGTCTCCTGCCACCAGGCTCTGCCATTTCTCCCCATCTTGTATTGTTTCTTGCTGTCTTCAGTGTTACAACTCCTTTTTCTGTCTGTGTGTCTCTCTCTCTAAAATCCTACCAGATAAGCTGCTTATACAGCAATCTTCTTATCAATTTCAAGGTATACCCCTCAACCCATCCCTACCCCAGCAAGACCACAAACTAATCAATCATCTCAGTAGAGCAAAAGTCATCTACTTAGCATAGTATTCAACCAATCCTACAAGGGTCTTCTACTTGTTGTTAGGTACCATTGAGTTGGGTCCAACTCATTGACCCTGTGCACAACAGAACGAAACACTGCCTGGTTCTGCACCATCTTCACAATCATTGTTATGTTTGAGCCCATTGTTATAGCCACTGTGTCAAGCCATCCTGTTGAGGGTCTTCCTCTTTTTTGGTGACCTTCTACTTTACCAAGCATGATATCCTCCAGGGACTGATCCCTTGTGATAACATGTCCAAAGTATGTGAGATGAAGTCTTAACATTCTCACTTCTAACGAGCATTCTGGCTGTACTTCTTACAAGACAGATTTGTTCCTTCTTTTAGCAGTCCATGGCATATTTAGTATTCTACACCAACACCATAATTCCAAGGCATCAATTCTTCTTCAGTCTTCTTTATTCATTGTCCAGCTTTCACATGCTGATTGAAAATACCAATCCTTGGGTCAGGCCCACCTTAGTCCTCGAAGTGACCTCTTTGCTTTGTACACTTTAAAGAAGTCTTTTGCATTAGATTTGCCCAGTGCCATCCATCATTTAATTTTTTTTTATGATTTATTTTGTTTTTATTGTTGTCATCATTTAATTTCTTAACAGCTGCTTCTATAGGTGATAATTATGGATCCAAGTAAAATGAAATCCTTGAAAACTTCAAAATTTCTCCATTTATCATGATGTTCCTTATTGTTCCAGTTGTGAGGATTTTTGTTTTCTTTATGTTGAGGTGTAATCCATACTGAAGGCTGTAGGCTTTGATCTTCATCAGTAACTACACCAAGTTCTTTTTGTTTTCAGCAAGCAAGGCTGTGTCACCTGCATATTGCAGGTTCTTAATGAGTCTTCCTCCAATCCTGATGCCACATTATTCTTCATATAATCCAACTTCTAGAATTATTTGCTCAGCATACAGATTAAATAAGTGTGGTGAAAGGATAAAACCCTGATGCACATTTCTCCCGATTTTAAACCACACAGTAGTCCTTTGTTCTGTTTGAACCACTGCCTCTTGATCTGTGAGAAGGTTCTACATGAGCACAATTAAGTGTTCTGGAATTTCCATTCTTCACAATGTTATCCATAGCTTGTTGTGATACACACAGTTGAATGCCTTTGCATAGTCAATGAAACACAGGTCAACATCTTTCTGGTATTCTCTGCTTTCAGACAAGATCCTTCTGATATGAGCAATGATATCCCTCCTTCCACATCCTCTTCTAAATCTGGCTTGCATTTCTGGTAGTTCCCTGTCAATGCACTACTGCAACTATTTTTGAATTATCTTCAGTGAAATTTTACTTGCGTGTGATATTAATGATATTATTTAATAATTTCTGCATTGTGTTGGATCACCTTTCTTCAGAATGACCACAAATATGGGCATTCCGTTAATTCCTAGAACCTTGTTTTTCACCAATGCCTTCAATGCAGTTTGGACTTCTTCCTTCAATACCATTGGTTCTTGATTATATGCTACCTCCTAAAAGGGTTGAATGTTGACCACTTCTTTTTTGGCCTAGTGTCTCTGTGTATTCCTTCCATCTTCTTTTTGATGCTTCCTGCATTGTTCTATATTCTGCCCATACAATCCCTCAGTATTGCAACTTGAGGCTTGAATTATTTCTTCAGTCCTTTTGGTTTGAGAAATGCTGAGTGTGTTCTTCCTTTTGGTTTTCTAACTTCAGGTCTTTGCACATTTCATTAGAATACTTGCCTTCTCAAGCTGCCTTTGAAATCTTCTGTTCAGCTCTTTTACTTCAGTATCATTTCTTCTGTTTGCTTTCACTGCTGTATGTTCAAAAGCAAGTTTCAAAGTCTCTTCTGACATCCATTTTGGTATTTTTTTTCTTTCCTGTCTTTTTAATAACCTTTAGCTTTCTTCATATATGATGTTCTTGATGTCATTCCGTAATTCGTCTGTTCTTTGGATATTAGTGTTCAGTGAATCAAATCTATTCCTGATATGCTCTCTAAGTTCAGGTGGAATATACTCAAGGTTGTACTTTGTCTCTTGTGGACTTGTTTCAATTTCCTTCAGCTTCAACCTGAACTTGCATATGACCAATTGATGGTCTGTTTTGCAGTCAGCCCTGGCCTTGCTCAAATTGATGATATTGAACTTCTGCATTGTTTCTTTCCACAGATGTTGTCAGTTTGATTCCTGTGTATTCCATCTAGTGAGTTTCACAAGTATAGTCATCATTTATGTGTTAAAAAAAATATTTGCATTGAATAAGTTGTTGGTCTTTCAAGTCTATCATATGATCTCCAATGTTGTTTCTACCATTGGCCATATTTTCCAACTACAGATAATTCTTTGTTTTCAGCTTTTGTACTCCAATCACTAGTAATTATCAATGTATCTTGATTGCATGTTAGATCAATTTCAGATAGCAGAAGTTTGGAAAAATCTTCAATTTCATCCTCTTAGACATTAATGGTTAGGCTGGCGGTTCAAACCCACCAGCCACTCCTCGGCAGGAAGATGGGGCAATCTACTTCCGTAGTGATACTGCCTCGGAAACCCAAGGAGGGGGTCGCTATGAGTCGGGGCTGACTCAACGGCACACAACAACAACAACAACAACAGACATTAATGGTTAGTGCAAAAATTTGAATAATAGTCATATTAACTAGTCTTCCTTGCAGGTGTATGGATATTATCCTATCATTGACACTGTGATAGATCTTGAAATGTTCTTACAGATTCCAAGTGATTCTTATGTCTATATAAGAATACATAAAAATCTGTATACATAACAATACATAAGAATCACCTATGGATCTTGTTAAAGTGTAGATTCTGATTCAGTGTACCTGGGGTGGAAATGCAGATTCTCAGCAGAGGTCGAACTGGAATGAGCTGTTCAGATCCTGTTTGTAACAACTTCAGAAGGCAAGATTAGGATACTTCCAGAGGGCACATCTATTTCTTTTTACAGTCAAAATCTTACATGAACTGTATCATGACTATTGTGGTTGATACAAAGAGTGTATTTTACTGGATGTAATTTTTAAGAGAAGGGCAAAAAAAAAAAAAAAAAAAATCCATGTAGATTATCTTAATCACAAGGGACTTTTTGGACTTTGTTTTCCCATGTTAAAGAAAATATTTGGGTTTTTTGGACTTTTTCATAAAACTAGATTTTTTAAAAAAATTATTTTCTCTTTCCATCTTACAATACTACTCTTTCCCACCATTCTATAACCTCTGAGGTGCATAGGTAGCTGTTATCATCTCCTTTCTATTGTTGTTGTTATGTGCCGCCTAGTCGGACCTGACTCATAGTCGGACCCCTTCTTGGGTTTCCAAGGCAGTATCACTATGGAAGTAGATTGCCCCATCTTCCTTCTGAGGAGTTGCTGGTGGGTTTGAACCGCTAGCCCTCTGGTTGTCAGTCCAGTGCCTTAGGCACTATGCTACCAGAGCTCCCAGAGAGAAGGCCCTGCTCTCTGGCGGGCTCGAACCGACAGCGTTGTGTGTGCCAGGTGACTGCCTTAGGCCTGAGAACTTTCTGTAAGAGGTATCAAAGTCATGCGGACCCAGGTTCTAATCCTAGCTCAGCCTGTGTGAGCTAGGGCAGGTTACTTAACCTCTCTGAGTCTCTCTTTCCTCAACTTTACAAGAGCATGATCATGATCATAATACCTTCCTCACTAGGCTGTCGTTGAGTACTGAGTTTTATGCAGCATTTCCCAAACTTTGCTGCTGATGAGAATCCCCTAGGGTGCTTGTTAGACAGATTCCTGGGCTCCAATCCAGAGGTACTGAACCGGAATTCCCAGGGGCCAAAGCCTGGCGGTCTGACAAGCTCCAGGGATTCTTATCAGAGAAGTTTGGGACAGGATGATATTTTTAAAGCATTTATTGTTGTGTCTGGCACTAAAGAGCTAATACTTATACGTGTTTAATCTTTGAAATGGGGATAATAATGACTACCAGATAGTGTTACAATGAGAAACAAGCAAACTAACATACACTGCCTAGAAAACAATAAGTCCTAAGTATATGTTGATTATCTCACTTCAATTGCATCAGGATTGTTCAGGCTGAAACGGAATCATCCAGAGGCTAACTTTCTCCCCATTTCCTGTTTCTGCTTTCCTCTGTGTAGGCTTCAACCTCAGGCAGGCTCTATCTGGTGTGGACTCATACCTCCAGGGCTACAGCCTCCCAGCTCAGGACCCCTGACAGGAAGAAGTTCCCATTTTCGAAATCCCAATGACCAAGCCTCATTTGAGCAGTCTGGGTTCCAGACCTATCCATGTACCTGTCACTGTGGCCAGCTCTTGGAATATGTTGATTGGACAGGCCAGCCAGGGTCACCTGCTTCTCCCAGAAGCCAGAATGGTAAAGGGTCAGCCCTATATGAGCTTCATGGCTGCAGAATTATTCATATCTACAGCAGTCCTTCAGATTGTCCCTCGTAATGTAGTTACTAAACCAAAAGAAAATGATGTTTGGTAGGCAACCCCATAGATGTCCCTTACATCTGCTCCTAAGTCCCACAGTGAGTTAGCAGTCTCTGGATGCCCCATTTGGTTTGAATATTGCTCCTGTCTCTCCTTTGCTAGCATATTGGTGGCTGGCCACGAGAGCCTCCATTAGGCTGTTTCTGCCTCAGACTTACCTCCATCTGTTCAACCATCTCCAGCCCTCTTCTTGGCCTTCCTCATCCCTAGCCCCAGTCTGCTGCAGGGGCCTGTCCAAGGGCTGGTCCAGGGACTCATGGCCACCATTGTCCAAAGCTGCTTATTAGGGACCCACTGTGGGAATCCTTCCAACCATGAACAATGAATTTCTGAAGCAGGATAAAAACAGCCTTTGCCAGTCAGCAAATGAGACAAATTGAATTGCTCATCCCCCTTCCTTGTCTGCCTAGCACTTGGAACACAGTGGATAAGAACAGGCAGGCTAAGTGCTCTGGCATCAGAAAGTCCTATGTTTGAGGCCTGCCACTCACTAGCAGGGCTAGTTGTCTCACCTCTCTGAGCCTTGATTTGTGAAATCTGAGTGAGGATTAAAGGAGGCAATGGATACGATGTGTATGGTACAGAGTAGGAGCTCATAACCACAAATCTTCATTATTTTCTTTCCAGGCTCCAGTCTGCACCAGGATGTGGACAGCCCTTCCAGTAGTGATTAACACCAGACACTATCACTGTGAATATTAAAAAACATGATGCATTCCAAAGCCACATAAAACATATGGGCCGTGGCACTCTTACATCCTGTCCACCCGAGGCTTGCTGTGTTCCTCCTAGAAGCTACACTGCATTGTGTATCTTCTACTTCTCACAACAGCTGGCTCTCCAATCCAAACAGAATAGCATTGTGAGGTATGATGGAGAAGCCCAGGATTGGGAGTCCTGGGCTCCAGGATAGTCTCTGCCACTGCCTTGCAGTGTGACCTTGGGAACCTCACTGTTTCCTCCTTTGTCAAATGACAAGCTTGGTGCAGTGAACTGCTTAATATGGCCCTTCTAGTCATAGTCTTTAATTCCCACCAAATGACCGGATGGGACAATGCAAATGTGAGTTGCTTACGGGCCACTAAGGGGATTGGATAGCTTGCTAATAATGTAAATAAGGTATATGGTACTCTTGAACCATGTAAATAGTGTAAAGAACCCTAACGAAGGGATTGGTCAGTTTTGCCCTCCCACTAGGCTTAAAAGAGCCAATTACAAAGCAGAGACAGGACCTGACTACAATCAAGAGACAGGGATGGAGTGTGTCCTTTGGACTCAGTGTCCCTGTGCTAGGATCTAGGAGACAAAAAGCTATTAACAAGAACAACCAGTTGTGGTAAAACAGCAGCACCAGAACCAAGAGACAGCGTGTTCAGTGCAGGAAGGAGGCAGAAGGCTGGAGGTACTCTAGGGCAAGGGTAAGAGGGCAGGCGCTAGGATCAGACACACCTGGTTTGCACACTGATAGTGCTTTCTTTCCAGATGTATTATCTTGGGTGAATGATCCACTGTGTAACAAGGATGATAATGGTATCTACCTCAGGTGGCTGTGAGGATTCAATCACATTAATGAGATGATGCTTATAAAGTGGTGTTTAGAACACAGCAGAGCTCCATAAAAGTTGGCTTAGTTTTACTCCTCTTTGGTTGAAATTCCTCTTCTTTTTTGCCATCCATGACTAAGCTCTATGAAACAGTCCTGAGTCTCAACTTGGCTCTACCTCTTACTTTATCTCCAAGCAACAGAACCTCCATTTTCTTCATCTCTAAAATGGGCACAAGATGACTTTCCTCAAAGGTTGCTGACAGTGCCTAAATGATTTGTACAGAAAAGGGCTTTTCTCCTTTATTATCATCTACCTTAGGCTGAGTTCTCTAGAGAAGCAAAACCAGTGAAGCTTATATACAGAGAGATTTATCTCAAATAAATGGCTCACGAGGTTATGTTGTTGTTGTTAAGTGCTGTCGAGTCGTTTCCGACTCATAGTGACCCCATGCACAGCAGAACGAAACACGAGGTTATAAAAGCTAGTAAGTCCCAAGTCCGTCAATCAGACATCAGGCTGGAGGATTCTCTTGACTCATATAGCTGTAGGGGCTGATGAGCTCAAGATCAGCAGGTCAGATGGCAAGCTGCTGGCTCACAGCCTTCATAGACTAATGTGTCCCAAGATCAGCAGGCAATATAGCAGGTTACTGGCTCAAGGCCAAAGAACCAGAAGTCAAATGATGAGCCAGATGCAAGACCCAGACCAAGTAAGAAGCCATAGAGCTTTGCCAGGAGGCCCATGTATTTATTGGAAGCAGGCCACACCTGTGAGGAAACTCCCTTTCAACTGATCATATCAGATCTCACTATGAAGGCGACTACATTTTATCAGATCTCATTACGGGAGTGACTTAACTGCCAAACCAGAGAATCACGGCCCCGCCAAGGTGACACACCACCGTAACTATCACATCACTCATTTTACCTTTCACAACAGTTAGCCCTCAATTTTAGCCTTGCCCAATTCATCTTCACAGCCCCAGTGCTATAGCATCTGGCTCATGGGAGACCAACTACCTTCCTCTTGACCCTTATAAGCTCTGTAAACCTTTGGTTCACTCCCTCCCTGATTGGAACATTTAGTCTATTTACATTCACTGTAATTATTGGGAAATGACTTCTGCTATTTTGTTTTTATCTGAAGCCTTGTCCTTTACTACTGCTTGCTTTTATTTTAACAAGCCATTTTGGTTCCCATCTCCTTTCCTTTTTGTTAAGTTTTTAAAAATATTTTCTTAGTGGTTACTAAGAATATTTAGCAGCTTGTACTTGTAACATTCTAAATTGGTACGAACTTCAATAACATACAAGAAATCCTGTATTTACTCTATTCTTTTGTTGTCGTTATCACAAATTGTTATCTTTACATTCCACGTGCCCTGTAACTTAATTTTATCCTTGCTTTTTATACATTTGTTATTAAAAAGCATAAAGGGTGAAACAATTTAGCCTTTGGTCTAATAACTGTGCTTCCAAGCCTGAACTAAGAAATCCATTATATAAGCAATTACTTATGTTAACAGAATGTAGTGGTAAAATGGAAATAACCTAATAATCTAACCATTTGATTAGAATTAAGCAAATCAGCATATAGTTGATAAACTATATAACCAGTTAACATAAATGCTTCTGAATACTATTTAGTTAGAAAGAAATAGCATTATTTGTTAAGTAAAAAAGGAACAAGACATCATGTATATATGTTTGTGAACTTGTTTTGATATATTCCTGGGTTTTGAAGCATGAATTGTTTGAGTCTGAAAAATGAAATGGAGGATATTCAAAATAAAGTTCTAAGGCTGGCCCAAATCCCACCAACTTTCTGGTGAATTTTTATTCCCCCTCCAATCTTTTAATGCAGGCTGAGTCTGGCTTTGAGACCTAACATATCCAAATGAAGTATCAGGTTGTATATTTTCTAAGAAAAGCTAGTTTCTCAGGTAACAAAACTGAAGCTCCCCCCCCCCCCAACTACCTGGCAGGTTATTTGGAATGCATCTTAGAAAATCAGTGACCTGTTGGACTCAAAGAAGCCACCCCCAAAAAAATTGTATAAAAAGATTTATTGAAATTTATCAATGACAAACAGACATAAAACTCAAAAGTTTGGCTCTTCTGAGGGGGAGAAGAACTGGAGCAGATGTTCTTTTATACAGATGAAACACGGACTAGGAAGTAACACGTCACTTCTAAAGCAATCCAGAAGAGGGACATGAAAGCCAACCTGTACATTCACTAGGAATTTGCAGTCATTTCAGATTTTTACTAGGTAAGAAAATACAATTTTGCATTAGTTTTTCCGTGCTCGGGTGTATGAAAAAAAAAAAAAACCAGCCGACATGCAGCAACGCCTCCTGCACTTAGGTCTGTAAAAATGTTCTAAGCACAGAAGTACACATGGAAGAATTCTCTTGCCATTTTGTAAAACAAAGCGTTCTAAATATCTTACAGACCAAGATAGGATAGTTTTTGTTTTGTTTTGCTTGTTTTCCCTTTTAAAGAGGTTGAAGTTTGAGGGTTTGCTTCTCTCTTTGAATTGTAATTGTAAAACTCATTTTACTTGTAACTCCTAAGCCCACTGTTCTCAGCTCTCTGGCTGAAACATCAGAGCCCTCTTCATAGAGGGAAGCCCAACACCATCTGAGAAGGGGGGAGGGGGAGGAGAGATGGGGAATATCCCCAAACCAGTGCCAAAATAGCCTTTAGGTTACTATTTACAAACCTGGACGTCAGATGCCTCTAGCAGGCCCAAGAAATGCAGAAGTCATATGACCCAGAACAAGCCTTAAGACCTGGCAAGTGCTCAGCCTCTTCTGGGCTTTAAGTAGTAACCAACTGAGGCCAGCCATGAGCTTCCAACCCACTCAAGAGATTTGGGAAATACCAGGAAATGTAAGAGACCTCCAAACCATCCTCTTTGAGAGTAGGAGCAAATGCTCACTCAGTGTTGTCCTCAGCTATTGCATTTACAGGGACAGAACCAGACACAAAGAAAAAGTAGGGGGAAAAAAAAAATTAAAAGAGTGGCAGTAAAAATAGTATTTTATTCCACCCCCTCCCACCCTCCCTCCCCCCTGCAACCCCCAGTACACTTTTCCCCTCTCGTTCCCACAGCAACATTACAATCAGAAAAAAATAAGTTTGGGGGGCGGGATTTGGGGGAGGGGTATGGGTAAAAACAGTCAAATCACAATAGGAATTTTTCAAAATAGGTTATTCCACTTAGTCGTCATCTTCTCCCTCATCTTCAGGTTCTCGTTTTCGCTTTTGACCCCTTTCTTCTTCTGAAAGGAGGAGAAAAAGGCATTTAGATTAAACATGGGTCCTACACATCTAGGAAGCTTCCTAATCCCAGGCCCATCTTTCCTGGCAACGGAATGCAGGGTATTTGCAAAGCCAATGCAAAAAGCACCAAGTCCAAACTCCCCACTTTAAAGATGGGAAACCTGAGGTACAGAAGTGACTTATTCAAAGTCACACATCATATTAGTGGGAGAGCTGAGTCTAGAAACCAGGTCTCAGGACCCCTGTTGTCTGTTTTGCCACATCACAAGATCCCTAGGGTAAGACATACAGGGTAAAGCACTTGGGGTCTCAGTAGGAAGGAGTGTTCCACCCACCGCCAGGTTCTCAGGGTCTAAAAGTAATCTAAAGCCAAATGAAGGGGCCAGACTGCTAACACTGAGAGAAAGAAGGATGCCATACCACCAAGATCTTCTTCATCTTCTTCATCATCTACTTCTCCGTCATTATAACCTTCTTCATCCTCCTAGGAGAGAAAATGGACATCAGAATATTAGTTATACTCCCAGCTGAGGGACATGCTGTGGTGGCCACTTTCCCTGGCACTGAGTTCAAACAAGCAGGGGTCACCTCTAATCTCTTGGAACCCCATGCCAAGGACCAGCCATCTCAAGATACATCTAAAGCAGAGGGGTTCCTAACTTATTTTGGGTCAAGGGCCTCTTTGAGAGAGAATCTGCAGAAAGCCTGAGAACCTTTTTCACCAAGTACCTGTATGACATACAATAGCTGCAAACAATGTTAAGTGTTTGTAGATTCTGTCCCTGAATTAAGAACTCTCAATCTGAAGCCTCCTTTAACAATGGCAACTGAGCAGACCTCTACAATGTCAAGTAGGCCATCAAGCCATCTATCTTTAATCTAATTTTGACTTCCAAGGGAAGACCACAGTTTCCGAAAATCAGATTCTGAGTTAAGTCCAACCTTACCCTACCCTACCTAGTAGCTATACCATCTTGCAGACTCCTTGGATCAACTAAAAGGCAGGGAAAACTACTGCTGTTGAGACTATCTCAACTCATGGCAACCTCATGCATGCCAGGGTAGAACTGTGCTCCACAGATTTTCAGTGACTAATTTTTTGTAATTAGATTGCCAGACCTTTCTTCTGAAGTGCCTCTGGACTGGAACCTCCAACCTTTTAGTTAATAGTCTAGTCATGAACCACATGTACCACACCCAGGGAAAGGGAGGATAAACTCAAGAACCCCAAGGACAGCATTCCTAATTCACTTGAGATTCAGCAAGACATGTGACTGTATTCTCAACACAGGGCCCTAGCTTTACGCTGCTCCTGAAGTTATGTGCTAGTTGAATTTCTGTATATTGACAATGCTACTAAAGCATCAGGCAGCCATTGTATAAAAAGAACTTGGTGATAAGACTTCTTTTTGTCTGGGGAAATATCCTTTTATAATGTCAAACAGTTCTCTAATCAGTCTGTTTGCTAAGGTTCTGTTTTTGTGTAGACTCTCTTTTACTGGAAGCTGGAAATCTGCAGATGGTCAATGAGATTACAAAAGAAAAGCCCAGCCCCTGTAGCTCCTGTGACAGGAAGGGCAAGACGAGAAATCCATCAGCCAAGATGGGCCGTTCTGTCCTAGGATGACTTATTTTTCAGTCTTTATTTTTAAAATATTTACAATATTTATTAGAGGTGAGCCTAGTAGCTTAAGATTGAGAGAGAAAAAAACCCCAGTCCAGAACTAGACAGACACTAAGCCCATCTCATTAGCTTTCCTATTTGCCTTGACTTGCTCCTCCCTACCCCAGGGTGGGATGGCTAGGAGATCCTGTCTGAGCGGGTCTGTGCTACAGAGTCTGCTGCAGGCAGATGTGTTCTTGTCAGTGCACCTGTCATTTTAAATCTCTCTAGGTCTAACTGTGGCAATTAGTGAGAGTTGATTTAGAATTCTGAAAAAGTCATGGAAAATGATTCTGCTATACAGAAACTTAGGAGCTCTGGTAGCATAGTGCCTAAAAGCACTTGACTGATAACCAGAAGCCTGGCGGTTCAAACCCACCAGCCACTCCTCGGAAGGAAGAGGGGGCAATCTACTTCCGTAGTGATACTGCCTCGGAAACCCAAGGAGGGGTCGCTATGAGTCGGGTCCGACTCAACGGCACATAACAACAACAACAACATATAGAAACTTGGACATCAAAACACAAAACCCAGGACCTTAGAAAAGGTGTGAAAGCCTTAAATAGTATATGGTTGAACATCTACCTCACCCCAACAGACCATCAAGCATTTAACTCCCATTTTATTTTATCCAATTAACAATTCAGTGAAATAAAAGTTTTAATGGGGTAACTATTATACTGGTAAAGAAACAGGCTCAGAAAGGTCAAGTCACTTAACCAAGGACACACAGCTAGCACATGGAAGAGTTGGAATTCAGCTCTGCAAAGACTGTGCTCTTAACCTCTGCACTACATTACCCTTCACAGACATCTCAGACCTTGTTAAGTAACTGTGAACCCACCAATCTGTTAGGATAATGGCTAACTCCTGATGTACAACTGCCACCATTCACAGGAGACCCCTATCCTCTGATTTGGGATCCAGCAGTGTTCCTGAAACCTGACTATCAGTTTAAGGCAGTGCTGGTCTTTGATTTTTCCTAGCGTACTCTAAGTGCTCAATGAATATTCACTGAATTAATACATAAACGCAAAAACCATAGGTGATAGGGACACTGATTCTGTAAGAATTTCTACATAGGAGTAAGAGCCAGGTTTACCTGGGATAAGTGAGTCCCCTTCTTTACCTGCCTCCAAAATCCTCTATTCCCTACTCCTAATCCAACCTCCCCAAGGATTGCTGGAAGTCTTGCCTCCCCAAGAACAGTAAAAGGGTATGGAATAAAACCACTTCCCCAACCAGGGCTCTTGGGCTGATCACCAAGTCCTTTAGTGGGAATGACTCAAGAGGCAGAAGTAAGGAGAGCTGGGGGGAAGAGTAAGTCCCACCCAGGCGAGGTTGGCTTCTTACCTCTTCCTCGCCGCTCACATCCTCCTCTTCACCTTCCTCCTCCTCCTCCTCATCCTCTTCATCATATTCTTCCTCTGTGCAGTCAAAATGGAGAATAAGAACAGACATGGTGCTGAGCTGGCTGTTCCCCTCACACCAATGCAGGCCCCAGGCTGGCGGCAGGCAGAGGAGACCATGACCCTCCCACACCCACCCAGGCCAAGGTCTGAGTACTCATGAAAACAGGGCCAATATATGTGATCAAATACATCTGAAAGGGATCCAAGAGAGTCCCTCCCCACAAGGTCAACAAAAGCAAAAACTCCCTGTAGAAGTTGAGACAACAGAAGGACAAGTTCTAGGACCTGAGAAGAAGTCAACTAATTTATAGAGAACATCTAGTCCAAACTCCCCACTTTAAAGACGGGAAACCTGAGGCTTAGAGAGAACCGATTTGCTCAAGGTCACACATCAAATTAGTGGGAGGGCTGGGTTTAGAAACCATGTCCTGGGAACTCTGTTCCCTTTCTGCAACATCACAAGATCAGGAATACAGGGTTTCTGAATACCTTGCAAAAATACTCCCAACTTAACAAGGAAAAGAAAAAGTTGTGTCTGAATTACATGTATACCCCCAGTTGTCAAGAGTTCACTTTACACGACTTCACGTTTACAAAAGACCTATATTAGTGCCTGTATTCACTAACCAAAGAAATGAAATCCAAAGAGGATTTTTCCCTTGCAGGGGGAGGGGAAGGAGAAGAGCTCCAAAGGTACAACTCTCTTTCAGTGTGTTTTGCAGCGAGCCATTAAAGACTCAGCACGTACTCCAAGTACCAAGAATGGTGTCATCAAGCTCCTTTCCTCAGGAATTACACTGTACAAACATTATTTATACTTTATATAGGCTATATATTTATCATATAGTTCCTGCTTTTACTATGTATGTTAGCTTTAGGTTTTATGTGTTATTTGGTAGATTATTTTTTGGGTCTGGGAAATGTTTGATTATTTTCCCACATAAATTAAGAGGTAACTGCTTCTTTGCTTTATGCCATTTCAGCTTTTGAAAGGTTTTGTTGGAATGCTCTACTTTCAGATAGTGGGGGAAACCTGTACTCAGTCAAGTATCTCAGTTCTCAACTTTACCCTGGCTGTGAAGACCTGCAGGGAAGCTGCACTGTTTGCAGCCTGAGCAGATGTGATGTGGAGGAATCGGAGGTGTGCCTTTCTCCTCCCCGAACACCAAGTCTTGGGTCTTGGACTGTGCCTGTGAGTGCATGAGGAACTTGCTGTCTGCAGCCTCCTTTGCTTCCTGGGGCCCCTGGGGCTGGTTCCTGAGGCCCCACCACCCCCAAGCATAGCCTGTGATCTTGTGGGCTGCAGCCACCAGGGGGTGCCACAACCTCTCTAGGTCATAACCTCACCTCCACTGGATACCCAGGTGGGGGAAGGGGAAAGGACCCTCAGGCTGCACCCCACCTTCCTCTATCCCTTTACCTCCTCTTCTCTACCAAAGGCTGTCTATGTCCAGAGTCATGTTGTAGAGAGAGAATGTAAAACTAATTCCCTGGGCAGGTTTGGAAAGGAGAAAAACTGAAGTGAGAATGACTTTCCAAACCAAACCAAACTCGCTGCCCTCGAGTCAGATCCAACTCATAGTGACCCCTCCTTGGGTTTCTGAGGCAGTATCACTATGGAAGTAGACAGCTG
The DNA here is from genome assembly GCF_000298275.1 of Orycteropus afer afer. Taxonomy (NCBI): domain Eukaryota; kingdom Metazoa; phylum Chordata; class Mammalia; order Tubulidentata; family Orycteropodidae; genus Orycteropus; species Orycteropus afer. Next base: position 6,171,081 of record NW_006921602.1, on the reverse strand, counting down.
GCTATCTATGAAGTTTCAAACCAGTTGATGACTCTCATGATCTCTCTTTGGGGCAGGTTAGAGAACAGCAGTAAACAAAGACAGCCCACTTCTCCATAGCTTGGAAAGAGGCGGGCACCCAGCTAGCCCTGAGCAGCTGGGCGGGGGCTTCCCAACAATCCTAGCCCTTCCCCTCCAACATAGCACACACCATCCTCATCCTCCTCGTCGTCATCCAGGCCCTCCACGTAGCCCTCGGCATCTGAGTCAGGGGCCTCCTTGTCGTCCCGGTCGTAGCCATCGAGATATGTGAGTTGCGGGAGGAGCTTGAACACGTTTTCTCTGTAGTCGTTCAGGTTGGTTACCTCACAATTGAAAAGGTCTAAGCTCTTGAGGTTTTCTAATTTTTTCTGAAAGTGGGAATATGAAGTCAACAGTGAGTGATCCATCAGAAGGGAAGCATACAATCCTGAGAAAAAGAGGTAATGGGAGACTGCAGAGAGCTCAGGACTCACAGGGGATATAAGGAGACTCTGATGTGGCTTCTGTTCAGCCCTATGTGTGCCCATGCACATCACCCTGATTTGTGGGTCTCAGTTTCTTCATCTGCACAAAGGGACTGGACTTGTGGATCTTTAAAACCTTGCCTAATGCTAACACTTTATTCTGCAATTCAGCTTTTGTTTTAACCATGACTGGCTTGAAATTACACTTAAACTCTCTTGGAACATGAACCAAGTCCTGTCTCTGTCCGTCCCCTGTGCCCAAGAAGCAACAGGGAAACAATGAAAGAGGCATGAACTAAGCCCATCTGTATCTAGCTAACATCATACTTTATATGTAGTATAATTCAATTTATCCTCACCACTCCCAAAAGGGAGAAATAATCCATTTTACAAGATGAGAAAATAAATGGACTTAAGAGAGCTGTCACAGAAATTGGGATTTAATAAATCAGGTAGCCCAAATTCAAACTTGTGTTCTTACTCTGCAATACTGCCTACCAAAAAGAACAAGAGAAAAACTGATGGACAAACCCTTCTATTCAGTTAAAAGAGCTCTTGAAAAGTGGTGGAGGGCAGGGGGTAGTTTTTAAGGGTCTAGGGGGTTCAAGTTTTGTCTGTGGTACTTAACACAATTACAGGAGCCCTGGTTGTACAACTGTTAAGTGATTGGCTGCTAACAGAAAGATTCGTGGATCAAACTTGCCCAGTGATTCCATGGGAAAAAGACCTAGTAGTCTGTGCCTGTAAAGATTTCAGTCTAGGAGATTTTACGGGGCAGTTCTATTTTGCAAATGGAGTCACTTCTGAGTTGAAATTGACTCAATGGAACTTAATACAATTAGGTCAAAGCTTTATACCAGATGGGATGTAGCCATATCATCCCTGTTCGATGGGTGAGGAAACTAAAGCCCAGAAAGTTAAAGGGCCACACTGCTAGCAAGTTATTGAGCTGCATCTCTACCTGCCACCAAGAACCCTAGTCCCAGGCTGAGCCCCACTCTGACTGGACCATGCCTAACAAGACAGGACAGCCACTTGCCTTCAGGGTCAATGCTGGGAGTCAAGGGTAACACCCCAAACAAAAGCAGTATCATGCTGATAACCAGGGAAAGGAAAGCTACTAATACATGCATGAGCTGGGTGAGGGGAAGCAGAAGAGGGTCTCCAATCCTCAGTGGTGACCGAATCATAACATTTTACAAGGATTTGATATACTTGGTCCCCATATCTCACTCCCCAAACACATACAAACAGAATTTCAATGATTTTTCCTTTTCTAATGCAATTACGAAATCAAGGCTTCCTGGTCGATCTGAATAGTTTTGCTTCCTCCTAGACCAGTGGGAGACCTGAAAAGAAGTTCTGTGAGAATCACGTACTAGTAGTCAATCCCATGCCACAGATGGACAAGCAAAACTTGAGCTTGGGAAAGAAATGCCAGGTTCTTGTTGGGCCACCACAGCCCTGCTGGCCAGCCCCTTGAGATTCTACAGAGAGAGGGAGTGTTTTGGGGGCAAAAACCCTGCAACTGCAAGCTCAAACTGATGGGATATCCCCAACCTCCATTATATACACCCAGAAAAGGAAAGCACAGGCAGACTTAACAAAATGTCTTCATGGTCTTTCACTGATTTTAAGATGCATGGTTTATAAGGTGATTCTTTTATGTATATTTGTTACTGTGTTTAAACGTGCTTATTTAATGTTAGCTTTTTTTTTTTTTTTTGAGGAGAGGCAGTACTGAGAATGAAGGAAAAGCACAGTTAATTCAGATCCTGGCCATGTAGAAATTCTTATTCTGACCAGAACTTGCTCCTTTCTGGTTAATAAATCAGTGAGGACCAGGGTATGCTCAGCTCTACAAGGAAGAGCAGAGTAGACAGACACACTGTCCAGATTTCTGCAGCCCAGGTCAAGTCACATCAAAGACCAGTGACAGGAACTATTACTCTCCATGCCATGTAGAGGAAGACCTGAAAGAGGCTCGGGTACCACCCAGGTGTCTGTCACCCCACATCCTTGTCACCTACATCCTTGTCACCCACAGGTTGTATTCAAACAGACCTACTCTCATCCTTCAGAGTCACCAGCATTATCATCACCCCTATAATGTTCAGTTTAGAGTTCTTGCAGTTCAGAACACAGTGTCAAGTCAAAGAGAAATGGGGCCCCACTGAGGTAAGGGGCCAGCTTAAACCTTGGTTATCACTTCCTCCTAACCCCGCAAGAAGGCTCATAAGCTTATGCTAAGCCTGAAGAAACTGCAGCTCAGGTTCCCAAAGTCAAGCAAAAACCATGAAGGGAAAAGCATCAGACCAGAAATCAGAGAGCAAGGTCCTCACCCACTTTCCCAATGACTGCCAATTCTAGCTATTTGACCTTGGCCATTCCATTCAACTTCTATGAGCCTCACTTTCTCTATGGACAAAGAAAGAAATAGTAGCTCCAAGTCTGTCTCATAAAACAATAATGAGAATCAAAGGAAGTACGATAAATAGTAGTATTCCTTGATAGCAATTCCTCTCCATCCCTAAGCCCCTACAGAGAAGGGAGGATCCAAATGACTTACCAGTGGCTCTATTGTGCTGAGGTCTTTAATTTTGTTGCCACTTAAATTTAGATGCGTGAGGTTCGGACACTTTTCTGCCAATACTTCCAGGCCCCCTGAGATTCTGTTATCGCTTAGTTCAAGCTAAACAAGGCAAGGAGAGAAGAAGCAGAAACAGCTCTTACCATGAAGGCTCAGCTTAGAGATACCTGGCTCTCACCAGACACAGCCAGGAAGGAAAAGTAGTCTCAGGGAATTATCCAGCATGTTGTTGCACGCACCTGGCTTTACCTGTAATTATGCTCACTTAAAACACCAGGCAGTAATATAGTCTTCCTCCCAACACACACACACACACACACACACACACACTCACTCACTCTCTCTCCCTCTCCCTCCCTCCTTCTCTCCACTCATATTTACCTTCTTAAGTTTGTTTAACTTTGGTAAGTTTGCGACTGAGGTGAGGCCTACATTGATTGTACTTAAGAACTCCAGTTCCTCAAATTCATCTGTGAGGCCTTCGATTTTGCCTTCATTCGACCGACAATTGTCCAGGACAAGCTCTTTCACCTGGAAAAGGAAGGCAGCATGAATAAAACACCAGTCCCATAGCTCCCTGCCAGCACCAGCTCTATAATGCTGTTCAAGGTCCTCCTGGCCTAGGACTTACCATACCATCAAATATCCCTACCCTAACACCCCTTTTAAGACCCTAGTCTGCTTGCTGTCTTTAGCCCCCACCTTCCTGTCCTCCACGAGTCGGGGACCCTTTGCTTGTTGATGGTTCCCAAGATGCACATGTACACTTGCTTTTACTGGCTCTTACCATTAGTCAAAGCCTGCCCACCTGGAGTCTGGTGTTAAGACATTGTGGTCACCCATTTGGTCTGCCCCGTGGTCAGACATCAGACCAGGAAACCCAATTTTCCATTCTCAGCACTGCCCAACAGAGCAGACATGTGGCTAAGGAGCACTTGAAATGTGATACGTGTCACTGAGGAACTGCACTGTAAATGTCATTAAGTGTAAAAGAGCCATATTCTGCTACCATGTTGGATAGTGTGGCTATAGACTGCTTTTCAAAGTCCTGAGTGTAGATGTAGGAAGAGGACACAGAAATCCATAAACCCAGGATAGGCCCATAATGAAATGCTGAGGTTGGCAAAATCCAAAAAACTATCTTTGGAGACACTGTCCCTTGTCTACCGCCTCTCTCCCCTCTCCCAACTCCCTGGAGGCACTTTAGCCCTCTGTCCTCCCCTCTTTTTCTTTTACCCAAAATTTGGATCTTAAATCCTTTATTTCTAACAAGGTGGAAAGAACCAGTAGAAAGCTACATTCTCTCTCAGTTGTTAAAAGGAAGACTTGTCTTACACAGGAATGGACTTGAAGATAAAGTTAAAGGATCCAGTAAAGATGGAAAAAAGACAAGCTGAGGAAGAGCAATCAGGACCTCGGCATGAAGTGACCCAGAGGTGTGTCAGCAAGAGAGACAAGGGTACCTGGTCCTCCAGGCAGCCAGCCCAGGGTTACCTACTCCTGTTTGCAGAGCAGTCCGGCTGCTTATGAAGCCTGGAGGGCTCCTTAAAGGTGACCCCTCCTGGCTGCACCTTGTGCTCGACGCCCCCTATAATGGTCAGCCCAGAGTTTCTTCAGCTCAGAGCACAGCCATTCTCATCTGCCTACTATCTGCAGCTTGCCAAGAAATACTTTCGGGTGTTGACTAGATATGCTGCCCCCTGAACTCCTATCCACAGGTCCTGATTTCTTATCAATGGGAGAAGAGGAAATGGGAATAGGATCCACACCAGGCTGCCCCCTGGCTCAGTCCACTCCTGCTGGCAGGCAGAGCAGGAGCACTCTGAGTATATCTGGATCTCACAGTACCATAGAAGCCCGGAGCCGCCCTGCTTTTACCCGAGTGGACAAAGGCACTATGCTCCGCCAAGAGAGCTGCGATAGCAGGTTCCATCCAGCATAACTACAAAGGAGTGCAGGGGAATGGCAGCTCTTTCCCAGTGCTAAGGGGCTCTCAGCCTAGACACTGGCCACCCAAGGCCCACCTTGCCACTGGCTCTTAGTTGGGAGAAATCGAGTCCCTTTCCATGCCCTCAATCTCTAGGAGAAGCCAGATGGCCAGGTCAAACCACCTTCTCAAGGTCACTGGCAAGAATGCCTGGGAATAAATGCTGTAGGCCTTCTGCTGCTCTAAGGTAGGGAAGCAGTGTAGAGCCAGGAAGCCAGGCCTTAGGGGACCAGAGCAAATGCCAGAGATTAACTGCCTTGGGGGAGGGGGAAGCATTTCTGTCATCTGCAGTAAACACTAGAGTCACAAGGTCCAGTCTTCTTTAGCAATTGGTTTCCTGGGAAGGCCCTGGGAATTCCTTAAGCTTCACCAAAGACAGACAAATATGACAAGGGATTCCAGTCCACCCTCAAAGATTTCAGACATGTGGTTTTTCTAGGCGTGTCAAGGGCCCTCAGCAATGGGGGAGGGGCTGCTGGGGAGTTAAGAGAATTCTGCCTGGATGTCCGCCTCTTTCCTGGAGAGGCATGCTGTTGTTGACTGCCACCCCTGCCAGGACGCCAGGCAGATATGAGGTTTCACAGCGTTGATCGGGCCAGTCCCCAGTTCCCAACATTACAACTAAACTGGTGGCCAGTCTTCCTGGGGACAGTAAGTGAGCCACTAATAGTATTTTTATCGATAATAGTCATTGGATCTTTCCTGAGCCCTTGTCATGAACCAAGGACATTCTAAAGTCTTTCACACACATATTACCACATTTGAACCTGACAATTGCTCCATGGGGTATTCTCCTCACTAAAAAAATCCTAGGACATATTCACAGAAGAGGATGTCAACTGGATGAAGCAGGCCAGCACTAGGCACAAGATGAAGAGAGTCGCAAATGGCTTCTCCAATATTCCCAAAATGGAGTACCCAAGTGCTCCCAGACCCCCTAAATCAATTCTACAAGTTTCCTTGACCCTAGCTGCTCCCCTTTAGCCCCTCTCCTAACGGTTTCACCAGTCAGTTGGGTGCTACTCCCAGCAGACCCCACCCTAGTTACACTTCCTTGGTAACTAAAGCACAAAATCTAAGCAAGCCATTGCTCAAATGATGCTGCAGTCAGGCAGCAACACTCTGGAGTGGGGCCTGGGGACCTTACTCTTCCCTAGGCAGCACTTGGGAAACCCTGTGGTTTCTGACCCACCAGGTGGTGGTTAACAGTCTGGGCTGCGGGGGGGTCTCTGGAATCCCCACTGCTTCTGCATTTCCTTCCTGGCAGGCTTTCAGTACATCTGGGGTGAGACCAAAGACAGAGGAGAGGAGGGCAGGACTTAGATCTGGAGGGTGCTGATATCACCAAAAAGCCCAAACCAAGTGGAGGGAAAGCCCCCATTGCTTCTCAGGCAGAGTGAGGCAGGATGGTGCATTAAATGGGAGGCTGCCTGGAAGGTGGAAACTGACCAAACAAGACAAAACAGAAACATGAGTCCACCAGCTGACCTGTGGAGTCATTCAGTCCAACCCCTGCCTCCATGGAGGACTATATCTTCTCAGAGCTCCAGGGTGGACTAACATGTTTGAAAGCCTCCAACCCATTTGACTCTAAACTCAACTGCAATTTGAAGCTACTTCCATTCATCTGTGGTTAGTGGCCACTGCTCTGAAACTCTTCAATGCAAAGAACACATCCCTTTCACATGTAGGGTGTGTTCTGCTTAAAAAGGACCCCTCCCTCCAAAAAAAGAAACAGAAAACTAAGGCCCACTCCCCCTGCCAAGGCTAAGTGCAAAGTTAAAATTAAACTAAAAACTTGTACTTTGGGTTTAGATGCTCTCAAAATTCCACTGGCCACAGTGGCCATTTAAAAATACCCGAATGTGGTTACTTTCTCTCATCCAACAACTGGAATTACTCTGTTTGTGTAAGGAGCTTTTCAGCCCCCAGAGCCAAACCGACAAAGTTTCATTCCTCAAGTGTCATCAATGTCTAATGGGAGCTGTCATATTCATACATATTCAGCCCCAAGAGATGTCAATGGGGAGAGATTCCAAAGAATCTCTTGTGGGGAAAGGTGGGTGGAATGACCACTTCTGCATTTCTTGAAAAACTTGTCCCCAAAGCAAGGTCCCATCATCAGTCCTTCTCACCAGTGGGAGCTGAAACTTCCATTACAAACAGGAACACTACTGCTTGTTTCAAAAGTAACTTCGTCCTTAAAATCTCTCAAATTTGACCTTTCTCCTCCATTCCCAACACTGCAGCCTGGGGTCACTCACTGTCACCTCAAGTCACTTCAAGCCTGACTTTCTGGCTCCAAACAGGGTTCTGTGACTGTGGGGGCAGACCTTGACTTGGAGTCCCAAGACTTGACTGGTCAAGCTCTATACTTCAGGTCTCAGGCTTCTACCTCTGCAGAAATGGGATGATGATAACATCTGTTTAACCTATAAAGTACAAAGTCCAGCCTAGCAAACATTCCTGCCTCCAGAAAAAAATCCAAGTTCCCGAGCATGACCTTTGAAGTCCTCCATTCCTGACCTCTCCCCTATTCCTCCAGTCTCCTTACTCCCCACCTCTCACCTTCACACTACTCATCTTGTTCAAGTACCCTCCCCACGAAGCATGGGGCCTTCCTGGACCTGGCTCTTAGCATCCCAAGGCACTGAAAGCAGCCACCGCATGAATCATTTAATTGAGTATTAAGCATTCGATCCTCCTAGAGGTCAGGAACTGTCCTCCATAATCAGCCTAGCAGGCAGAAGGACAGCAGAACAACTGCTTAACAAATGTCCTGTTTAGTGTGCCAGACACACCACTAGGAGCTGGGAATGCAGCAGTCACACCACTGTAAAACTTACTTGTAACTAGTTGAGGAAGTGTGGAATGAGTGCTACCTTTCATAAACAACAACTTTTTTTAAGTTATTAACTGTGTGTCCCCCAACACACACATAACTCTTGGGTTGGGGGAGGCAGGTTAATTGTGTCCATCCCCACTGCCTCCACCTGACCCAGTGTTCTTCAAGCAAGAGCCCTAGAAGTCCCCCTCCACACAGGTTGCTTCTGCAATGTTGTTCACCTGGGCAAATGCTTAGGGCACATGTGGCCACTGCAAGCCAAGGCTAGGGTCCTTGTCACCAAGAGGTGCAGTGGAGGGCTAGGAGGGGACAAGTAGCTGGTAAACAGCCACAGTCCAATGTGGCAGGTAGCAGGACTGAGTACATTCTTCAAATGCCTCCACCACAGGATGGGGCACACTAAAGGGAGATGAAGAGTAGGCCTAGGAAGGCCAAGAAAGCACATGCAGGATCTTAGAACCCACACTGGCTCATGATCTGTGGGGCCCATGCAAAATGAAAATGTGAGTTACCTTGCTTGAAAATTATTAAGAATTTCAAGACAATGACCATAGACCATTAAGCCAAGCACAGGGCCCTGAGTGACTGTACAGGTCACATGCCTGTGAAGGCCACCCTGATTAAAATGCCAGCTTAGGGCTAAAACGGGACCCCCTTTGAAGGATGAGGCTAGAGAGAAGGAAGCTCAGAATGAGATCTGCCGTTTAATTTTTTCAGCAGTTCCTGAGGACAGCAGGCAGACTCCGGAGTTAGGCAGACCTGGTTAAAATCCAAATTCTCCTGTTACTAGCTGTGTGACCTTGGACAAAGCATCTCCCCTCTCTGAGCTCCAGTTTCCCCAACAACAATAATCCTCATTTCTTAGGGTTGGGTTAAATGAAGTAACATGCTTAGTGTCCCCAGCTTGGAAGAAGCCACTTGCCTTCTCCTTCATTCAAAGCCACTTTTACTGAGTATGAATGTGAGAGGCAAGACAGCTATCTAAGCTGCCTGCAAGGCTTCCTTAAGAAAACACAAGGCCTCTTAACCTGTTAGAGAACCAAGATGGTGTGCCCATAGCATACATGCCCCCCTCCCTTCGATTTTATACCAGCCAAGGCCTGTATTTTTGCTCACTGCTTGGTTTTTCTTTTTTCACTGACAGAGAACCCTGGTTTTCTTTTCCTTCACTGAGGAAGAATTCAATAAATATTTGTAGCTTTGGTTTCAACCTTGTCGGTCCCTGACCAATTTAGTTTGCAAGTTCCAGTCTTTGCACAGAAAAGAAGACTCAAATCAAATTGACCCTGTGTTTGTCAGTGCTCATGGGTTTTAAATAGGTCAGCTTTTAAATGGGCCATCCCCTGTTGCAGATCCATTTCTAGCTAAAAGGCCAAGCTGTTTGAGACACTAAGGCAGAGGGGATGTGGGCTTCCCAAAGGTATTACATAGGAGTGATGGATGCTAGTGATTTTGTCATTTTAACCATAAAATCTATGTGTTTTGCCTCAACAGACAAGTGTGGCAAAACCTGTAAAAATCATTTATGATCCATGGGGGAAAGCCAAGGCTCTGGGAGAAGAGTTGGATGTTTCAAAAGCTGGAAGGGCCTTGGAGATTACTTAGGCCAGTGGCTTTCTGACCGTAACGCATAGCAAGAAATGTGTTTTATCCCATGGCTTAGTGCACACATGATTTTGTGTATGTATAGGTATACAAAACTGGAACAAAACTTATCCTCATTCTTTACCTTTTTTTGGGTCATTCTTAACATGACCAACCTATAGTTTGCAAGAAGACCCCTCGGTAGCAAAATGGTTTGTGCTTGACTATTAACCTAAAAGTTGGTACTTCAAACCCATCCAAGGTGCTGCAGAAGGAAGGCCTGGCAATCTGCTTCCATAAAGATTACAGCCAAGAAACCTATGGAGTAGTCCTACTCTGCAACACATGGGATCATCATGAGTCAAAATGAACTTGATGGCAATGGGTTTGTTTTCTTTTTTGCAGAGTTGAACCTAGAGCCCAGGAACCCAGAGCTGGGTGATTTTTCTCCACACCACCAACCTGGATCAGAGATCAGTGCCTAATGGAAGGCCATCGGATTAAGTAAGCCTTCAAGTTTCTGCAACTCAAGCGCCTGAGACTTAGAATTCTACACCTCTCAAATATCTTGTAATATCTTAACTAGGAGCAGGGTCCCATGTTACATTAAAAACAATACAATCTCTCCAAGGTGCCTGTGTCCCTGAATGTTTTTGTTTTCTTCAATAGCACTCTAAAGGCCCAGGACGGAGCACATGGCCGCAGTAACGTGGTGACGCCATCCTTATTATTTTAGGGAGCCAAGGAACGCAAGCGGAGGCGCACAGCAGCGGTAATTAAGCTGTCTGCCAGGGCTGGAAGAGGGCCAGCAAGGAGGCATTAACATAAACTCTATGACTTGTCCGGAGCTTCCTGGAACTGGCTTCCTACCTCCTCCTGCAGGTGAACGGAGGACTTGGTTTCTGCCTGGCCAAGGCTGAGAAGCTGGTTCCACAGCACCTGCTTCCTCCAGCCAAGTCAGTCGTGAAGGCAATAGTCTGATGACCCAGGCAAGGACAGACTTTGGGCTTGTCAGATGAGCCAGTTTAGATGATGAACCCTAGCAGAGGTGGGCCCCTCTCTCAAGTTGCATCTTTGCTTGCATAAACCTCATTCCTCCCATTTAGATTCTGCTCCTACTTCAAGGATCCATTAGTCCCACCTCCTGCAGGAAGCCCTCCCTGATTGCCCCAGCCCTACGTATACGGGAAAGTGTTCTCTGAGCATCTGGAAATAGGCCCAGAAGTCTTGGGTTTGACTTTGTTGGAGGGAGTGGTGGTGGTGGATACAGTGGGGAGAGGGAAACATGAGGGTTTCAGAACTGGCGAGCCGGTGACTTGATTGAGTAAAAACCCCTCTGGCTTCATCTCCTAAATAGCTGTTCCCTTTATCTTGCAGAAGGCCCAAAGAAGCAGGGGTTGGAAGCAGAGTCCAGTGATTGCACTAGTCTGAGCAGGTAGTGTTCTGAATGGCAACTAAGAGGAGAAGGGAAGAGAAGACAAGAAGCACTGAGAATCAGTGCAAAGGATGCTTCTCAGGCAGTCAGATGGCCTGAGTACTTTGCCACTAACTTGCTTTGTGTACCCTGTGGGAAGTCACCTCCTGTCACTGGGCTTTGGTCAGTCCCCTAATCCATCCACTGGGCAATGGAGCCCAGGTACAGAGATGAGATCCTTAGTAGTTCATTATTCTTTGAGCCCATACTCAGTCACTGTTCCCCAAAAAGAGGCAGGAGATTTCATGTGCCGAAGGAGCCCTGCATTCACCATCGAGGGATGCCAGAAAGGAAATCTGGGACACTGGGTAATTATCCTGGGTAATCACTGAAATGTGAAAATCAATCATCTAGTCTCTTAAAACACACCAGGACCACAAAAACAGCCCCTTAGAGGCCCAGGGTGCTGGATTCCAAATGTGGGAGCCTAGCACTGTCCCACCTGATGCCCGCCATTGCACCGGCCATCGAGGGGCCTCTAACCTCCTCTGGGTAGTAGGGAGCAAGCACCTCAACTCAAGGGGCCTGTTCCCAGCTCACCAATTTTGTGGTCCATAATGAACCACAGCCCTCCATGATGATCTTATTAAAGAGCCACAGCACTGCTGCCATGTGACAGAGAAGCCATGAAGAGACAGAAGAGGAAGGTCTGGAGAGCAAAGGGGGTAAATCCTGATCAATCTTCCTAAAACGCACTTTTGATCATGTCACATCCTGTCCCATCTCTCCTATTTAAAGGTCTTTAGTGGCCATGGGGATCAAGTGCAAATTCATAGGATTCCTAGTCCCCATCCATCAATGAGCCTCATCCCTAGGCAACTTGTCTCTAGCTTCACCCCACTGCCAGCCTCCCTGACCTGCAGCAAAAATGTTGACATACCTGGCATTTCTTCAGCACAGTCCTACTGACAAAGCTCTTCCCCAGGCATCACCTCATTGAATCTGCAGACACTTGGAAATCTACCTGTTCTATCCCTCCCAGGGAGCCTGCCCCTACAGAACCACTTAGGGACAGCAAGGACTGTCTGCTGAGGCAATTCCACCAGTGTCTTCTCAGCTTCCTACGGGCCAATAACATCTGAAAGGGCCAATGAGGTCTGAAAACCAAAGCTTCAAACTACTTCATTCTGGTTCAACCTTCTGAATTTACCTTTTCACCCCAGATAAACTGAATCAGAATCTACATTTTAACAAGATCACCAGGTGATTTTAAGTATGCATTAATAATCATTTGGGGATCTTGTTCCAATACAGATTCTGATTTCGTATCTCTGGGGTGGAAATGTAAATTCTTGGCAGAGGGCTGATGAACAGGAAATAAGTGGGTCAAAGACCTGATGAAGAAACAGCACAACCTAGCTCAGGCTCAGGCTGTGGAACCTTGACTGCCACCCACGCCCAGTGAAGTGAGTAGAAGATCAGTCTGCAGAGGTCAGTTCCCCGGTTCCACTAATCAGAGACATGTGAAATCAAAGCTTCTAACTGAGCCCAGCAGCATTAAAGCATTCTGAAAGGACACCATGCCATGCAGAGATGGGACACTTCTCACAGCATTAAGGTGGCTATCTGCCAGATGGTAGTGTACGGCCCAAAGCACTCCACTGCTAACCAGAAGGCTGGCGTTTCAAACCCACCAGCCACTCCTCAGAAGGAAGGTTAGGCAATCTACTTTGGTAGTGATACCACATCGGAAACCCAAGGAGGGGATGCTACGAGTTGGATCCGACTTGATGGCAGTGAAGTTTTTTTTGGGATTAAAAAAAAAAAAGCTTCAAAGCGTTAAAAGATCACCATTATCAGGGAGCCACTGAATTCAATCCAACTCTCCTGGGTAATTGACAAAGGTAGGTGGAAACCAAATGAACCACCGGAGGTTACATGGTAAACTCATTGTGGAATCAAACTTTGGGCCACACTCAAGAACACCTAACTTTGAGCCCACACCCCAAAGCTACAGCCTCTCCATGGTGAACTCCTCGAAACAAGAGGAAACAGGCAATGAAAATAAAAATAGTTGTAGGCCTCAGCCAAAAGAATTAAGGTCTGATGCCAGGTCCCCTTTTCTCTCTCCCACTCCCCCTCCAGCCTATCCCCCCAACAGGGCTAGAAATGAAAAAAAAAAAAAGGCAGGGAAAGGCTAAACGGTCTCAAAGATAAAACCCTCGACCTTGGCCTCCTTCCTCACCACCTCTATCCAAAAATGACAGCAGCACTGGCAATGACAGAAGCAGAGCAAATGCGCAGCACTGAAGCTCTGGTGTCCAACTGCCAACTGGAAACTGTTGATTTGGACAGAAACAGGGATCAATCATGCAGAAGAACCTAAGGCTGGGTTGAAAGATTTTTCTATTTAAGACCACAAAACAAATTAGCCAAGGGTCACATATAAGCAGCAATTTAATCTCAGTTTTTTCTCCTTTCGAGAAATGTGCAATGTGATGCTTGCCTAAGTCTGGTAAAGGTATCGGTGATTGAAGTGCGAGAAATACTAAGAAATAGAGTTCTATGTTTCTAAGTAACTGGAAAGGGGATAACTGGGAAGCAATGGAATGAGAAATAAAGAAGGAATGGGGAAGCTGCTGGAAGATTGAGTAGGGAAGGGAAAGGAAAGAGACAGATAAGGACAGAGACATTGAGTAAAAGACTGTCAGTATGAGGAAAGATAGGGGAAGGTTATAGGCTTGGTAGGTTTTGCTTAACGTCCTGAGTCCCACCCTCCTCATTTGAGTTTTGGAACTAGAACTTTATCCATATTTACTGTTTTTGGAATTAGGTTACAGATTAAGAGTTAATTGTTCACAGGTCTATAGCTGTTTTAATCTTAAACTGCTAAAAAAAAAAAAAAAAAAAAAACCCCAAAAACAAGACAAGGGACAATGTAAAAAGGACATCATCATTTTTGTTTTCATCAGGAGTATGTGAAGGAGGTCCCTGCCATGGCAGCCATCACAGACAAGGTCGTCCCTGGCTATGTTGACAGAAACAAGGAGAACAGACCAAGGTTCCCTGGTCAGTTCCAAACCACTCTGTGTTCATGAGACCAAGTTTTAAATTCTACTCTCAGAGTTCAGAAAGTTGAGGAAGAGCAAACTTGAGGAAGGCAAGCAAAGCAGGGTGGGGAAGACTGTGACACTAGAAGAACAATTGAAGGAACTAGTGATGTTTTGGGCCAGAGGGTTGGGGAGACACATGATAGCTATCTTTATTCAACTATTTAAAGGAGTGTCATGTGCAACTGGAAGTATATTTACTCTGTGTAGTTCAGACAGCTCAAGAACGATCAGTGTGCAGCAGCAGCTTTCTGTCCAACTTACAACATAAAAGCGTGTTTAAAATCATTCTGGCTGTCCCGCGTAAGAATGGGCTTCTCTGAAAAGTAGTGAACTCCCTCTCTGTCCCTATAAGCATATGAAGCAGAAGCTGCTAAGTGACTGTTCACAGTGAACCTTACACATAAACAGTACTCAACAGTAACTGAATGAATGAATAAATAAAATTGTAGGAAGAAGTGCTGCAAGGAGGTAAGCTCTGGGTTTTCCCACCTCTTAAAACAATGACTTTGAGCTTTTCCACTTTGAAGAAGATCTTTCTCCTACAGAGCAGCTGGTGGGTTTGAACTGCCAGTCTTTTGGTTAGCAGCTAAGCACTTAATTACTGAGCCACCAGGGCTCCCTGTTTAGGTTAAAGCCTTCTAATTTACTTATTCAATAATATTTAGTGTCTATTATATGCCAGGAGCCAAGCGATACAGGCAATCAAAGTGACTGCCCTCATGCATTCTCATTCTAGTGGGGGAATGTGATAGAATGTATACAAATGCTACCAAAAAATGAGAAAGTAAAGCAGGAGTGGCAAAGACACTACATTCTTTACAAAATGTGGTCAGAGAAGGCCTATCCAAGAAGATGAGCATTCAGAGGACAGCTGAAGCCAACTGAACACCTGGGGAAGAGCCTTCCAGGCAGAGAGAAGAGCCAGGGCAAAGACCTTGAGAGGGCAACAAGTGTGGCCCTTCTGGGTACTAGCTAGGAGGCCATATGGCCACAACAGAACTTGTGGAAGGAAAGGAAAAGAGGTGGTATTATGGAATGGGGCAGGGAGAAGGTTGCTGTATGTCACAGGCACCCCTATACACATAGGGACATATAGGTTATTCTCATGTAACTGCTTGCAGGGTGATGGGGTTTCCACAGACAGTGAAAGACAGAATTCTTCAAACTATAGAAAAGAAAGTAAGACCCAAGACCTAGCCAGAAGCCTGAGACTTCCCTTGCCCTATCTTAAGTGAAAAAGAGCCACACACACACACAAAAATAATAAAATAAAAAAAAAAGTAAAGGTGCTTCATTCAGAACTGCATACACACAATGTTTCCAGGTAGAAATGAGCCTAAGCCACATATCTGAGAAATATTTCACGGGAAAATGTTTTGATTATGAGTGTCTGGGCACATGAGTAGTGGTCAGAAAATCTGGTTTAGTTCCAGGTTTTGCCACTTAGGAACTGTGTGACTTTGGACAAGATGTCACACTGAGGCTCAATTTCTTCATCTGTAAAAAATGGGGAGAAGAATCCCTACCAATCTCACAAGTCTGTGGGACTGAATGAGATAATAATGGCTGCGTATGAAAGGAACAAGTAAACCATGCCTTCCTGGAGGTTACTATGATGAATTGTATGAGTAGGTCTCTTATCCAAGACTTTGCACCCCAGAAAGCAGAGACTAGATGCTGTGCAAATCTGAGTCCCCCACACTGCCTTGTACTTAGCTCTCAATAAATGTTTGCCAAACTGAAAAGTATTAAAAGTTTAACCTAGGGAAAAACATTCTGCCATTTTTTCCTCCTATCAAACCACAACACTTTGCCAGAATGCTGCAGACAGTCTCTCTTCACTGTAATCCTTCACCTAGGGGGAAGAACCAACTAAGTCACATCAGAATAGTGGGTCAGGAATGGGGAGGGGAACATGGCCTGACACCTCTGCTGAAGGCTCCCTGGTCTCTGCCCCACCCCACCTTTCTCAAACATCCTGAGCTGATCCGGCTCCAGGCTCACGTCAGGGGTGAAAGATGGTTCCACAGACCATTCTAGGATAGAGTCAGGGCCTTCTATAAAGCGACTAAAGCCAGGGAAATGCACAATCTACACAACATCCCACCACAGACTAAAAAGCCTCACTCTATTCCAGCTCCTCAATTTTATGGAGGGGAGGCTGAAGCCCATTAAGTAAAAATAACTAGTCCAAAGACCCTTCTGTTTTTTCATTCTTTTACAGTTTTTAAATTTTTTAACATATTCATTTTAAACCAAAAAGATTAAGGAAATGTTACTACTTCATCACATCCTGTTGACTGTCTTCCAAGTTAACCACCCATTAAATTATCCTTTTAGGGTTTGTTTACACATATATATACAAAAGCAGAATCTTATTTTTCTTTTTTACCCTAAACTAGCATTTTATATACTGTTCTTTACCTTGCCCTTTTTCATGGTTCATTTATAATCAGTACATGAAGACCTTCATTATTTGCAACTGTATTACAAAGTCATTGTGCAGATGTATCATTTGTCTTAATCAGTCCCTTATTGCTGAGTATTTGGGTTGCTTCAAATCTTTTGCTCTAATAAATAATTCTGCAACAAATAATCTTGCACATGTCATTTTGCATTCACCCAGCTTATTAACAAAAGAGCAGGAAACAGGTACCACTTCTGACCCACAGGGCGGCAGTCACAGATCACTGGAGTGACTCAAATGGGCTCACCACTATCTATCTATATAGACAAGTTACTTAAACTCCACTCATTCAATAAAACCTATTTTAGAACCAACTAAATGTCAGGCACTATGCCAGGCACTGGGGATTGTAATACAGTGATAAAGGTGTCCCTATCTTCTGCCCTCAGAGTACCCTAACTGGGAGGAATAAGCAAGGGAAGGGACTGTTACAATACACACAAGGGTGGTTCAGGGTCCTTGAGAGCCTTCTGATCTCTCTGGGACAGTCTCCCTGTCTGGAAATGGGTAGCCATACCTACACCTCAGTGGTGTTCTTAAGGATCAAAAAAGTAATGCTTCCCAAATACCAAGCATCAGGCAAGGGTTATAGTAGGTGCTCAATAAGGAATAAGCCTCCTCCCATCCCAGAATGGTTCTAAGTGATGGCAAGGGGAGCAAGGTATTCTAGACAAAACACACAGCATTGTCATACCCACTCAACACCCACCACCACTCTTTTCTTACAGAAAATGAGAATATACTGCTACATTTTATAATAAATTTTTATTGTGATTTGGGTGAAAGTTTACAGAGCAAATGCACTTTCCATACAGCAGCTCACATATACTTTGTCTCATGACACTGATTACAATTTCCCACAATGCAATAGCTTCCTTCCCACTTTCTCCCTATAGTTACCTCTTCCCTGTGTCTTTCCCTCCATGCACTCCTGCCCCCTGAGCTGTCTCCCTGTGCATACACAGCCCTTCTTTCTCCCATGATTGATCTCTCCAAGGAGTGCACCTACCTAGTGTAAATGTTCAGCTCATATGCCTGTCTTCTGTTTGGCTGGAAGCCACAGGAGTGGGTTTAATCCCAGACCTGAAGGGCAGAGCTAGAGGCCATAGTCTCAGTGGTTCCACTAGGCTCTATCAGACCAGCAAAGCTGGTCCTTTTTTTAAAAGGAAAAAAAAAAAAAAAAGATCTTGAGTTTTGTATTCCATTGTTCTCCCACTCTATCCAGGATCTCCTACAGAGATCCCTCTCCAAGAGGTTGACAGCGTTAGCCGAGCACCATCTAGTTCTTCTGACCTCATAGTATGAGCTGAGGATTGTATGGTTTGCTACTTATTTTTTGAGATAGCAATGTGAGTCCCTAATTATGTCTTCTTTTTACTGTCAATTTGATTCCAACTCATGGTGAACCCACATGTGCAAACTAAAAATGTTCCACAGAATTGCCAGGCTTTACTTCCAATGTGCCTCTAGGTGGGCTTGAACCATCACCCTTTCAGTCAGTAGTCCAATGTTTAATCATTTATGCCACCCAGAGACTCCTCAATTATGCCTTGTTGTTGTTATGTGCCGTGGAGTCGGACCCAACTCATAGCGACCCCTCCTTGGGTTGCCGAGGCAGTATCACTATGGAAGTAGATTGCCCATCTTCCTTCCAAGGAGTGGCTGGTGGGTTTGAACCACCAGCCTTCTGGTTAGCAGTCAAGTGACTTAGGCACTATGCTACTAGAGCTCCCCAATTAGGCTTCTTCCCTACCCTCAAACAACTATCCATATAGAGGCTTTTCAAACTCTCTTTAGTATTTTTAAGGAACTCTGGTGGCATAGTGGGTAAGGCATTTGGCTGCTAACTCCAAGGTTGATGGTTCAAACCCACCAGCTGCTCTGTGGGATGAAGATGAGGCAATCTAATTCCATTAAGATTTAAAGCCTTGGAAAATCCAATGGGGGTCGCTGAGAGTTAGAATCAACTTGACGACAGTGGGTTTGGTTTTTATTACAAAGGAACTCTGGTGGTATAGTGTTTAAAGTATTCAAGATACTAATCAAAAGGTTGGCAGTTTGAACCCACCAGCCGCTCTATGAAAGAAAGATTAGGCAGTTGCTTCTGTAAAGATTTACAGCTTTGGAAATCCTATGGAGCAGTTCTACTCTGTCCTATAGGGTCACTATGAGTTGGAATCAACTCGATGGCAGTGGGATTTTTGCTTTTAGTAACTCTAGGCACCCTGATATGCTTCTCATTTGTGTACACAAGCCCTAGTGTTCGAAGTATGGTATGTCAGAGCCATGGGGGAAAGCAGACACATTTGTTAAGAACCTTGCCACAGAAAGGTATGTGCAGGCATACAGAAAGTTGGTATTATCGGGATTTTCTTGACCGTGTGAAATAATCATTTCAAAGGAGTGAGGGGTGGGAAATCAGAAGAATCACTGAACATTTTATTTTCTTTTAAATAACTACAGATTTTAGCATGTTCTACTTCAGTTTTGGAAGAGTAGACTTTATAATAAAGAAGAGCAAGGGACAAAAGTCAAGAGTACAGAGTATTCCTATATTGTCAACAGGCCCTAAGAAACTAGGAGGAGGCAGGAAGTTGAAGCTGGGATTCCCAGGTTGTGTGCACAGCTCCAAAGTCCAATGACCTGGCTTTCTGCACCCAAGATCAGACCCTTAGTACTGTGTAACCTTGGGCTAGTTATCATCTAACCTTTCTGAGCCTCAGTTCCTTCAAGTGTTCAAATGAAAAGTAATCCCACTCATTGTGCAGTGTTTCTGTACAGATTAAATAAGATCACATATGGTGTCTGGCACATAAGAACTCACATGAAAAATAAACACAACATATAGAAAAGATATCAAATTCTTTCTCAACATTTAGTAAGAAGATGAAAATTGAATGCCTTCTCTTAAGAAGTTTAAAGGAGAACAGTAGAGGGACTTGAGACAGATGCATGTGAGCCTTGAATAATGAGGAGTCATTTGTCAGCAGGAAAGAGAAGAAAGGCCATAATGGATCAGAACAGTGTGGTCAGTGGCTGAAGCACCAGGAGGGGTACTAGGAATGGGGAGACAGAGACAGATACCATAATATATTTTTTAGTGTCTTTACCTTTCTGTAATTCCCTACATGTTAAGACATCACTACTATAATATCCTTATAAACTTTCCTGAACTTGGGTTGTTCCTTTCCCCAAACATCAGGTCCAAGGTTTAAAGGAACACACAGGAGGGAAAAAAAAAAAGAGTGTGTGATATATCTGAGGGAAACTAAGAACTCTATGATGGAAAGTTGGCACAAAGTCTTATTTCACTGGAAGCATCTTTTAAACTCATGCAGGATACCTGCTTCTAAATGAAAACTATGAGCTAATTATGGTTCATCCTCGTCCTTGGGAGATGAGTTGATGACCACTGACTTAACTGTAGGCTCTTCTTCCCTTAAGCCCCAGATGCTCTGGAGTCCAGCTTCGCCATCGTTGGTCACAGGCATCTATCTGGCGGATCACTCCAGCGCACTTGAAGGTGTCTTGACCCCCAAACCAGATGTGGAAGACTTGAAGGTACAGCTGTTATCAGAAAAGTAGTAAGGGAATCTAACCAGAGGCACAAAAGACCTATACAGAGAAAACTATAAAACACTACAAACAAGAAATTAAAAGACCTATATATAAATGGAAAAATATACCATGCTCATGGATAGGAAGACTTAACATTGTAAAAATGTCAATACAAACCAAAGTGACCTACATATATAACACAATCCTGATTCACAGTCCATCATGATTCTTTTAAAGTATTGGAAAAACTAATCACCGACTCTATATGGAAAGGAAAGAGACCCTGGAGAAGTAAAGCACTACTAAACAGGAGGCCTTTCACTCGGCAATCTCAAAACTTAAGGTAGTTTATAACAGCCAGGTACAAGGACAAACGCAGAGACCAATGGAACAGAATTCAGAACCCAGAAGTAAATCTATCCACCTATGGTCAGCTTATCTTCGACAAAGGGCTGAAACTCTTTAAATGGGGAAGAGGTGGTCTCTTTAAGAAATGGTACTGACAAAACTGGATTATCCACTTGCAGAAAAATGACACAGGACCCCTATCTTACACTATAAACAAAACAAAAACCCAAGTTGGATCAAAGACCTGAACGTAAAACCTAGAACTATAAAAACCATCAAAGAAAAAATAGGGACAAACTTATGGGTCCTAATACATAGCACATATACACTACTGAACATAACTACAAACACACAAATACTAGAAGATGAAACAGATGATTGGGAAACACTAAAAATTAGACACTTTTGTGCATCAAAAGACTTCACCAAAAAAGTAAAGTGAGAACCCACAGACTAGGAAAAAAAATTGGCAATGATATACCGGACAAGGGGCTAATCTCTAAAATTTATGGAAAACCTTAACACCTCAACAACGGAAAGACAAATAATCCAATTAAAAAATGGACAGACATGAAAAGACACTTTGCACCAAAAACATGGATGAACCTCAAGGACATTATGCTGAGTGAGATTAGTCAAACACAGAAGGACAAATATTTTATGAGCACAGTACTGTAAAAAGTCAAGAAAAGCGATTCATATACAAAGAAATATTCTTTGATGGTTATCGGGGTGGGAAGAGAGGGTAAACCACTAATTAGAGAGTAGTACAAGTTTACTTGGGTGAAGGAAAAAGCAATAAAAAAGGCAAAGGAAAAGTAAGGGGGAATCCTCTGAGAAACAGTGACATTTCCCTAGGCCAGAACAAGACCCACTCCAGAGCTGGTTGGTTAGTCACTAGTTGCCTGGAGAGCTGACTGGCAATTATAGACGTGTTTGATTAACTTTTGCCCCGTGCAACATGCATAACCATAAATGAGAAAACAAATCTATTATTGCTAATAAATGCAATTTGGAAGTACAAATCTTTCAAAGTAGGAGTCTTGAAAAGATAGTAAAAGACATTCTGGGTTGAAAAAGCAAGTGAGTCTGCTGGCCTGGGGAAATGTCTCAGGTTGGGTGTGAGCAAAGAGTATTTGGCCAGCTGTTGTAATTTTCTCTCTGGTTTGTATCATTCCATCTTGCCTACTAATCATCACCTCATGAATTTGCATCTTCATCTCCCTGGGCTTCAGCTTCCTCACTGGGAAGATAACTCCTAGAGTAATTCCAGATCAAATATTCTAAGGTTCTGGCTCATGGGGGCAAGACTAGTGTAGTCATTTGAGCAACTGCTCAAATGCCAGCTGCAGATGGCTTTCTGGATCACCCATCCCCTTTAATGTGGCTTTATCTGTCTGTGTGCCAGTTATTACACCTGCAGCTTTGCCTTTGTTTGCTGGTTTATTGACTGTTTTTCACAATGGAACAGAAGCTCCATGAGAGCAGAACAGATCACGCCCTTGTCTAGTTCACTGCTATATCCATGCCTAGAACAGAACCTGGCACACAACAGGCAACCAATATGTGCTAAATAAATGAACAAATGAGTTAGATGAAGCTGGGGCATCAGTCAGAAGATGAGGGATTCCAACCCTGCACTTCCATTTATGATCTGGGTGACCTTGGCACTTAACCCCTCCAAAGTATTTTCTATTTGCAGACACCATTACTCCCATAACTCTAGTTAACATCAGACACTAGGCTAGCCAAGTGCTGCCCATCATTAGGGACACTTGTGGCTACACTAAGTCTTCTGGGGCTAATAAGGCATTCATCAGATTCAAGTTGATTTTCTGACACAGTGGGCTCCTCTCAGACCACAATCCAGACTTTGCTGGAGTCTAGGAACTCTGGTAGCGTGGTGCCTAAGGCACCTGACCACTAACCAGAAGGCTGGCGGCTCAAACCCACCAGCCACTCCTGGGAAGGAAGGCTGGGCAATCTACTTCCGTAGTGATATGGCCTCGGAAACCAAAGAAGGGGTCGCTATGAGTTGGGTCTGACTAGATCGCACATAACAACAATGGCCAAATAGTGAGACACACTCTCACTTTCACATCTGACCTTGCTCTGAGGCTGCTCTGACAATGATCACGCTAGCCACCAGAAATGACGGAAGACTCCTGAATACCTACAGAGGCAACTGCTGCCCTGCCCCAGTGCCCCTTCAGCTTTAAAAGAATGGCATTTCGTTCTAGCTTTCCTCCTGCCCCATGAGCTCCCAAGCCTGTTCCTTCTCTACGAGAAACCTTCCAGACCCACACACCACACTTAGACTCCGACACACCAATGCTCAACTAAGACACACAAAGGTATATCTGCAATGGAGGGGTAAACTGGATGGAGGCTAAAGGAATAGAGCCGCTCATGGCCCCAGGCCAATCTCTGCAGACAGGCTTCTTAAGGTCTGCCAAAGACAGCTGGGGAGCTTTCTAAAAATGCATGCCTGCCTCTACTCTTCCTAGGCCCTACTCTAGGCGCACCCTAATCTCCATGGGGAAAGGGAAACGTTTAGAAGCGGAAGGAACTCGCTAGGTTACTCTGTCGGTCAGTTCCTGGTCCTCCATATGGAACAGGTCCCTGAGCCAGAACAGGCAGATCTTTCACACAGGCAGCATATCTGACGTCATCATACAGCCTTCCTAACGTCCCCAGCCACAGGGGAGTCATGCTAGGCTCCTACACACCCCTCAACGCTGCCCTCTGGTTGGGGGTTTGGGAAGAGACACTGACCAAAGCCAACGGAAAGCAGAGCTACAAGTGTACACCCAAATGTGCTACCAGAATTAGCTGAAGCAGACAGCACAGCATGACCCAGCAGTCCTGGTGACTGTACTTTTATGTCAGATGGGATGGACACAACTTGCTTCCTTTCTTTCAAGTTAAGGAAGACTTTCTGGACAAAGGGACCTCTCAGAGGCTGTTGGAATGAAAGAAGGGGGGTGGGGGCACAACAACGACCCAGAGTTCTGCAGCCAGGAGGGAGTTGTAAGGCAAGAAGGGCTGATGCCTTGGAGCAACTGCTGCAGAAAAGGCAACCCAGGCAGAAGACCACCTCATCTCCACAATGGAAAAGGAGGCCCAGGGGTGGGGAATGTCTGTAGCCTGGCTGATGTCCCTCCAGTCTCACTTCAACAAAGTTTGGGGGCTCTGTGTCCTGTCCCAAGGCCCTTCTACCTCCTGCTACCTGCTTTAGCAGCTCCAAGTGCTACCTCCTTCTGGGGCAAAGATAGCTCTTGTAAGAGCCACTCCCACCACACATAAGGTCAAGGTCTAGCAAAAACCTGATTCAGACAGGCTGCCCACCCCCTCCCATTTAAGCCTGGGCCAGTTAGAATCTACTAACATTCAGGGGCTGTCTGCGACACACCTGGTACAAGCCATCTTTCCTTCAGTCCTGAGAAAAAACCCAGCAGAGCAGGCATTATTTTTACTCACCATCTTATAGATGAGGCAATTGCCCCATAGCCCCAAGCAATGGAGCTCAGCAGACCCCAGCTCTGCATACTACACTAGGATGCTTGGCCCGGGGGTCCCCCCTTATTCTTCCAAAAGGTATAGAGAAGCCTGTCAATCCTCTGGAGATTTAGGATGGGGCAAATCCAGTCTAGCTCAATAAATCTCACTCAACACTCCAGTAGCAGCCTCATGAGATACAGGTAAATGAAAAAATTACAAGTATGATGAGTGCCAATATGGGCAAGAGTGTGAATTCCACAGGGCTATTAGGGTTGTGTAAGGGAGCAGATGCCTGTACCCCAGGTTAGATCCTGCACCCTTCTTTATTTCTTGCTTTCTTTGTTTCATTTTTCTTTTTTTCCCCCGACATCCATTTAGCTTACTTCTTCCTACTTGCTGTGTAATTCTGCACCCTATCTCAGGGTGGTGGTTCCCAACTGTGCTTTAGAGTCCCCTTTGGAGAGTTCTAAAAATATACAGGCTGGGCACCACCCTCGGAGACAGATTCACTTGTTGGGGTAAAGCCTGGGAATTTCTTAAAATGCTCCCCAGGTGGTTCCAACATACAACCGGGGTTGAAATTAGCTTTACTAACCACATTATCTTCTTTCCTCTCATCTTTCTTTTGCCAACACCATCCATCTATAACCCACTCTGCCATACCCAGAGACAACCCCCCCAATCCAGCCCATCCAGAACATAGGAACTGGATTCAATAAACTGAATTTGCTAACATGTAATTAGCATTCATCTAACTCCCTGCATTATTCTGGACGCTGGGCATACATATCAGTGAAAGTACGCTTCCCCAGCCACTCCCTTCAAAGCAGGTGAGGCAAACAGCTAAGGTGAAATTTGATTATATAATGTGCTCGCCCCCCAATGCATGGCCCTCGAAGAAATCTAAAAGTAATCCCTTTAAATTCATTACTGTAAGCCCTTAACCCTGTAACTCCTCACACACACACACTCACATACACCCTCATTCTCATGACTTCTGCAGGAGGCAGCAGAATTCAGCCTTACAGACCTTCTAGGTACTGGGGGCTGCAGAGTCCAGGACAATTTCACCCTGGGCTGTGTCTAAGTGCCAAACAGAAATACTGGCAGGCCACTCTCTTTAGGCTTTCTGTCCCTCCACTCCAGCTCTTGTAGCCTATAGCAGATGGTAACTTTTACTTAACCCCAGCCTAAATACAAGTAAGAGAGCAGCCTCTCCACCTCCACCTCCACCTCTTGGCCTGACCTTAAATCTATAGAATCCTCCCACCTGGGCCTCTCAGGACACCTGCAGGGGCAGACAGCCCAGGGTTTGCCTCTGCTGGACACTTGGGGATGAGCTAAAGGTGAGTTGGTACGTCTGCACACACAGCCTAACCAGGCAGTACACAGCTGACACAGCAATGGGCCCATGATTCACTGGGGGACTCAGGCAGGACAATGGATTTTTCCTGTCACTCAAAGATGGGTTATGAACATCCTCCACCCCTACCCATCACACACCAGGGCTGGGAGGATCTTAACAAGGAAATGGTGCTGGCAAGATACATGCATTTCTTTTACACTATAAACTTTCATACTGAAAGTAAAGCAAGCAACTGATGAGAGCAGTGGTCTCCTAAGTGGATTACGCCAGATAACCACTTTGGTGTAGGAAGAAAATACTAGTACTTTTAATATTCTTTTATTTTATCCTTCTTCAATTCTATTTTTTGATGTTATGTTGTATATAACATCTATATGTAATGCGCACATAACCTATAATAACTAAAAATCAGACACACTGGCATTCACATTAAATTTGTTACTGATCAAAAAAGAAATGTTTGAAGAACCCCTGGGTTTGAGAAGAAACTGTTGCCCATCTCAGAAGCAAGCTCAATCAGAAACTCATTCAAAACCAAGTGGAAAGCAGTGGACACGAGCTGATGTTTTGTTTCAGTGGCTTGGTGCTTGGTTTGCCAGACAGGTTATGAAGAAAGAGATCAAGAATGTATAAGAACAACCAAGGTTCCTTCATTTAATCAAAACTTCCAGAATGCCCACCATGTGATAAGTGCTGTGCTAAGCTCTGAAGACACACAACAATGAGCAAAAATAGGCCCCTTACTTACATGATACAGCTTACCAGCTACACAGGGAGACAGAGATGCTAATTAAATAATCACATTTAGGAATGTATAATTACAAACTAAGGAGCCCTGGTGGTGCAATGTCTAAGTACTTGGTTGCTAACTGAAAGCTTGACAGTTTGAACCTGCCCAGAAGCTCTGTAGGAGAAAGACCTGGCAATCTGCTCCCATAAAGATCACAGCCTAGAAAACCCTATGGGGAAGACTACTCTGTCATTTACGTAGCTAAAAGTTCAAATCAACTTGATAGCACCTAACAGCAATTACAAGCTGAAGCACTTTGCAGAAAAAGCTCCTTAAGAATTCTGTAACAAGAGGGGGATCTATGTAGGAGATCTTGAATATAGGGAGAACAACAGGGAACAAAACTCAAAATCATTGGGGGGGGGTGCAAAAAAGGGGAGACCAGGTTTGCTGGTCTGACAGAGCCTGGTGAAACCAGAGACTACAGCCCCTAGCTGCCTTTCAGGTCTGGAATTGAACATACCCCTACGACTTCCAGCCAAACAAAAGACAAGTACATGAGGTGAACATTTACATGAGATAGACACACTCCTTGGAGAGAACAGTCATGGGAGAAAGAAGGGCTGTGTATGCACAGGAAGACAGCTCAGGGGGCAGGAGTGCATGGAGGGAAGGACACAGGGAAGGGGTAAACTATGGGGATGAAGTGGGAAGGGAGCTATTGTATTATGGGAAATTGTAGTCAATGTCATGAGGCAAAGAGTATGTGAACTGCTGTATGGAAAATAAATTTGCTCTATAAACTTTCACCCAAATCACAATTAAAAAATAAAAAGAATTCTGTAATAAAGAGACTACCCTAGACCCGAGGAACGGCAGATGAAGGAGACAGTAAAGACAATTAGATGCTACCTAATAGTGTGGAGATCTGAGATAAATCCATTAACTAAAAAGGTGACCAAAGCAGAGGGAAAAGATGAGAGTAAGAGACTGGCAATAGCTAAACCATGAAAAACCACTTTGGCCTTATTAAGGATTATGGACTCTATCCTAAGAACAATGAGGTATTTTAAGGATGGGTGACATGATTACATCTATGTTTTGATAAGATCATTCTGGCTGAAGTTTGAAGTGTGGCATTAAGGGGCCAGGCTGTGATTTAGGGAGATCAGCTGGTAAGCAGTAAAGGGTGATATTTTGAATTGATAGGACTCTTTTGACACACCGGTTAAGGCATTCGGCTCCTAATCAAAAGGCTGGTGGTTTGAACCCACCAGCTGCTCCACAGGAGAAAGATGAGACAGTCTGTTTCCATCAAGATGTGCAGCACTGGAAACCCTGTGGGGCAGTTCTACTCCGTCTTATAGGGTAGGGTCATATGAGTCAGACTGACTTGATGGCAGCGGGTCTGCGTGATGGATGGAAAGACGGTGCATGGGGGGCGGGGAGAAGTAGTCACAGGTTTTGTTTGGACATGCCAAGTGTGGGGCAATCTGGAGACCCTGAGGAGACATCAGATGAGTCTCAAACTTCTGAGGTTGGGGCTGGAGATGTAAATAGCACATCCCATCAGTGCACGGATGCTATCTACTCTGTCAGTGAGGGTGAGACTTAATGGGGAGGGAATCCAGAGTACGAGGGCCCAGGCCCCAGCCTTGACCAAGCCCACAGCTGCATGGGGGTGGAGGGCAGGAACAACAAAAGTTGACACCAGAAACAGAAATGGCTACAGTAGGAGAAAACCAGACAAAGGGAAAATCAAGGTGGGAACATTGTGTTAAGGTCAAGGGTGTCAAATGCTGCTGCTGAGAGTCATTTATTAGATGTTGAAGCCTACTGGGATTTTAGGAACTATTTAGGAAGCAAACCAGACTCAAGAGGGTTAAGGCATGAGAGGTGAGGAAGTGGAGAGAGTGGTTTCAGTCAATTCAAGAAGTATGGGTGTAAAAGGGAGGAGAAATGGGGCAGTAGTTAAAATGGGGTGTAGGACTGAGGGAAGCTTTCTGTTTGTCTTTTTTAAGGTGTAAGAAACATCTCAAGCTTGAAAAGGAACCAAACGAGAATAGTGGCTAGGTGCCCAAGAGGAAGAAGGGAAGACTGAAGGCTAAGAAGGCTAAGAGCAGCTGAGACCCAAAGGACAGCTGAACTGGGCAGAGAGATAAGAGGCAGGTTTGGGTCTAAGAAACCAAGAGGCTTTGACTCTCTTACAAGAGAAAGGTTACCAGCTTAGAGGGGAAGGGTGGCAGGCTAGTCGGTGGTTTGAGGAGTGGAGGTCCAGAGAAAGCAGCAGCTCAGGAGATAGCCATGTCATGATACTATTCTCAGCAGAAGTTACTTGGCACCCAATGCTAGGGCTGCTCCATCATGTTCAGAGGTATACTCAGATTTAGAAACAACTTATTATTGAAATTCTTTCAATAATGACTCTACTGGGAAGTCTGAAACTTACAGTAGAGAAACACCTCATTTCTCATCAAACCAAACGTTACATTTTAATATAATGTGTTTTGGACAATGTAATATATTTAAGTGAATGTAAATTATAGAAGCTGCTTTGGTTGTGTTGTGGTTAAAGTACTGGGCTGCTAACCAAAAGGTTGGTGGTTTGAACGCACCAGTTGCTTGGCGAGAGAAAGATGTGGCAGTCTGCTTCCGTAAAGATTTACAGCCTTGGAAACCCTATGGGGGCAGTTCTACTCTGCGCCACAGGGTCGTGATGAGTCAGAATGGACTTAATGCCAGTGGGCTTGGTTTTGGTTTTTGGTTAACTATGGTGTTTGAGTGGAACAGACCATACTAACAGTAACAGCTAATATTTATTGAGTGCTTACTATGCCAGACTACGTGTTAAAAAACAAACAAAAAATTTAGTGTGGTGACGTCACATGTCAAGAGTAGAAATGGGCTCCAAGGACAGGGCTTTATATTCATTCATTACAGTTCAACTTCGTGCTGAGAATTTGCATTCCCACCTCAAGATCTTGATAAATGTAGCTTCTGATTCAGTGTATCTGGTGGAAAGTCAAATCCTCAGCAAGGAGTTGAACTGGAATGATTGGTTCAAAGCCCTGTCCAAAAGCTTTCAATGGCTGATGTTACAGAACCAGATCACAAGTCTTTCTGGGTAAACTAGAATCTCTGACCTTTTAGTTAGAAACCCAACCAGGTGTGGGTCTTCAGGCTGTATTAAAAAAACCAAACCCACTGCCATCTAGTCGACTCACAGTGAACCTCCACTGGGTTTCCAAGGTGATAAACCTTTATGGAAGTAGGCTGCCTCATCTTCCTTCTGCAGAGGTACTGGTGGGTTTGAACTGCCAACCATATGGTTGACAGTCAAATGTCTTAGGTACTGTACTACCAGAGCTCCATCCAGACTGTACAGTAGCTACTATTTATATGATACCCTCATTCTACAGAGACTGAAAGTAAGGCATTGTAAGGAGAGTCTTGCCCAAGGCCTATGGCTAGAAGTAGGAGAGACAAACACATACCCAGGCAGTCTGGGTGGGAGCAGAAGTCAAGAGCTTCATCAGCACATGCCCCTCTCCACAATCTTCTTTCCCTCCGTGCTGGAAAATGTGGGAGCCCCAAGGCTTCTTTCATAAATGTGGCACACAGAAGAGCTAGAGGACACTGGATGATCAAGAGCACAGGGAAGGGGGTGGGAGAACAGGGCTGGCTGAGGGCCACTGGCAGTCAGGAAACTTGGGAGGCATCTATCTAGGACAAGAATGCGGGATGATGATTCCTTAATGTCATGACAGGGTCTGGGGTGGGAAAGAGGTAGAAGTAAGGAGACCAACTTGAAAACATGGGACCCAACGACAGTGCTTTAAAACCAGGAGAAAATAGTATTGACCCTCAGTGGAGAGGTATCACAGAGCTACAAGACATTCTCTCATCTTCTGAAATCAAACCACAAAGTATTTGAACATGAACGAACCTTAGTATCTGTCTTTTTAATGTCTTTCAAACATTAACAAGTAATGAAATCAACTTATGGGTCAAATCCAGTAAAACGGTTTTTATTTTTAATGAAAAGTGACTTTCACACAGTAAGGGAGAATACTTTTCCACAAAACTTTTCTTTCCATTTTCCCTGTAACATATGTATGTATGTATTCATACTCTAGCAGCAGCGTAAAACTTATTTCTTACTGTTAGGATCAAAAGAGTTTGAAAGCCACAATCTAACTCAACTCCCTCATTTCTAGAGGAGAAAACAGAAGTCAAAAGAGGCTTAACAACTTGTCCAAGTTAGTTAACAACAAAGGGAAGACCAGAACCCAAATCTTTAATAGTTCTCTGCTAATTTCCCCACCAAACCAGAATCGAAACACAAATACCTTTGAGGAAGACAGCTCTGACTTGAATCCACATTCTAGTACAGCAAGCTGATCTCTTAGATCTGCTGCCTGGAGCAAGTTTTGGTAAAGGAGAGGGTAGATGAGCATACTAGGGTAACTGTGAAGCTAAAAGAAAATAAACTGGAGTGAAAACACCAGGGTTTCAGGGCGTGCTCCGTAGGTACAGGACAGGGCTTGGTGTGGTCGAATAAAGGCATTTTAACTTGTTTACAGACTTTGATTAACAAGTATCAGGACAACTGGTTCTATATACAATGAGGCTGCTTCCCCACCTGAGAAGGTGGCCCAGGACCACAGTGAGTTAACCACCTAGTTTCAAAGAATGCTGCTAAAAGAGTTCCAACAATGGATGCCTTCACAAGTCTTTATCCCTGGCAGAGTCCACCTCTTTAATAAAAACATCGCTGCTGGGTATGTATCATTTGTCATATAATTCTATTATATAAATTCTATTTCACCATAATTTAAGATTCAGAGTCAGGTCCATGCTCCTCTATTTGTTTGTGGGAAGAAGTCAGCTGTGATAGGGGACTAGAAGGTACTTCTAGGACACTAGAGAATTAGCTAGAGCAGAGGGTGGTTGTTGTTATTTGCCGTCAAGTCGGACCCGACTCATAGTGACCCCTCCTTGGGTTTCCGAGGCAGTATCATTTTGGAATTAGATTGCCCCAACTTCCTTCCGAGGAGTGGCTGGTGGGTTTGAACCGCCAGCCTTCTGGTTAGCAGTCAAGTGCCTTAGGCACTACGCTACCAGAGCTCCCAGAGCAGAGGGTAGACAGGTGAAAATGGGGGTGTGGGTATGGGGCAGCGACAGCAAATACCTGTAAGACAATGTCAATGTCCCCTTTGGAAATCAGAGCAAAGGGCTTCCTCTTAAACCAAGTCAGAACTCAGGCCAAACAATGGGGCCAAGTTCATTCAAACACTACTGAACAACAAGGTCTCTTCTCCTGCACTGACTACATGAAGGTAGAGAGGGTACAATGTAAGACGACATTTGAGTATTCTATGCAACTTCTATAAAAGATCATCAACAGCCTCCGGTTTTTAATTTCAAAGCATGTAATGAACTTTTACTAAAGCTCTGGGATGACCAATCAGGGGCTAAATCAGGTACCTTTCCAGTGATGCTGCAAATAAGAAAGATGACAGATTGTGTAACTCTAAAGCAAGTCACCTTGCAAGGCTAGTGGTGTAGCAGCAGCTGGGAGAAGAAACTAGTCCATGGTTGGCTGTCTTAGAAGTACAGATAGATCAGTTATAGGGATAGGAACTCATCTCCTTGGACTCATACCTCCTACCCTCTTACAGCTTCTATCTATTCCAACCTATTTTTTATCTGTTCCTCCTGCACAATAGGTTAGGCAGAAAAGGCAGGAGGTAGAAATTTGGTTTCTGAAACTCAAAGCCACTTTGCTGCTGGTTCTTTCCCCAGGAAGCATGCACGGTAGGAAGAGCAGAAGAAGAATCTCAAAACTAGAGATTCCAGGACTATCTGTGGTTTTCAATTATCTGTGCTCTGAGGATCTAATGTCAGCCACCAGTTACACAGCGGCTGCACCTTCTGCAGGCCTCAAAGCTAAAATCGTTGCAATTCACAGCTCCTTCCTGCTAGCCTAGGAAACATATCTAAAACCAAAGAGTAACTATTCCACTACAAGACATGCACAAATCTTCTGAGATATTCTGAGTATGTAACAAATAATTTCAGTTGGTTGTACAGACCTTCTGGATGGAGAGGGGTGCTTAATAATATTAAACTGGTTAACAAGCAAAATTTCTCAAAAGTTCTTTGATTAAGGCTGATTTTCACTAGGCTCCTACCACTTAATAAAAACCAAAACAACAACAAAAAAAGATTTTGCCAACTCATAACAACCCCTCCTTGGGTCTCCAGGCAGTATCACTATGGAAGTAGATTACCCAATCTTCCTTCTAAGGAGTGGCCTGGTGGATTTGAACCACCAGCCTTCTGGTTAGCAGTCAAATGCCTTAGGCACTAGGCAAGAAAGACCCTCAAAGCACCACCCAAATGCATGGCTTGTCACAAAAAAAAAAAAAAAAAAAAGATACCAAGGTCCCCCAGGCTGCTAAACCAGGGATTAGCAAACTTTTTCTGTAAAAATTCCAGATAGTAAATTTTGCCAGAAGCCAAAATTGAGGATATTATATTGGTACTTATACAAAAGAAAACAAAATTCCACAAATTCCTCAATAAAATTCAAAAGCTAATACAGGATCTTTTGTAACACAGGTCTGTAAATTAAGACAAACGGAATTCTTTTTGAGGGGATATTTCACTTAATTGGGGCTCAAAACTAGTATTCCCTACCATCATATCAACTGTGTTGTTCATCTGTACAAATTTTTCTTAGCTCATGGGCTGCACAGAAATTGGCAGCTCAGCAATCATATGCCAATCCCCGTGCTAAATTAATGTCTAGGGAATGGAGCCCAGGAATCAACAATTTATATGCTCCCCAGGTGACTGATGACAGGCTTCATCAGGGACCTGATGGACTATACAATCCTCAAGGTCTCTACCGTCCACCTAAGGGGCCTTTGGTTTCATGGTGTGAGGAGAACCCTGCTCTGCTGCCTAAGGGTTGTCTGACCTTCTCTCTAAACCTCAGACGATTCAGCCTCACAACAAGGATGATGCTACACTGCTTGGATTACCCTTAAGAAGATGTTATGTGGATTAAGTGAGATGATCCAGAAAGTGTTATTGGTATGATTAACCAGTATATCCCAGACACCAAGGACATGCCAATTATTGGTTTTTTTTGGCAGCAGAAAGTAGTAACTACATGCAAGATTCCATACAAGCTACTTCTAAGAGTGGCTTGCCTCTTTTTACCAAAATATGACAAGTGTTCCCCCAACAAGTAAACGGCCAGATTTGCTGCAGTCTAGATGTGACATGCTAAACAAAACTCAAAAAATGGGTAGCTTACCCCTAAAATGACAATCTAAAGAACTTGTTTGTCCTGAACTCTACCTCCAAAATACACAAACTATCTCCAACTAGGAGGCAATGCAGTCTTCATCTGAATACTTCCAATAACAGGAAGGGAGCTCTGGTGGCATAGTGCCTAAGGCATAATCAGAAGGCTGGTGGTTCAAACCATCAGCCACTCCTCCGAAGGAAGACTGTGCAATCTACTTTGGTAGTCATACTGCCTCGGAAAACCAAGGAGGGGTCGCTTTGAGTTGGATCAGACTTGGTGGCATGAGTTTTATTTTAATGATGGGGAACTCTCATAAACCGGAGAGGAAAAAAGGTCTTCCTCCGTGTATTTTACTCAAAAGGGAGTTTTCAAGAGAGACAATAGAGGTTAAGCGTAGGTAGACTGCTGTCTAGATTTAAATCCTAGTTCTGCCACTCGCCAATTATGTGGTAACATCTCTATGCCTTAATTTCCTTATGTGCAATATGAGCATATTAATAGTACCTAACTCATAGGCTAGTTATGGGGATTAAATTAGGTGGTATGTGTAATCCACTTTAAACTGTGCCTGACACAATATGGGTGCTATGTAAACATTAGTTATTATTTTTCTTGTTGCTGTTTGTATTTTAAACCATGGAAAGGTTCAAAGCTACGCCTCACACCATCCCATTTCTTTAACACTGCCATATATTGTGCATCTACTGAGGGCCAGATCAAACTAGTTTTGCCACTTACTGATTAAATGGGATTACTGTTCCCAATTTACAGGTGAGGGATCCAAGGTTCAAAGAGATAGATTAAATTAACCTGCCTCCGTTAACATGGGTGGGTGGGGGGGCGGAATTTAGTTGTGTGGTCAGTGTGATTAGAGAGTCCAGTTTCATAATGGAAACCCCCAGACTCAAAACTAACAGCCGCAATCCAGTAAAGACACACAACTGACCATGACTATACCGAGTTGGACAAGCTCAATTTTCTGCCTATGGATGCCTGGTTGGCCTGAATAAATCAGAGTTAATATCAGGCTACTTGAACCCAATTAGGCAGTTAAGTTAGTCTGGAAAACATCATGAGATGTAGTCCAAAGGTCAAAGTTAAACCTGGCTAGGATTCCTAGGCAGCCCTTGCCGGTACTGCAATGAGAGCCAGTCTCCACGCAGACATCAGAGTTCAAACAGTGAGGTGCTTAACCAGCACCGATAGCTTTTTAAGAGTCCCAGCATCAGCGATACCTTTCCTGGCGCCACAGCCAAAAGAAAGAGGGAGTGGGTCAGCAGAGAAACATTATTTACTTTTATTAAAAGCAAATTTTATTCTCATTCAGTTTAGGATCACATTTACTAAGGTAGCTGACTTCCCCGGGGCAAAAATAAACGCGGAAGAGTGGGCAAAGGATGGGGGCAGTTTGTGAAAGCTAGCCTTAGCAGCCCGCGGGGCGCTAAAACATCCACCTGAAACACGGTGCAAGACCTACCTTCCAGGAGAGCCCAGCCCTGGGGCGCTTCCCCAAAGCAACAACTCTTCCTTGCCGGGTAAACTGCTCCTGTCCTTGGCTTCAGTCAGGACCGCCCGAGTCGCGTGCGCGACCTCCCTCCCGAAAAATAAACCTCGTTTAATTTCTCCTCACCATTTTATTTCCGCGGAAAGAACAACTAGAGTGATCACTTCGTCTTAATTTAAGGCGTAGCTAAGATATAGAAATTCGTCTGAAACGCCCGCGGGAGGAAAAGCGATGACTGGCGAGAGTAAGGGTGGGGGAAGTAAAGAACGCGAAAGGGGGGAGCCTTTGCAGGAAGGACTATCGCCCTCCCAATGCAACCGCCGCCGCGACACTCCGGCGAACACTTAGGCCGCAGACATTAAGAGATGGCCACAGTCGGGGTCCCGAGAATGACTTGGGGTCCCCCTGAGCCACCTTCCCCCGCTGCCTCCGTGCCCAGGGCCGTCGGGGCAATGGCGCAAGCCTCCGCTCCCCCACCCCGCCCGCCCCACAGCGACAACATCCACGGTGACAAAATGGCAGCCCAGCGCCCGGCAGTCGTGCCACAGGCGCGCTAGGCCTTGGCGGCCTTCCCCGCCCCCAATAATGCCTCGCACCCCTCGGGCTCAGTCCCGGGCGGGCCTGATTATTAAAATATTTTAAAAGTAATAATAATAAATACAACACCCTGAGCTCGGTACCAGCTCGGGAAGCCGCAAGGGCAGTCCCGGGACCGCGGCAACGCGACCGCGCCCCAGCCCCCGCGCACGGCGTCCAAGCCGCCCGGGCGCCCCACCGCATGGAGCCAGCGCCCGCATTCCGAGCCCCGCGCTCCGCGTCCGCCGCGCCGTGGGGGAGGGGCGGGGCGGGCCGCGAGAGACCCGGGAAAACATGGCTGCTCGTCCTAGTTCGGCGTCGCGGCGTGGCCTCCAGCCCCCGGAACAGAGTTGGGAGAGGCTCCGAAGGTGGGTGTGTGTGGGCCCCGGGGGCAGCGCGGCGGGGAGGGGTGCAGGGGGCGCTCTCCCGGAGCTATTATTTGCATTAAGAACGTTTCAAAAGAAAATAGTTCCTCCTCCCCCACGTCTTTTGTCCCTCATTAGGTAGCTTTTTCCCCCTTACTCCTCAAATATGCAGAAAGTGCCCCCCCCACCCCCATTTGCGCCCTACCCCGTCTTAAGGCCGGGGGCAGGCGTGTGGGCACAGAAACTAGAAGGCGAGGGGGCGAAGCGTGAGAAATCTCTCAGTTCGGAGCGTCGCGCTCCCCTCCCCCAACACACACACACATACACACACACACACACAGTCGGTGAAGTTTAAAGAGCTGGTTCGACCCGCTTTAGATCCTGTTCCCAGTTGGTCAGCAATGTTTTAAGGGTTTGACCAACGAACTGCCCCTCCACTTCGAGCATCCACGACCCCGGCCCCCCACTTGGCGCCCTTCCCCCTCCACACAGGGGGCTTCCGGAAAGTACGCGGGAAGACCGTGGCCTCCGGCCCCCTCCCCCATCACCACACCCTGCCCCAAATCCTCCGGCTCCGGGTCCAAACTGGGATGGTACTGGCCAGAGAAAGAAAAACCGTCGGCTATTTGTTGGCGTAAACTCCTGCCTTCTCCTGCGGCCGCCCCCTCCCCTCCGGCGGCCACCCCCCCCCAGCCCTGCGCGCCATAAGGCACTCGCACGTCTCCAGTCCACAGCTGCGTTTTGACTTGAAGAGGGGCCGGCACAAAAACGCTCTTGTTTTGAAAAGTCACACACGTTTGGGGGAGGAACTAGGGAAAAGGGGAAGCAAGGCCAGCCTCCACCAGGGATTCAGGTTTTAACAGGTTGGAGGGGCGACAGGTCAGCGCGCTGTGCTACCCAAATTCCCAACTCTGCGCAAACCGGGCCGCCAAGGCTGAAGGGGGTCCTCCCCGCCAACCAGCGCGCCTCAGATCTCCCCGTAGGGCTGTCGGCCAGCATCTTCGCCCCAGGCCTAGAGGTCTCCTCCGCTGAGCTGCCAACTCGCATAAAACCCGTTTTAAAGCAGAGACAAATAAAAACGAGTGTGCAAGTAACCCACCCTCACCTTCCCCTCTGCTTGGGGGTGGGCTTTTGCCAAAGCCTCCCCTTCCCATCCACGTAAGTTTCCTTCGGCCGGACTCCCGCTGCTGCCCAATCGATAACGGCTAAGACAAGGCAAACTCCCGTTCCGGAGCTGCGTGTTTTCCATGCCCGCATGAATCTGGACCCATCCAATACCCACCATCACATTACCAGCTCTGGGCAGCTCGCGTCCTGACAAAGTTTCCCATGCCCATTTATGAACCTGGCGCGAACAGCTACCAAAGAGCCCACCCCAGAGAAAGACAGGCCAGGGGGTTCGTGTTGTGGGGGGAGGCGAGGCTCCGAAGCTGGCATCTTAGGGAGGCCGGAAGAGCTGGGGCGAGGGGGGACCGGGACATAGCCTTTCGATAACTTGCAATAGCGATCGCTTGAGGTGGGGAGGCGCGGGGATTATCTGTGCACGTTCGAAAAATCCCTCCCCCCGCCTTCTAATTTATCCTCCCTTCCGAAGGAGGGGAAGAAACATCAGCATCTGGCCCGAAGGTGGGGTGGAAAGAGTGAGGGAGAAAGAGGAGGAAAGGAAGGGAGGCAGAGAAAGGGAGGGAGGGAGGGAGAGAAAGGGCGCGTTCACGAACACTACAAAGTTACAAATATGGCTCCCCCGTCTCTCGCCTCATCACTGCAAAGAAATGAAGACGCACTTTAAACTCAAGCCGTTCCCAACTCCACTGCAGCCCCCTCCCCACGCGTTCTCCCCGGGGGCCTCGGCCCACATTTATCAGAAACTAAACAGGACTCGCGAAGCCCAAAACTTATTGTGTGTAAGAGAGAGAAAGGGAGGGGGAAAGCGCGGGGGGGGCGCGGAAGGAGAGATAAATTTATAAAATATCGAACCCCTTTATTTTTGTTGTTAAACCCAGGAGGCAGCCCCTGTCCTCCCCCTCCCTCGTTAATCTTTCCCCCCGACAGAGTCACGGGAGCAGCGAGCTCAGAGGGTAATTCTCCCTCATTCTCTCCGACTCAAACGCGTGCGCCCGCTGGCCCCCGATGGGTGCACACTCGCACGCACACTCGCACCCACACTCGCACACTCAGACGCGCACACGCGGGATGGAGCACACGCACAGGTAGTCACACACCAAGGGCAGCGGCAGCAGCAGCCGGAACAAGCTCGGATGGCATTGCAACCCCCAACCTTGCAATTCATTTGCAGTCCGACCTCTAAACCCACACCTTCTGGGCGCCCCCCCCCCCAAAAAAAAAAACAGTGCCTCCTCCCAACACACACACAAAGTAGGAGAATGGACCGACAGATATTTTTGGCAAATGCTCACATCAGAGGGCGTCCTGTTCCGCAGCTCTAAATGAATCCGTTTGTCCATGTCCATCTCTCGCTTGCTCTCTCTGCAGAGGCTCCCGCGCCGGCGGAATTCAATCAATAAACCCCGAACCCACGGCCGCGCGTTTTAGGACTTTGAAGGCTCAACCAGCTCCGCTCGGTTCTCGAGCCCCCAGCGCCCGCAGCGCACACTA
Organism: Orycteropus afer afer; assembly: GCF_000298275.1. Taxonomy (NCBI): domain Eukaryota; kingdom Metazoa; phylum Chordata; class Mammalia; order Tubulidentata; family Orycteropodidae; genus Orycteropus; species Orycteropus afer. The sequence continues at coordinate 6,132,711 of NW_006921602.1, read as the reverse complement.
ACCTGATCGTCGTGGAGGCGGGATCTGCGGCCAAGAGGACGAGCGGCAGCAGCCTGAGCCAATCACCGCCGAGGGTCTCCGGGCAACAGCCCACGGTGGCGGCGGCGGGGGGGGAAGGGACCAATGGGCGGGCTGCGCAGCCAGCCAGGGAGGTTCAGCCATTTGGTCGTGCTGCCGGAGACCGAGCCCTTTAGATTTCCAGGCGGCTGAGGAGCGCGGTGGCTGCTTGTGGCTGAGCAAGGGGGGTGGGCGGAATGGCGGGGGAAGGTGACTGTGCCTCGGGGGCCGAGCAGCCGGGCCTTGCCAGTCCGCCGCCGCCGCCTTGGCGTTTGGCCGGGGGCGGGGCCGCAGGTGCGTTACACGAAGGGGAGTGGCGCGGCCGGAGGGGTCGGGTCGGGGTCCCAGTCAGGCCTAAGGCTTAGCCGGGCCGCCCCTGGCGGCCGGAGGGGGTTGTGGAAGAAGGCGGGCGGCAAGAGGTCGGGGTCCGCTTGCTGCCCATTAGGCGCGCCCAGGAGAGGTCTGGAAGGAGGGGGAGGGGTCTAGGGTGCAGCTCGGGGGAGGGACTGGTCATTTTCTGGGTCCCACGGGCCAAGCTGTAGGAGCATGGCTGCTCCCCCCACTCCCCACTCCGTGGCCGCAGCTCACAGTCCAGCACACCCCTCTCCCTCCAGCCTCATCCAACTCTGGCTGCGGCCATTGCTGCCTCTCGAATAAATACGTAAAGAAAAGCAAGATGCTTCCTTCCACCTTTGGATGACTTACCACGCGGTCTCGACCCTCTCCACAGAGATCAGCTTGGGAGGGGTGGTCACCAAGAGGCACCCAGGATCTTGTTTAGACAATATATAGATGAAGACCGTGGACTTGGGATAAGAACTGTTGATAAATGTATATAGAGAATATTAAAACGTGCAAGAGGAAGGTGCTAAGTAACTCCTGGGTTTCTGGACCAAAGATAATTTATGGGACTTTATAGATGTAGTTCAATAAAACGGTGTCGTTTATTCTAATCGTCCATCTGAGTCATTGGTTAGATTTGGGTTGCCATGGAGGCTGTAATTGGAGCATTTTCACCAGGTTTTCTGATTTGTTTGCTTTGGATTATTTGAATCACATTAGTTTTAAGAGGCTTAAAAGTCTTAATTCTCACTGGGTTACCCACTTCAGGATCTTTGGTGGTGCACTGGTTAAAGCATTTGGCTGCTAACCAAAAGGTCAGCAGTTCGAACTCACCAGCTGTTCTGCCGATGAAAGATGAGGCAATCTCCTTCGTAAAGATTTATAGCCTTGGAGACCCTATGGGCCAGGCACACTCTGTCTTATAGGGTGTCACTATAAGAATCCACTCTATAGCAGTGGGTTTGGTTTTGGTTTACCAACTATGTATGGCTAGGCCTGGGACCTCCTCGTGTACTAAATTGGCTGCCTATAGCTTTTAATAAATCACAGGGATTGCTAACAAGGACACATACAGGGGGCATCTTACAACTTTACACTTCATAAATTCATACAGAATAAGTGAAATTTTAAAAAGTGGTAATGTTTACACTTTGAGTAGCTGGGCAATGCAAAATAAAAGTCATTTTCATCCATTTTGGTGTACTTAATTTAACTTGCTAATTTGGCTAACAGCTAGCTAGCATCTTCAGTTCAGTTAATATTGAAGTCTATTTGAAGTAGTTGGAATTTACCTTTTTTTTTTTTTTTTAAATAGTATTGGCTTCATTTTAAAATGTAAGGAACGACCCCTAATTACTTTTCCTTTGCCATTGAGTCGGTTATTTCTGAATATGGTATTTAAAGTTGTTTTAAAACAGCTCTGAAAAACTTAATCATAGACACTTGAAGTTTATGTTCTCTTTGATGATAAGGACATCTTCAATTTAAAATTTTTTACCACAGTTAAGAGCATACCACTGGCAATGTGATAGGGAACAGTACCTTTCCATAGGAGGAATCTCTCAAAAGCCAACCAGTCAAGTGCAGAAATGTGCCCCATCCAGCACATCTAAACAGAAGCAAATAGCTTACTTTCAAGTCTAAGGACTGGAGAGGATGACTTGGAAGCTCAAACCCCTCTTAAAAAGAGTGTACCCAAACAAAATATGGAAGACCCTTCCATGTAGTAATAATATTTAGAATTGGGGAAAGTTAGGAATTGTAACATACTTGTTTTTAGAAGCATTTTGCCCTTTAAAAAATATATATTTTTTGCCCTTTAAAATTTTAACAACTGCTTTTGTATTACTGTTAGAAAATTGAAAGAAGACTTCTCTGGATGTCAAGTCAGTACGGAAGCTGAAATATCAAAAAAAAAAGTGTGTGATTGAATACTTAGTATTTCCATTTTTCCAACAAACTTTGAATGAAAAGATACCTTTTCACTTTCACAAATAGAATTTAATGTTTATTTCTGAGGATCCCGTTTGGCACAATGGTTAAGTGTTCAGCTGCTAACTGAAAGGCGGAATGCTGGAACCAGAGTTAAACAGGCGCATTGTGGTTCGACCCCCTGCTGAGAGTTTAGCTTTCCACCCCAGATATACTGAATCAATCTACAGTTTAACAAGATCCCCAGATGATTTGTATAAGTCTTTAAAATGTAGGTTCTGATTCAGTGTATTTGGGGTAGAAATGCAGACCCTCGGTGGGGCAGTCATATGAACTGGTAGGAAGCTTTGGTTTGAGCCCACCAGGAGTTCTGTGCATGAGAAAAGACCTATCAATCTGTTCCTGTTAGGGTCACAGCCTAAGAAACCCTATGGGACAGTTATACTCTACCTTATAGGGTCGCTGAGTCACAATCAGCTTAGTGGCACATAACAACAGTTTATTTCTCAGAAAATTTTAATATTTTTTTCCTCAAAAGGAACTAGAGATAGCTTAGAAAAGCTGAGCTATTTGCCCTGTGCTGCATGACCAAACATCAAAAATATTTTCTCTTACAGGCCTTATTTTACTAGAGTTGTTTCTTAGATTAAATTTATTATTATCAGTTGTGGTTTGGGTGAAAGTTTACAGAACAAATTTTCCACTGGATAATTTATACACATTTTGTAACATTAGTTGCAATTCTCTCAATGTAACAGTATTCTTTTAGCTTCCTTTCTGGGTTCTTGGTTTCCATTAGTCCTTCTTTCCTGCCCTTAGATTACAGTTTATTGCATACTATAATAGTAAATAATATTATGAATGTTTGGTATATCAGAAGATACAATAAGAGAAGAAACCCCATGTTAGGAATCTTGCTGAATTTTGATATGAAGTCTGGACAGGGTGAGTTCCTAACTGATGAGTGATTCTACAAAAAAACCAAACTCACTGCCATCGAGTCAGATCCGACTCAGCGACCCCTCTTTGGCTTTCTGAGGCAGTATCTCTATGGAAGTAGATTGCTCAATCTTCCTTCTGAGGAGTGGCTGGTGGGTTTGAACCACCAGCCTTCTGGTTAGCAGTCAAAAATGCCTTAGGCAGAGTTAGGCTATGAAAGGTGTAAAGTCTGTAACTCTATAACTGGGCTTGAATCACACTGAGAATAAAAAATGAGATTCAATTCAAAGTTCTGAGCTCCTAGGGAAAAAGATGGCTTTTGAGTAGAGAAAGAGATCTCTCTGCCTTCCAGAATATTTTCCATCAAGAACCATTCCAAACAATTGAGCAGGCTATCTTGTACTCAAAGGGGTATGAGAATGGGTGATCTTAGCCTCTCTTGCTAGGTGTTAGAAAGTACTGTTTTATAAATAACCATATCATTGCTGCTCCCATGTTAGCTCAATTGCCTTTGTTTAGTGTCTAAAGATGGAAGCTCCCTGGTTAGCATCCTTTATACAAGTGAAGTTAATGTATCCACGTTTCAATTTTTTGTTCTTCACCTTGAATCACATACATTGGAACCTGGGTCACATATACTGGAACCTGGCCATGGTCTCTTTCACCTATATCATGGTTCTGCTGCTTGGACTCCAAAGACAATGATTTGGAAAGACTTCAGCTTAATTATGTTCTCTTTGTCTTCCTATATAAATAGTTTTAGAAATGTAGATTATTCTTTTGAAATCCATGGTAACAAACGTGAAGTTACTGCATTTTGATTTGAAAGGAATGTTGAGGATCAAAAGTTGCCTATTCTTAATTTTCTTGTGCTTAACAAAGCATTGGATAGTTTTTTTTTTTTTAATATTTGAATAGTAACTTATCAATGGGTTTGATCATGGAGAAAGAGTGCTACTGCGTGAACATAGCCATTGTTGTTTGTTGTTATTTGCCGTCGAGTCGGCCCCGACTCATAGCGACCCCTCCTTGGGTTTCCGAGGCAGTTTCACTACGGAAGTAGGATTGCCCAACCTTCCTTCCGAGGAGTGGCTGGTGGGTTTGAACCGCCAGCCTTCTGGTTAGCAGTCAAGTGCCTTAGGCACTATGCTACCAGAGCTCCTGAACATAGCCATTATATGTATCTAATTAAAAAAAATTAATAGAATCTTAAAAGCAGCTTGAAGATAGTTTATATTTTTTGGAGGAAAAACCTCCAACAATTCACCTACACACTAGAATGTGAATCAGTCTTAAATACATTTATTAAGGATAATCTGAGTCAGCAACAAGAAAGCTTGCTTACTGGTCACCAGGAAGAAGATGAGAACTAGAAACTCTCATATTTAGCATTAAAATATGGCTGTAAAGGAAAAAGTAAAAGTCTTAAGGACAAATAATGGAATGAAAAGCTATAGAGCAAGACTGACTAAAGGAAATCTAGGTTGAAAAATAGAAATGCAATTAATTTAGAGTCTATTTGTGTTAACTCATATGGGGTGGCAGTTAACCTCTATGATAAAAAGGGTAACTCGGTGACCGAATCAGTCAGTAGGACTGCCCCTAAAAGTAGGGTTTTCCAGGGCTGTAATCTTTACAGAAGCAGACTTTTTCTTTTTCCCACAGAATGGGTGGTGTGTCCAAACCACTGAGCTTCCAGTTAGCAGCCGAGCTCTTTAATCACTGTATCACCAAGGCTCCTTTGATAAGGATACTAAAACCCGTTAAATAGGTTAAGAAATAGAGACCAGACTTTCTAAGAACTTTTAATATATTTACCATTTGCAAATGGTATATATAATTTTAAGCATACAGTGTAAAATTATCCTCCCAGGCAATCTACTTAGTAATGGCAGTTTTTCATACCTGTTAAGTAATGATCTATTTAAAAATATATACTCTCTAACTTCTTGACTTAGAGATCAACTTAATGCATTCTGAGAAATTGAAAAGTTTGTATTTCTAGTTGGAATACTGTCTCTTTTCAGGAGAGGATGCCTCTGTCATAATCTTTCTCTGGAAATTCTGAATCCTAGCAATATGAATATAAAGATTTTTAATTCATCTGAGTATGACCAAGTGTGAGAACCATATTAGGTGCCTGGGGACTCTCACCTAGCAGAGGAACACAGGTTTAAATGTTCTGACCCAATAATTCACCTAAAATTATTTTATATACCTTCTAGTGTGTATGAATTCCATCACTTACACAATTTATTCAAAGGCAGCTCAAGTGTGACAAAAATACTTTAACTAGGCTGGACCAACTCATTTTGTCTGTGTTCATGTAGAGAAGCAATACTTTGAGACAAGAACAGCTAAATGGAGGATGTTGTTGTTGTTTGCCGTCGAGTCGGCCCGACTCATAGCAACCCCTCCTTGGGTTTCCGAGGCAGTATCACTACCGAATTAGGATTGCCCAACCTTCCTTCCGAGGAGTGGCTGGTGGGTTTGAACCGCCAGCCTTCTGGTTAGCAGTCAAGTGCCTTAGGCACTATGCTAC
>NW_006921602.1:6117320-6125966 GCF_000298275.1 Orycteropus afer afer | reverse complement strand
CCAGCCTTCTGGTTAGCAGTCAAGTGCCTTAGGCACTATGCTACCAGAGCTCCTCTTCTAGGTAGCCAAAAACAAGAATCAATTTAAGTGTTCTAATTAACTATCTAGGAATTCTGGTAGTGTAGTGCATAAGGCATTTAACTGCTAATCAGAAGGCTGGTGGTTCAAACCCACCAGCCACTCCACGGAAGGAAGACTGGGCAATCTACTTCTGTAGAGATTTACTGCCTCAGAAACCCCAAGGGGGTTGCTATGAGTCAGAATCGACACAATGGCAGTGTTTTTTGTTGTTTTTTTTTTTAAATGAAAGTTTTCCTAAGGAGAACTAATGGTTAAGTGTTCGGCTGCTAACCAAAAGGTCAGAGGTTCGAACCCACTGGTGGCTGTGCAGATGAGACCTTGTGATCACCTCCTGTAAAGATTACAGCCTGGGAAGCCCTTTGAGGGCAGTTCTACTCTGTTGTATAGGGTAACTATAAATAGGATTTAACTTGACCGTATACAACATGCCGGTTTCCTAACCATACAGATCACCCCAGGTTAGCTCCTCAACTGCTCCCTATTAGCAGGATGCATTATCTATTGAAGATAAGTCTAAAGCAAAACTAGTATTTGAAATTCTTAATTTATTTAAAATATGTCCCTTTCCAAATCCTAGGCCAAAAGAAACAATGTATCATCATTGATGTCAATGAAGTACTTAACAAAGAGCTGGCAATAAGCTTAAGACTTAGAGAGGAAGGATCCCCAATAGAGATACTTGATTTTAAATTAGAAGGAATTTAGTCTGAAGGGATAAGATAAAGATAGGAATAATCTACAATTTATATTGCATGAATAAATGTAGAGATCACTAGATACCAAACAATGCAAGATGTTCAGTTGTGATGGATTATTGCGAACGGGTTTCTGTTTGCCACTCTGCATACATGTTCAGGCTCACATGTAGAACTAAGCTGTAAGGTATGAGGTTTGTAGAAAAAGTTCATTGGAAGTAGGCAAGTGGTCATCAGCCAAGTAAAGGAAAAAAGGGTTCATAGCAGGATATAGTCACTTTCAGGACAATTTAAAAGAAAGAATGTTGAATATGAAAGAAATGCAAACACCACAAACACATCAAAGGGGTCCATATTCCTAAAACAAAGAAGGTTGCAAAAATTTGCTTATAGAAAACATTGTTGCCCCAGCACTAGTAGCAAAGTTCAAGACAGAAAATAACAAATGCTGGGGAGGATGTGGAGAGATTAGGATTCTCATACACTGCTGGTGGGACTGTAAAATGGTACAACAACTGTGGAAAACAGTTTGGCAATTTCTTAAAAAAACTGGAATTAGAAATACCATTTGACCCAGCTATTCTATTACTAGGTATGTATCCTAAAGAAGTGAGAGCATGACAAGAACAGACATATGCATACCTATGTTCATCGCAGCACTATTTACAATAACAAAAAGATGGAAACAACCTAGGTGTCCATCAACTGAGGAATGGATAACCAAACTATGGTACATACACACAATGGAATACTATGCAACCCTAAAGAACAATGCAGAATCTGCAAAACACCACATAACGTGGGTGAACTTGGAGGACATTATGCTGAGTGAAGTCAGTCAATCACAGAAGGACAAATATTGTATTAGTCCATTATTGTAAAAGTAAAGGAAAGGTTTATCTATGGAAGGAAATTTTCTTTGTTGGTTACCAGGGGTGGGAGGGGAGGGGAGGGAACACTGTTAGAAAGGTAGAGATAAGTATTGATTTGGATGAAGAGAAGGGCAATGTACCAAATGTGAGTGATCAACATCGTGGCATTGAGGAAGAGGAAAACAGAGAGAGGTACATGGGAGGTACAGACAACAAAATAAACCCTTTTGCACATACATTACTGCATTGTCAGTGAAGGCAAACATGGTTATATGGGTGGATAGATGGGTGGACAGGCTGAACTATTAGTATGTCTATGAAGCAGGGAACGTACCCAAGACCATGTATAGGGTTGGCAGACAATGGTCCTATAAATGTATTTGTATGATCTGTAAGGATTTCCAGGTGTATAGTAGAGTTGATAAGGGACAAGGTTGTAGTCACTTCTTGGTCACAGCCAGCTACCCAGAGGGACCGAGTAGTTGAACCGGTGGGCTCGGGACCATAGTTGCAGGGGACATCAAGCTCAATTGGCAGAACATACTACACAAAACATTGTTCCACCTCCTATTTTGGTGAGTAGCGACTGGGATCTTAAAATCTTGCAAGCAGCCATCTGGATGCAACAATGGGTCTCTCCTCGTTCAGAGCAAAGAAGAATGAAGAAAACCAAAGATTCATGGAGATAATTAGTCCTAGTGACTGGTACACCATGTGATCCACAGCCTATACAACTATGAGACCAGAAGAACTAGATGGTGCCCAACTATCACTGTCAACTGCTCGGAGGGGGATCTCTGTAGGAGATCCTGGATAAAGAGCGAGAATAATGTGGAACAAAACTCAAAATCATTTGGAAAAAAAAGGGGGGAGGGGAGGGCAACCAGTTTTGCTAGTCTAATAGAGCCTGGTGGAACGACTGAGACTATGGCCCCTAGCTGCCCTTTAGGTGTGGAATTGAACCCAAACTTGTGGCTTCCAGCCAAACAGAAGACAGGCATAAGAGTTGAACATTTACCTGAGGTAGATACACTCCTTGGAGAGAACAATCATGGGAGAAAGAAGGGCTGTGTATGCACAGGTAGACAGCTCAGGGGGCAGGAGTGCATGGAGGGATGGACACAGGGAAGAGGTAACTATGGGGAGGAAGTGGGAAGGGAGCTGTTGCATTGGGGTAAATTGTAGTCATGTCATGAGACAAAATGTATGTGAACTGCTGTATAGAAAGTGAATTCACTCTGTAAATTTTCACCCAAATCACAAGGAAAAAAGAAAACAAAACATTGTTAATACTAGGATATTGTTCTTTCTCCTCTTGACCCCATCATTTCAGGTCAATTAGACTGCTTCTTAGCTAGAAAATGCAAGTGATACCTTTGCAAAGACTCTGAACAATGTTATAGGAATTCCATTGTTTTCTAGTTTTTTTTTCTTTTTTTGTGTGATTTATTAATTATTATTATTTTTTTCGGGAGGGGGCAGTGTTTCTTCCCATCCCCTCCCACCCCTGGTAACCAAAAAGAAAGTTTCCTTCCATATATAAACCTTTCCTTGACTTTTTATATAATGAACTAATACTATATTTGTCCTCTGTGATTGACTTATTTCACTCAGCAAAATGTCCTCAAAGTTCATCCACATTATGCGGTGTTTTGCAGATTCTACATTATTCTTTAGTGTTGCATACTATTCCACTGTGTATGTACCATAGTGCAGTTATCCATTCTTCTTCTGGGCACCTAGGTTGTTTCCATCTTTTTTTAAAAAATGCATTTTATTGAAATATAATTTATGTACCCTGAAATACACAAAACTAAAGTGACATGGGTCAATGCATTTTTTTTTTTTTTTTTTGCAGTGTTCCCTTTCCTCCCCTCCCACCCCTGGAAACCAACAAACAAAGTTTCTCTCCATATATAAACCTTTCCTTGACCCTCCACAACAATGAACTAATACTATATTTGTCCTTCTGTGATTGACCTATGTCACTCAGCATAATGTCCTCCAAATTCATCCATATTATGCAGTGTTTTGCAGACTCTATATTATTTTTTAGTGCTGCATAATATTCCATTATGTGTATGTGCCATGTTTGGTCATCCACTCTTCTGCTATAAATCTTAGAGATAAGTCCCTTGCGAGATACATAATTATCAGCAAATATGAATTTGTTGCTGTCGTTTTTGTCGTGCTTTTTCATGGTGTAGACTTCTTTGTTCCATATAATTTTCTATGCTGAGCTCGTTTTGTTTATGAATCTTGTTATCACTTCCTTCATTGCTAAATATTGTTAAATATTTATGCTGGTCCTCTTTTTTGATGTGAAGGTTTATCTTTTTTTTTTTTTTTTTTGAGGTTACCCTGTGATTTATAATTTTCTTCCCAAGTTAAGAACAGTCCATTCTATCTCATAGTTGTCTTGACTTCCCTACCATCTAGAAGTATGACACAGTTTTTTCCCTCTTTTTGGTTTGTAGTTGTCCTCATTTGTCAATTGATGTCTCTGGTTCCCTGTTTACAATCTTCTAGGCTTCTTTACTTTGGATACTTCCATGGCTGAGTTGGTTTCTGGGTTATATCATCATGTGTGTTAGTGGTCAGTTGTTGGCTGTTGTTGCTTCTCTGTCCAAAGGGCTCCCATTAGCATCTCTTGTAAGGTTGGTCTGGTTTTAACAAATTTCCTTAATTTCTGCTTATCTGGAAATGTCCTAATTTCGCCATCATATTTGAGGAAAAATTTTGCTGGGTACATAATTCTTCGTTGGAAATTTTCTCTTTCAGGGTTTTATATATACCATCCCATTGTCTTCTCACCTGCTTGGTTTCTGCTGAGAAAGCTGAGTTTAGTCTTATTGGTTGCCCCTTGTAGGTAACTTTTCGTTTTTCCCGTGCTGCTCTCATGATTTTTTCTTTGTGTTTGGTTTCAGTAAGTTTGATGATGATATGTCTTGGTGATTTTCTTTTGGGGTCTATCCTGTTTGGGGTTGTTGGACTTCCTGAATGGATATATTCTTATCTTTCATCATACCAGGAAAATTCTCTTCTAACAAATCTTTGACAATATTCTCTATGGTTTTATTTTTTTCTTCCTGTTCTGGAATTCCAGTTACACGTAGGTTATTCCTTGTGATGGTATCCCACATGAACCTTAGGCTTTATTCATTTTGTTTTGATCTTTTTTCTGATTTATCCCTTTCCAAAGAAGTATTCAGGTATTTGCCTTTAATGTCCCTAATTCTGTCTGCCATTCATTCAATTTTGCTCCTTTGCCCATTCAATGTCTTATCTATTTCTGAAAATTTAGTATTAATCTAATAGATTTCTGTGTGTATATTTTGTATCATTTCTAATTTTTCATTTATTTTGTCATTTTGCTCTTGTATTGTCTTTCGAAATTGTTCTAGGGTTTTCTCTGTGTTTTCCTTGATCTGTCTCTCAATTCTTTGAAGATACCTAAATATAATTCTTTTGAATTCCTTATCAGGGAGTTCCAATGCTGCGTCTTCCTCAGGGATGTGTTTTGGGTCCCTTGTTTCTTCTGCTTTATCTTGCTCCTTTGTGTGGACTGTGATGCTCTGTTGTTTCCAAGGCATTGTGACTTTTTATGTTTATATTTAATTGCAGGTTGTATGTTGGAGTGACTTGCCTATGATTTTTGTTTTCTTTGTTTCGTTTGTATGTTATCTATGAAAGCAGGGTACTGTGCTCTTCTATTCACTAGTTGACAGCACTTATACACTCACTGCCTGTCTCCTTTCCGTGTCAGCCTCTTGTATGTCCCTGCCAACCTTGGGAAACAGAGCCTATTCTTAGGTCCCTGGAATCTGAATAAGAATGCTATCACTTTAAAATCCAACATGGTTGCCACTTGTAAAGATTCAAAATGGCTGTGCCCTCAGTCACTTTAAATATCCAAAATGGCCACCACTTGTAAACATTCAAAACAGCTGTGCCCTCGGTCACTTTAAGTATCCAAAATGGCTGCCATGTGTAAACAATCAAAATGGCTCTACCCTCTGGACAGCGGAAAGTCAACAACTTAGGGTGTCTCCCTCCTTGCTGTTTCCCTTCCTAGTCATAGGCCACCAGCACAGTCATCCCTGCAGCCCTTGGTGACCAGGGTTGATCTTTAGGTCAATTCTCAGGTCTCAGCACCACTTGGAAATATTCAGGCTGTTGGTCCGTCCTGTCAGAGCAGGTGACAGTCCGCAGTTCCAACCATCTTTGTACTCACTGTTTTCGTTCAGGTTTTTCCACTAATTGGTGCCTAATCCACTTCAGCATAGTTTCTTTCAAAGCTCAGGGCTCCAGGATTATCTTCTGTGTCTCTGTCAATTGGTTTTTCTTTTCTTTGTTGAAGAGGGTCTGTGTCGCTTGTCTGCCTATTCCTGCATCTTACTGGAAGTCTCCTGTTTTCTAGTTTTATTTTTACTTATTTTATTTTATTGTAAAGCATAGTTTAACTGCTATATGACTAGAAGTTCTTATGAATAACACTGACTTTTCCCCTAGAGAAACAGTGCTAAAGGTTATATTCATCGATACACACAATGCTCTTCATGACCATATGTTCTATTTATTAGAGTTTAAAATTTTCTTCAGATGATTTAAGGCAAATTGTGGCAGACTGCTAACTTCAACAACATTCATTCTCTCTTCTTCCTGAACACAAAACTTGACTATGCTTCCTAGCTGCCTTTGTAGTTAGATGGGGCCATATGACTGAGTAGTAACAGTGGAAAAATTATGTTTGCCACTTTGAGGACTGAAATCTTCAATGAATGATGACTGAGATGGAGGAGGCAGAGTGACCTCAGAAGGCATGTATTCATAAACATGAACCTCCCTTAGCCTGGGTCCCTAAGGATAGCCATTACACTAACCTGTTCACTTTTCCATCAAGAGAGAAACTGTGACCAAGACAGAAATGTTTATGGGCCTGTGCTATTACATGTTTGGGTCTATTTGTTACTGCAGGCTATGCTAATATGCTAACAAAGTTCTTTCAGTCTTAGTTTTCATTTATGATTTTGTAGATTAAATTTTGAAAGTTTATTGTTGTATTTGCTATGTATCTTTGTATTAGAGGCTCTCAGAGGCACCAAGAAACAGAGATTAAAAGATTATATTAAGTAACATATACTTAAGGAAGAAAAAATAATTATAAGGAATTTATAAAAGTGACATGCAAATATATCTCCTTCCCTCACATTGAAGGCTTGGCTTGTAGTATGTGTAAAACAAATGTCTGTTGTTTCTTACCAATAAGTGATCCTCTCTCCCCTTCCTGAGTGACATTTCAGTTGCCTATTGGACATTTCCAAACAGTTGTCCTACTGGAACAGCCACACATTTCTAAACCAAACAGTCTTCTCTGTCAGCCTCTGCCTACTCTAACTCCATCAAATAATATTATCCATCATCCTCTTGACTCCCATTTTTATCAGTAGCACCCTTAGAATTATCCTCTGTTAATTCCCATACCCAATGGTTGCTTTATTCTTTTTTTTTTCCCTAAACAAAAATCTTTCCTCTGACACAAGGAAGAGGTAACTGTAGGGAGGAAGTGGGAAGAGAGTAGTTATTCCCTTGTAGGGAATTGCAGTCAATGTCATGAAACAAAATGTTTATGAACTGCTGTATGGAAAATGAATTTGCTCTGTAAACTTTCACCAAAATCACAATAAAAATTAAAACATATATATCTTTCCTTCTTTCACTTCCACTGTTACTACTCTAATCCAAGACTAGGGAGCCCTGGTGATACAATGGTTACAGAGTATTGTGTACTTTTCTATACATAAAAAAAATTAAAGAAACACTTCTAGATGCACTAAAACATCTATAACATAATAACTAAAAGGTCAGAGGTTCAAACCTACCGAGTAGCTGCACAGGATAAAAGACCTGGTGATCTGCTCCTATGAAAATTACAGCCAAGGAAACTCTATGTTGCTGTTCTACTTGGTTATGTAGGGTTGCTATGAAACAGAATTGACTTGATTCTGACACAACAAGAGTGCTTGCACTAGCTCCAATCTCTCTCATGTCTTAATTGACCCATGTGTTAGTTGTTCCCAAGCTTCTGGTTTTCTCACCAATAACATTTCAAAAAATTACACTGATAGACCATCATAGGATTCCCAACTTTTAATTTTGCCAGATAAAAACATTCTTAAAAAATAAATTTTTTTTCTATAGACTTTTTAAGTGATAATTTATGGATAAAATTTAGTGGTAATAAGGTGTGCATCAGGGTTGTATTCTTTCACCATACTTATTCAATCTGTATGCTGAACAGATAATCTAAAGAAACTGGACTATATAAAAAAGAATGCAGCATCAGGATTGGTGGCAGACTCATTAACAACCTGTAATATGCATATGACACAACCTTGCTTGCTGAAAGTGAAGAGGACTTGAAGCACTTACTGATAAAGATCAAAGACTATATAGCCTTTAGTATGGATTATACTTCAACATAAAGAAAACAAAAATCCTCACAAGTAGAGCAATAAGCAATATAATAAGTGGATAAAATATTGAAGTTGTCAAGAATTACATTTTACTGGGATCCACAATCAACAATACAATCCACAACACAACATGGAAACAATAGTCAAGAAATCAAATGACTTATTACATTGGGCAAATCTGCTGCAAAAGAACTCTGTAGTGTTAAAAAGCCAAGATGTCACTTTGAAGACTAAGATGTGCCTGACCCAAGCCATGTTATTTTCAGTTGCAGTGATATAGTGCGGTGTAGTAAATTACTTAGTGTGGCTTTTCTACCCATAAGTCTTTGTAAAATCTAAGGTGGGAATTGCTATTAGCTACTGAGGAGATCCTGATTTTAAAGTCGCCCACCTGGGTTATTTCTGTTGGGCGTGGCACAATACAATGTTCTGGGAAGTTCCCACTCTCTCTCACGTGCTTAGAGTTCTGATGCTGTGATTGGCTAGTTTGACCACCCTTCCAGGCTCAAAAGGAGGCCTCCT
>NW_006921602.1:6110024-6117055 GCF_000298275.1 Orycteropus afer afer | reverse complement strand
GAGAGGTGGTGGGTGCTTTGGGAGGAACGGTTGGTGAAAGGGCTGGAGGGAGGCAGCATGTTTGGCCTTGCAGTAATAGGCCTTGGGTTACTGCTGGTAATCCTGCCTTCCCCTTGTAGGGTTAGAGGAGGTCAGAACATGTGGCCTCCTTGCCGTTTTAGCATATAGTCACTAATACGCATGTGAAAGCTGGACAACGAATAAGGAAGACTGAAGAACTGATGCATTTGAATTACGGTGTTGGCGAAGAATATTAAATATACCGTGGATCACCAGAAGAATGAACAAATCTATCTTGGAAGAAGTGCAGACAGAATGATCCTTAAAAGCAAGGAATGGCAAGACTTCATCTCTTGGACTTTGAGCGCGTTATCAGGAAGGACCAGTCCCTGGAGAAAGATATCATACTTGGTAAAGTAGAAGGTCAGTGAAAAAGGGGAAGACCTTCAAGGAGGTGGATTGACACAGTGGTTACAACAGTGGGCTCAAACACAGAAATGGTTGTGAGGATGACACAGGACTGGGCAGTATTTTGTTCTGTTGTACAAAGAGTCACTGTGAATCAGAACTGACTCAACAGCACCTGTCAACAAAAACAACAATTTAGGGGAGATTCAACATCAGAATGTAGGGCATTCCGTTATATGAAATAAATTTGATTTTATGAAAACTCACTGTGTTGTCCTAAACTTTATTCAGATGGCTGGAAACTCTTCTGTGGACCAGTACTGGCCCTCAGGTTCTGATGTCCTTTAGTTGCCAGGTAAATTATTTCTAAGCTACAGTCACAGTGCTCTTCTAATCAACAACAATCTCTCTGGTTCCTGTGGTCTATTCTCTTCTATCTAGCGTTTAAACTCTCAACAAAGAGATCTTACACTACCTTTCCAGTCTTATTTTTAATTTTCAGGCAAATTAAATCCTCTAATATTCCCTTTTCTATCTTTGACTTTGTGATTCTTTCACCTTGTATACCCTTTCCTTTTTTTCTCCACTAATCAAAATCCTATCCAAAATTTCAGACCATATTTGATGCTACTGTTTCTATGAAATCTTTTATGACCCATTCTACCCACCCAAACAAATACGATCTTTCCTCTTCTTGAACTTTCATACACATAGAAGGGTAGCAAGTAGCCATTTACTTCCACATACTATATTTACCACTCCTACAAAATTATAATAGGTACTTGACGATAAGACAAATGTTTGTCTCATTCACCCCTCTATTATTTGAACATTAAACATTCAATACATACATATTTAATGACTCAATAAATGCTTTGAACATAGTAGGCATCCTACTTTTAAAGGTACCTTTGAAGCAGCTTTAGTTTTCAATGTTAAGTACATAGCACTAGGGGTGTTAGGAAAACTGGAATTGGTGAGTAACTTCTTTATTCTTTCCAACATAAGGAAAACAAAAATAAGTTCTGGCTTCTATGGCCATAACACAAAAGCTTTTTTCTACTATTAAAGATTTATTTTAGGCTCCAACCCCAAAATTGTCTTTTACTTTAGGCTCTGACCTAGGAACTGAATTGTCGTAAAAGGCCATTTGCAGGGAGATGGGAATTATAGACCTCCTTGACTCTAATTTTGTCTCTACATTGGTTTAGTTAAGGTACACCACTTCTTTTCCTTTAGGTTTTCCATTAATCAAAAAGCAAGAAGGAATGTGATGACAAAGTTCATGTATTTCACTTTTGTTTAACAAATGAAGAAAATCTAAGTACTTGGTGTTTTTTCTCTTCCATATCTGCTCTATGAAATCTTTTTTTTTCTGTAGTAGTATATTAATATAAAAATTAATAAAGTACTTTTTTCATTTCACTCTGATTAGGTGAATAGAAAGTTTATCCAAGACTAGGTTGAGTATACAAGCAGTCTCCAACTTACGATGTATTTGAGTTATGAACTGCATTTATGACTGTCCTTTTTTAAAATATCTTATTGTTAGTGTAGCTACTCCATACAGGGTTGCAGTGTATAATTTACTGATGTTAACATTCTCATACCAAATGCCAAAGACAAAGATTGGCTTTACAAAGACACTGATAGTAAAAAAAAAAAAAAAAACCAACCAACCAAACAAACAACAACAACCAAACTCACTACCATCAAGTTGATTCTGACTCATAGTGACCCAATCTTTTGGGCTTCCGAGGCAGTAAATCTTTACAGAAGTAGATAACCAGTCTTCTTTCTGTGGAGTGGTTGGTGGATTTGAATCACCAACCTTCTGGTTAGCAGTCAAATGCCTTAGGCACTATACTACCGGAGCTCCTTACTGATAGTAAAAGACAATAATAATGAAAACTAAAAAAAAAAGAAGTAGTATTTGACTTACGTCAGAACTGACTTATGACAGAGTCTTTGGAACAGAACCCCACTGTAAGCTGAAGATTACCTTATTTTATTAAGCTATTAACTGTCTTAAGAAAGGTATGAAAATAGAAGATAGAACCTTATAAAGATAAAGAACATTCAATTTAGAGGCTGAATTTGAATGGGAGAGTTTGGTAAGAGGCTCTTTACATTTGAATTTACACTACCATTAGAGATGAGGGATACATATTAGTTCCTCAAATTCATACCTTTTACAAAATAAATCTCTCACCTTCTAGTTTTGACCATGATTAAGTAGCTAGCATTGGACTTACCTCCTTGCTTTGAACAACTAAAAATGCTAGACAAATTATATAAAACAACAGTTTTCAGATACTGGATAGCAACCAAAGCAGCACTATTATCCTTAGAAAAGGAAAGGATATGAAGTAAGCCTCACATTCATCCTAGCACAGGGATATAGAACTCAAGCAGAGAACAGCAGTGTCTCTGAGCAAAGGGAACAAAGATCAGAGTTCAGGACTGCTATCATAGATGAGTTTAGGAGACAGGATTCTTTAAAGGAGGGAGCTATGGAAAAGGAGTCCTATAAAATAGCACAAAAGTCACTCTTAGGTATTTAGCCAACTGCTAAGATGTATGTGCAGGACAAAACTCGTGGAGTTCTAGTAGAGAACAGTTGCTGGGAGGCTGAGAGCTGAACAGAGATTTCACAGGTGGTACAAAAATGAGGAAACATGAGAGGTTAGGCCCAGTCAGAAAGGAGAAACCTTCAGGAAGATCTAGGGACTTAGTGGATACTCCAGGAAAGTCTTATCCAAGGATTAAGGACCATGACCTAGTAGCAGTACACAATAGGCGTATAGGCTAAACTTAAGTAGACACTTGCTGCCAGAGCAAGATTAAACACTTTGAGGAAGGTAATCTAGAGCTTCTTCACTATATTAACCATCACAGCTAATATACACACACACATGCCCCATTGGAAAGCCAAAGTAAAATGACCAATCACCATGAGGTAAATGTAAAAGAAGACGACTCAGAGATGATTCAGATATTGGCACTATCAGACAAGGACTCAAAATAACTATAATTAGTATGTTAAAGAAATTTGAGGAAAAGATGTATAAAGTTGATATAGAGGGGTATTTCAACTGAGAATCTGAATCTATGAAAAGGAATCAAATAGGCATTCTAGAAATATAAGTTGCGATATCTAAAACTAAGAACTGTTTGAATAGTTACAACATCAGTCTTGATTCAAAGATAGTTATAAAAAATATTTAAACTGAAACAGAAGGAAAATGGAATTTAAAAAAAAAGAAAAATGTATGAGAAGAATTTAGGCACAATCAAAAGGTCTAACATACATATAATGGGAGTCTCAGAAAGCAAAGAGAAAGAGATTAGAACATAGCAATATTTGAAGAAATGATGGCTAAGAATTTTCCAAATCTAATGAATTATATGGGAGCTCTGGTGGTGTATGCCTAAGGCACCTGACTGCTAACCAGAAGGCTGGTGGTTCAAACCCACCAGCCACTCCTTGGAAGGAAGGCTGGCAATCTACTTCCATAGTGATACCACCTCAGGATTATAAAAGTTACAGATTAAAGATTCTTCACAGACCCCAAGCAGGTTAATACAAAGACAATCACACTTAGCACATCATATTCAAAATCTGAAAACTTCAGATAAAAAGAAAATCTTGAAAGTTGCCAGAGAAAAAAGATGTAATATTTTCAGGGGAAATACAATTAAGCTAATAGCTGATTTCTTGACAAAACCTATGGAAGGTAGAAGACAATGGAATAGCATCTTTAAATGCTAAAAGGAAAAAATTCTGGCAACCAATCAATAATTCTATAACATCTCTGGTGGCATAATGCCTAAGGCATTTGACTGCTAACCAGAAGGCTGGCAGTTCAAACCCACCAGCCATTCCCTCAGAAGGAAGATTGGGCAATCTACTTCCATAGAGATACTGCCTTGAAACCCAAGGAGGGGTCACTATGAGTCGAATCAACTCAATGGCAATGAGTTTTATATATATGTGTGTGTGTGTGTATGTATACACACACACACACACATACATACATATAGATAGATTCGTGTGTGTGTATAAAAATGTTTTCAGGCAAATAAATGTTGGAAGATTGCATACACAGCAGACTAACATAAAGAGAAATCCTAAAAAATACATGCAAGTTGAAGGAATGTGATCCCAGATCATCACACTGGATAATAGACTATTGACAATTAAAGACTATTAGAGACTACTGCTATAATATAGGTAGAATATAAAATATATAAAAGCATTAACAAAAAATGTGATATGTGTGGCAGTGAAGGGAGATAAACCATTGTAAGATTCTTGCATTATTTGTGACATACATGTACATTATACTAAGAATAACTCAACTCACTGCCCTTAAGTTGGTTCCAATTCATAGTAACCCCTATTGGTTTTTCAAGGCTGTAAATCTTTACGGAAGCAGACTGCCTCATCTTTCTTCCATGGAGCAGCTGGTGGGTTTGAACCACTGACATTTTAGTTAGCAGTCAAATGCCTTAACTGCTGTACCGCCAGAGTTCTTTAAATTAGAAATAGATTTTGTGATTTCAAAAAGTCATTGCTAAAACACTGATAGTAAAAAGAAAAACAAAAAGATAAAAGAAATATTAAAACACTGGATTAATAAAAAAGACATGAAAAGGGGAAGAAAAAGGATAAATGGGAAGAAATAGAAAATAAATGGAAAGATGGTAGACTTAAAGTCAACTTAATTACTGTATAATTAAGATTTAGTGTAAATGAACTAATCACTCAATTTAAAAAAGATAGATTGTTAGACAGTTTAAGAGACTCAATTATATGCTGCTTATAAGAGACACAATGAAACATAAAAACACAAATAATTTACTGTGAAAGGATAGATCAAATATGTCATGCTAAAAACTAACCAAAGAAAGGTAATATGGTTATATTAGCATCAGACAAAATAGACTTAGGCAAGAAGGGTTCCTGGATATAAAGAGTGAATTCCATATTGATAAAAGGGTAAACTCAACAAAAAGCAATAATAATACCAAATTTATATTACCTGAGAATGTAGTTCTAAAATACTTACAGCAATGCCTGAAAGAATAAAAGGACGAGTTCCGGTAAGATGGTGGACTAGGCAGAAAGACTGCGCAGACCCTCTTCAACAAAGAAAAGGGAAACCAATTAACATAGACACAGAAGATAATCCTGGACCCCTGATCCTTGAATGGAAAGGATACAGAAGTGGACTAAACCCCAACTAGCAGAAGAATTTGCATGAAAATACCAAAAAAGGAGACAGACGGAGCTGCAGTCTGGCAGCGATCCTGAGTGATCCTGACGGCATGGCACAGACAGCTTTGAGAGTCTTGAGTGGTGGGAGGACCTAAGAATTAACCTAAAAATCAGCCTGCTAGCCAGGGACTGCATGTAGGACTGCTCTGGTGGCTGGGGAATAAATGGAGAAGGTGAAGAGAAACGCGGGCTGAGCTGTGGACTTTTCCCGGTCCGGACGGTGCCAACATCTTGAATATTTAAAAGTGGTTTGACTATTTTGGATATATAAAGAGACAGCACTCTCACAGATTCCTGGGGCTTAAGAACACGTTCTGCTTTCCAGCAACCCCAAGGGTACTCCAGACTTGCAAGACTGACAAGCTGCGACATTCCTCTTGTTACTCTTATACCCCATACCTGCTTGGTGAATGGAGGTGCGGCCATCCCCCATTCCCACCCACCTTTTGGGGCCACAGGAACTCCACCACAGTCTGTGTGCTCAGACGGAGCCTGGGTGCCCTGCCCTGTCCTCCACCGATTTTTTTTTTTCTTTTTTCTTTTTCACTTTCTTTTTCCTGGTGATTAGTTTGCTTGTATTTGTCTGTTTTAAAACAACTATTATTACTAATACCTTTGTCCTTTTTACTATTATTCTTAATCTTCCACTCCCAGGTCCTAGTTTTCAGCATTTTTTCTTTTCCCTGTTCCTGGTTGAAAAAATTTAAAAAAAAAATTTTTTTTTCTTCCCCTTTTTTTCCTGTGGTTAACCCTGTTCCTTGTTTTTCTTTTTGCATTTTCCCATTTTTTTCCTTCATTATTCTCCTTTTCTACCTTTTTTCTCTTAGTACCCTATCCCCAGATATTGCAGGTTTTCTTGTTTTTTCTTCTTCTTTTTCCCTTTTTTCTTTTTTTTGGTTACTGTTCCTGTGTGATTACATGGTGTGTTTTTTGTCTATGTACTTTTAGTTTTTTGATGGTTATTCAATTGCAATTTTTGTCTAACTGAGTGGGAAACAACAACAGTCCCCATACGACACAACTTCACCCACACCTCCTGCAACTTCACTTACTCAGCAAGAGCCACTACTTCCTTCTCCACCAACAGGCCAACGATAAAAAACCACCAAGAAGGGCCTGAATCACCCTTGGCTGCTCTTCGCAGTCAACAGAGATGTAAATACAACAACGCCATGATGCCTCGGAGAAAACAGACCATCACAGTCCAAACAAAGAAGCAGGATAAAGTGGTAGAAACAAGGGAGAAAGATACAGATCCAGAACACATCCCTGAGGAAGAAGCAGCATTGGAACTCTCTGATAAGGAATTCAAAAGAATTATATTTAGGTATCTTCAAAGGAT
>NW_006921602.1:6097904-6099663 GCF_000298275.1 Orycteropus afer afer | reverse complement strand
TAAAAAAATGGGCAGAAGACATGAATAGACACTTCACCAAGGAGGATATTCAAGCGGCCAACAAACATATGAAGAAATGCTCACGATCATTAGCTATTGTTGTTGTTGTTGTTATGTGCCGTCGAGTTGAACCCGACTCATAGCGACCCCTCCTTGGGTTTCTGAGTCAGTATCAATACGGAAGTAGATTGTCCCATCTTCCCTACGAGGAGTGGCTGGTGGATTTGAACAGCCAGCCTTCTGGTTAGCAGTCAAGTGCCTTAGCCACTATGCTACCAGAGCTCCCTCATTAGCTATTAGAGAGATGCAAATCAAAACAACATCTTGCTCCAGCACTAGTAGCAAAGTTCAACAAGACATTATATAACAAATGCTGGCAAGGTTGTGGAGAGACTGGGAGTCTCATACACTGCTGCATCCATTCCTCAGTTGATGGACACCTAGGTTGTTTCCATCGTTTGGCTGTGCTGCGATGTAAATTGTGCTGCGATGAACATAGGTGTGCATATATCTGTGAACTGTAAAATGGTAACCATTGTGGAAAGCAGTATGGTGATTCCTTCAAAAGTTGGAAATAGAAATACCATTTGACCCAGCCATTCCATTACTAGGTATATACACTTAAGAAGTGAGAGCCGTGAAAAGAACAGATATATGCACACCCCTGTTCATCGCAGCACTATTTACAATAGCCAAACATGGAAAAAACCTAGGTGTCCATCAGCTGAGGAATGGATAACCAAACTATGGTACATACACACAATGGAATACTATGCAATGGTAAAGAATAATGTAGAATCTGAAAAACACCCCATAACATGGATGAACTTGGAGGACATTATGCTGAGTAAAATAAGTCAATCACAGAAGGACAAATATTGCATTAGTCCATTATTGTAAAAGTTAAGGAAAGGTTTATCTATAGAAGGAAATTTTCTTTGTTGGTTACCAGAGGTGGGAGGGGAGCAGAGGGAACGCTGTTAGATAGATAGAGATAAGTATTGATTTGGGTGAAGAGAAGGGCAATGTTCTAAACATGAGGGACCAATATGGCAGCATTGAGGATGAGAAAGACATAGAGAGGTACATGGGAGGTACAGACAACAAAGATGAACCCTTTTGCACATACAGTACTGAATTGTCAGTGAAGGCAAACATGGGTATATGGGTAGATAGATCAGTGGACAGGCTGAACTATTAGGTATGTCTATGAAATGGGGAATGTATCCAAGAACATATATAGGGTTTGCAGACAATGGTTCTATAAGTTTATGTGAATGATTAGAATTCCCAGGTGTATAGTAGAGCTGACAAGGGGCAAGGTTGTGGTCACTGCTTGGTAACAGCCAGCTACCAAGAGGGACTGAGTAATTGAACCTGTGGGCTTGGGACCATAGTCTCAGGGGACATTGAGCTCAATTGGCATAACATACTATACAAATCATTGTTTCACCTCCTACTTTGGCGAGTAGCAACTGGGATCTTAAAAGCTAGCAAGCTGCCATCTAGATGCAACGATGGGTCTCTTCTTGTCCAGAGAAAAGATGAAGGAAGAAAACCAAAATTCATGGACACAATTAGTCCTAGCGACTGGTACACCATCTGATCTGTAGCCTATGCAACTATGAGACCAGAAGAACTAGATGGTGCCCGGCTACCACTGTCATACAGTTGGACGGGGATCTATGTAGGAGATCCTTGATAGAGAGGGAGAACAATGTGGAACAAAACTCAAAATCATTTGGAGAAAAAAAAAAGG
>NW_006921602.1:6095272-6097659 GCF_000298275.1 Orycteropus afer afer | reverse complement strand
TCATGAGACAAGGTGTATGTGAACTGCTATATGGAAAGTGAATCTGCTCTGTAAATCTTCACCCAAATCACACACACAAAAAAAAGAATAAAAGGACATACAAACCCACACTCGTGTTTGCAGAATTCAACATAATCTTCCTAGAAACTTCTAGATCAAGCCATACAAATTAAAATATAGAATATTTAAGCAACACTACCAATCAATTTTACCTAATCAACATTCATAGAATACTATACCCAAAAGTACAGAATATGTATTTTTCCAAGTCACATATAACATTTATTAAATAAAACCTTCTTCAGTGCATAGACAAATATCAACAAATTTTAAAAAGGGTTAAAATCATATAGTATGTGCTTTTTGACCACCTTGAAATTTAATTAGACCCCAATAGCATAAATACATCTTAAAAAATCAAAATGCCTAGAAACTAAGGAAGAATCTTCAAATTAATCAATGAGTCAAAGAAGAAATTACAATGGAGGTTGTAAAACATTGAGATGATTTATAATTCAAAATTAGTGGGAGAAATTACCAGAGAGAAAGGCCTGTACACCCTAGTGGACAAACTGCTTAGTACATGGTATCTTTCTTGGGTAGCAGTGCCTGTTGGTGGACAAACTGACCACAGTGTATTCTCTGGTGTGTTTAAGAGAGATTGAAAGTTGAAAACCAAAAACTGGAGGGGAGGGAGAAGGAGCTACCACAGAGAGGGAGAGGAAGTGGTAAGTAAAGGCCAAAGACTCTTCCTGTCTAAGAGTTTTATGCAAAAAGTAGAATTGACAAAACACAAAATACTGGGGAAAACTGAGAAAGTTAATACCTTTGAAAATTCTGTACCCCAACAAAAAATTACAAGCACATAAAGAAGAGAGAAATATCAGCCCATTCAAATGATCATAGCAAAGAGTGAAAGTACATCTAGGGATGACCAAATAATGGGGGTGGGGGGAAGGAATGATACAAAACATGAAACATAATTAAAGAACTAAGGGAAAACATAGACAAAGAGCTAATAGAAATGAGGAAATCAATATAAGAACAAAATGAGGATCTACAAAATGAGATATTGCAACTAAAAGGGAAAATAACTGAAATAAACACTATACAAGGACTTACAATAGAATGCTAAGCAATGTAAAAGAATAATGATGAATCTGTGAAACTCATCACAATATGGATAAACCTGGAGAACATTATGCTGAATTAAATGAGTCAATCACAAAGGACAAATATGGTCTGAGGCCACTATTATATAAAGTTAAGAAAAGATTAACACACAGAAACAAATAGTATTTGATGGTTACCGAGGATGGTAGTGGAAGGGAGAGAAAATCACTAACTAGATAGTAGATAATATATTAACTTGGGTAAATGGAAAGGCAATACACAATAAGGGGAAGGTCAGCACAACATGAGCAAGGCAAAGGAAGACACTGGAAGTATGCAAGAGTAAAAGGCAATGATAAATACTATTACATAAACAATCCTGCAATAACAGTAATAATAAACAATAATTTAGGAGTAGAACATAGGTAGATATGCAAACTGAATAGGTGTGGGATGGCATATAGGATTACACCCACAAGCATATATAGGTTTGGCAAAGGATATTTCTATATATGTATTTATATGTGCTACAAATATATCCAGGTGTATAGTAAACCATACAGGGGGAAGTTATGTAAACTTCTTAGCCATGGCCAAAGAGACCATTCCATATCCTACTTTGGTGAGTAGCAACTGTGGTCTTAAAAGCTTGTGAGTGGCTATCTAAGATTTAACTGTTGGTTTCTTTCCATCTGGAGCAAAGAAGAATGAAGAAAATCAAAGAGTCAAGGAAACAATTCGTCCATATTACTAATGGACCAAGTGAAACACAGCCTCCACCAGCCTGAAATGAGAATAACTAGATAGTGTCTGTCTACCGCTACCAACTGCTGTGATCACGATTACAATAGAAGGTTCTGGACAGACTGAGAGACAAGTGGAGAACAAAATTCAAAATCATAAAAAAAAAAAAAGATTTATTGGTCTGCTGGATCCCCTGAGATAATGGCCCTTAGACACCCTTCATACCTGGGACTGAACCCACCCCTGGGGGTCACCTTTTGCCAAACAATAGGCCTATAAAGTAAACAATAACATTCGTGAGGAACATACTTCTCAAAACAATCATACAAGACCAAAAAGTAGCATTTGCCCATAAAGTTCAGAAGGAAGGAAGGGGCAGGAAAACTGGGTGAATGGAATTGGAGAACCCAGAGTGTAGGTGGGAAGAGTGCTGCTACATGGACGGGATGCAACTAGTATCACAAAACAAAAATGTGTATAAATTGTTGAATGGGAAAATAATTTGCTAAAAACAAACAAACATACAAGAT
>NW_006921602.1:6093463-6095172 GCF_000298275.1 Orycteropus afer afer | reverse complement strand
TTCCTTCCGAGGAGTGGCTGGTGGGTTTGAACTGCCAGCCTTCTGGTTAGTAGTCAAGTGCCTTAGGCACTATGCTACCAGAGCTCCTAAAAAGTATTTAAGCAATAGAAAAAAAAAAAATAGAAGAAGTGACCAACAGATTTAATTAGTAAGAAGAACAAACCAGCAAATTAGAGGATAAGATAGTTAAAATTACGAAAATTGAAAAAGCAAAAAGAATGAAAATTAAAGAAGTTAAGCACAGTTTAATGGAATTAAGAGAAAACAAGAGACCTAACATGCATCATAGGAATTCCAGGAGATGAGCAAGAGAAAGGGACAGAAAGAATATTTGAAGAAATAAGAACAGAAATTTTCCCAATCTAATGAAGAACATGAATGTACAAATCCAAGAGGTCCAAAGAACTCCAAATAGGATAAACTCAAAGAGATCTACACCAAGACACTTCATAGTGACACTCTCAAAAAGTAACATTAAAGAGAGAATCCTGTAAGAGAGAAGCAGTCGCATACAAAGAGTCTTCAATAAGATCAAATGCTGATTTATCCTCAGAGACACTGGAGGCCAGAAGGCAGTGGAATAATATATTTAAAGTGCTGAAAGAAAAAAAAAAAACATCCACTAAGAATACTATATCCAACAAAACTATCCTTCGAGAATAAGGGTGAAATTAAAACATTCCCAAGCAAATGGAAGCTGAGAAAGTTTATATCTACCAGACCACGCCTACAAAAAATGTTGTTGTTGTTATGTGCCGTCGAGTCGGACCCGACTCATGGCGACCCCTCCTCGGGTTGCCCAGGCAGTATCACTACGGAAGTAGATTGCCCAATCTTCCTTCTGAGGAGTGGCTGGTCAATTTGAACCGCCAGCCTTCTGGTTAGCAGTCAAGTGCCTTAGGCACTAAGCTACCAGAGCTCCTCTACAAAAAATACTAATGGTAATTCTGTAGATGAAAGGGAAAAGACACTAGGAAGTAATTCAAAGCTGTACATAAAAAGAAAGATCCCTAATTAAAGGAAGGGCATAGAGAAGTATACTCAAAACTCACTGCCATTGAGTAATTTTGACTTGTAGCGACCCTTTTTGGGTTTCTGAGGTGGTAAATCTTTGCAGAAGTAGATTGCCTAGTCTTCCTTCCACGAAGTGGCTGGTGAGTTTGAACTGCCAACCTTCTGGTTAGCAGTCAAATGCCTTAGGCACTAGTCCACTAGAGCTCCTTATGGACAAGTATAAGGGCTGTGAATAAGGTATTCATGCCTGATTATTCTAAATGTTTTCTCCTTTATGTTTTTAAATAATAAATGTAAAAAGAAGCAAGGATAAAATTATGTTACAGGGCACATGAAATATAAAGACATAATTAGTGATAACAACAACAAAAAGGAGGGAAGAGAGGAATGGTACAGATATAGAATTTTTAATATGTTACTGAAGTTAAGTTGCTACCAACTTACCCTAGCATGTTATAAATACAGACTGTTAAATGTAATATTCATGGTACCGACCAAGTAAATATATTGAAAACCTCCACAAAAGGAAAGGAGAAGAGAACCAAAAAGGCTTACTACAATAAACCAGCAAAACACAATAGCAAGCACTAGTAAAGGACAAGGAGCTCTGGTAGCGTAGTGCCTAAGGCACTTGACTGCTAACCAGAAGACTGGCGGTTCAAACCCACCAGCCACTCCTTGGAAAGAAGGTTGGG
>NW_006921602.1:6065386-6088933 GCF_000298275.1 Orycteropus afer afer | reverse complement strand
AAAAAAAAAAAAAAAAGACAAAGAAGGCATATGACACTCAAATAAATAAATAAATAACAAAAATAGAAGTAAGTTACTGAAGTAAGTAATTTCTTACCAGTAATTATAGTGACTATAAATGAACTAAATATTCCAGTCAAAATGCAGAGAATGGCAGAATGGTTCAAAAAAAAAAAAGAAAAAAGAAAGAAAAGATCGAACTTTATGCTGTTTATGAGAGATACACCTTAAATCCAAGGACACAAATAGGCTGAAAGGTAAAGGATGGGAAAAAATATTCCATGTAAAGACACCCACTGCCCATTTATCACTATGGTTAAGTTCCAAAGACAAGTTATGTGAAAATGGAGGATAACCACATCAGATCACAAATGGATGATGAGTAGATCATTACATAGCTGCCAAATTACCTCATTATATAAGTGTCAAATTTTATCATTATATAACTGCCAAACCACTAAGAATCATGGCCCAACCACATTGACACATAACCTTAACCATCACAGGTAGAGTTACTTTTGCCTCGCACTTCAGCATTTGTTACTGCCAGAAGTATGACATTAATGCACAAAGTAATCGAATAGTAGATTTTTTATTATGGTCATAAACTCAAAAGTGTTGCATAACAACATATTGATAGGTAAATAGTAGGTATAATAACAAAAATGAAGTTGGTAGCAATCTTAGTATCAGATAAAGTAGTCTTTAAGATAAAATCTGTTAGAAGAGATAAAGACAGACATATAGTGATAAAAGGATCAATTAATCAAGCAGATTTAACAATCATAAATATATATGGACCCACATATTGTTGTTGTTATGTGCCATGGAGTCAGACCCGACTCACAGCGACCCCTCCTTGGGCTTCCCGGGCAGTATCACTATGTATGAAGTAGATCGCCCAACCTTCCTTCTGAGGAGTGGCTGGTGGGTTTGAACCACCAGCCTTCTGGTTAGCAGTCAAGTGCCTTAGGCACTATGCTACCAGAGCTCCCTGTACCCACATAGAGGAATCTAAATATTTAAAATAAACAGTGATAGAATGGAAAGGAGAAACAGTACTATAATAATAGTTCAAGACTTCAATACATTACTTTCAACGTTGGACAGAACATCTAGAAAGAGCAACAAGGAAAGAGGGGACATGAATGACACTATAAGCCAACTAGACTTAACAGACATATATAGAGCACTCCACCCAAAAACAGCACAATATACATACTACTCCAGTGCACATGGCTCATTTGCCAGGATAGACTACATGTTAGGTAACAAAGTCATGATAAATTTAAAGAGATTGAAATCATACAAAGAATTTCTCTATCCACAAGGGAGTGAAGCTAGAAATCAATAACAGGAAAAAAAAATATGCCAAAACCCTGGAACACACATAAACATATGGAAATTAAATAACACACTATTAAACTACTGATGGGTCAAGAAAGAAACCAAAAGAGAAATCACGTATTTCCTAGGATCAAAGGAATATGAAAGCACAACATACCAAACTTATGGGATGCAGCAAAGACAGTACTCAGAGGGAATCTTATAGCAAAAAATGCCTACATGAAAACAGAAGAATTATCGCAATCTTTGAAAAAGAAATAAGGAAAACAATACCATTGATAATAGCTACCAAAAAGATAAAATGCTTGCGAATAAATCTTACCAGGGACACAAAAGACCCATACAAAGAAAACTATAAAATACTACTACAAGAAACTATAAGAGAGCAAATAAATGGAAGAACATACCATGTTCCTGGATAGGAAGACTGAATGAACATTGTGAAAATGTCAATACTACCCAAAACAAGTACCATGAACTGCCAGAAGAATGAACAAATCTGTTGTGGAAGAAGTACAGCCGGAATGCTCCTTGGAAGAGAGAATGGCCAGACTTCATCTCACCTACTTTGATCATGTTGTCAGAAGGGACCTTCCCTGAAGAATCAGCAAAAAAGGGGCAGACCCTCAATGAGATGGATTGACACAGTGGCTGCAACGATGTGCTGAGGTGTAGCAAGGATTGTGAGGATGGCTCACCATCCGCAGTGTTTCATTCTCTTGTACACAGGGTCGCTATGAGTCGAAGCTGACCTGACGGCATCTAACAACAACAACCCAAAATAATCTCTAG
Organism: Orycteropus afer afer; assembly: GCF_000298275.1. Classification (NCBI taxonomy): domain Eukaryota; kingdom Metazoa; phylum Chordata; class Mammalia; order Tubulidentata; family Orycteropodidae; genus Orycteropus; species Orycteropus afer. The sequence goes on along the minus strand of NW_006921602.1, from coordinate 6,086,794 downwards.
ATTCAATGCAATCCTGATCCAGACTCATCAGCATTATTTAAGGACATGGAAAAAACAATCACTAATTTTAAATGGAAAGGAAGGAGTCCTCAGATAAGCAAAGCACTACTGAAGAAGAACAAAGTAGAAGTTATCACATTCCCCAATCTCAAAACCTACTATACAACCACAGACCAGTGGAACACAATTGAGAACCCAGAAATAAATGGCTGATCTTTGAAAAGGGGCCAAAATTCATTAAATGATGAAGTGACAGTCTCTTTAATAAATAGTGCTGGCAAAACATGTATCTATTTGTAGAAAAATGAAACAAGATCCATATCTCACACCATACATAAAAGCTCACTCAAGCTGAATCAAAGACCTGCAAGTATAAACTTCATTAAAGAAGCTGAAACCTGAAAGTATAAACTTCATTAAAGAAAAAGTAGGAGCAAACTTAGGGGCCCTAATATATGGCATAAATAGACTATCAAATATAACTAAAAATTTACAAATAGCTAAAGATAAACTAGATGACTAGGACCTTCTAAAACATAAATTCTTCTTCTTCTTCTTTTTTTTTTTTTAATTTTATTGTGATTTGAGTAAAAGTTTACAGAGCAAATTCATCTTCCACATAGCAGTTCACATACACTTTGTCTCATGACATTGACTGTAATCTCCCACCATGCAAAAGCTCTCCTCCCACTTCCTCCCCATAGTCACCTCTTCCCTGTGTCCTTCCCTCCCATCACTGCCCCCCGAGCTGTCTCCCTGTGCATACACAGCCCTTCTATTCTCCCATGATTGATTTCTCCAAGGAATGTATCCACCTAATGTAAATGTTCAGCTCATATGCCTGTCTTTTGTAAAACTTAAATTCTTATGGGCATAAAAGACTTCTACTCCAAAAGAGTAAAAAGAGAACTTACAGATTGGGAAAGAATATTCAGTAATGACATATCCAACAAGGGACTTGTCTCTGAAGGTTGTAGAAAACTAACACTTCAACATCAAAAAGATAAAAAATCCAATTAAAAAAAGGAGACATGAAAAGACATTTCACCAAAGCAGATAATCAGGCAGCCAACAAACATGAAGAAATGCTTATGATCATTAGCCATCAGAGATATGCAAATCAAAACAATGAGATGTCATCTCACCCCAACAATAATAGCAAAGTTCAACAAGATAGAAAATAAATGCTGGTGAGGATGTGGAGAGATTGGGACTCTCATACACTGCTGGTAGGACTATAAAAGTATACAACCACTGTGGAAAATGGTATGGCACTTCCTTAAAAAATTGGAAATAGAAATACCATCTGATCCAGCAATCCCACCACTAGGTATATATCCTAAAGAAGTGAGAATTGGGACATAAATAGATATATGCACACCCATGTTCATTGCAACACTATTCACAATAGTAAAGAGATGGAAACAACCTAAGTGCCCATAAACACATGAATGGATAACCAAACTATGGTACATACACACAATGGAATATTACACAACACTAAAGAATAATGAAGAATCCTCAAAACACCTCAAAATGTGGATGAACTTGAAGGATATTATGCTAAGTGAAATAAGTCAATCACAGAAGGACAAATATTGTATGAATCAACTATTATAAAAAATCAAGGAAGGATTTACACATGGAATGAAACTTCTTTGTTGGTTACCAGGGATGAGAGCGGAGTGGGGAGAAAATTGCTAGATAGGTAAGAGACAAGTATTGATTTGGATGAAGGGAAGGCAATATACCAAAAGCAAGTGACAAGCACAATAACACTAAGGAAAAGGAAGACACAGAGAAGTGTACAAGAGTTATAGACAACAAAGGTAAATGCTTTTACATACATAATACTGCATTATCAGTAATAACAAACATTAATCTATGGTGGATACATAGGTAGACAGGCTAAATGAGCAAGTATGGGTCGTAAAAGGCAAAAGGGAATGACCATGTATAAGTCTGGCAGATGATAATTCTACACATGTATTTGTATGTGCTAAATAAATGTCCATATATATAATAGAGTTAACAGGGGCAAAGTTACGGTATTTTCTTAGCCACAGCCAAACACCTTGAGACAGTGAGTTGCTTAGCCTGTGGGCTTGGGACCATGGTTGCAGGAGACATTAAGCTCAACTGGCATAACATACTACACAAAAACATTGTTCTACATTCCACTTTGGTGAGTAGCAACTGGGATCTTAGAAGCTTGGGAGTGGCCATCTAAGATGCAATAATTGGTCTCTCCTCATCTGAAGCAAAGAAAAATGAAGAAAATCAAAGATGCGTGGAAAAAATTAGTCCAAGGGTATAGAGGACCATGGGAACCTCAGCCTACATGACCCTGAGACCAGAAGCACTAGAGTGTGTCTGGCTACCACTGTCAACCACTCAGAAAAAGATCAAAATAGGAGATCCTGGATAAATTGGGAGAAAAATGTAGAACAAGACTCAAAATCATAAAAAAAGACCCAGGTTTACTGATATGATAGAGGCTGGTGAAACCTCTGAGACTACGGCCCTGATGACCTCTAGTCACCCTTCAGGCCTAAAATTGAATCCATTGCCATGGTTTCCAGCCAAACAACAGACAGGCCTGCAAAGTGAACAATTACAACAGGTACTCCTTAGAACAATCAACCATGGGAGATCAGAAGGGCAACATTTCCACAGGAAGATAGCTCAGAGGGCAAGAATGCATAGGAAAGAAGGACACAGGGAAAAGGTAACCAAAGGAAAGTGGGAAGAGAGCTGTTACATTAGATTGCAATCAATGTTATGAAACAAAATGTGTATGAACTATTGAATGGAAAATGAATTTGCTCTGTAAACTTACACCCAGATCACAATTTATAAAAAGAAAAAGAAGAGGAAGAATGATTTCAAATCAACAGCCTAACTCAATAACTCCAGTAACTAGAAAGAGGAGAACAAACTAAGCCTAAATCTACCAGAAGAAAGGAAATATCAAAGATCAGAGCATAAATAAATAAAATTGAAAACAGAAAAACAAAAGACAGAATCAATAAAATCAGAAATTAGTTCTTTGAAAAGATCAATAAAATTGACAAACCTTTAGCTAGACTGACAAGGAAAAGAGAATAAATGAAAATAATCAAAATGAAAAAATAAAACAGAGGATGTTATAATGGACCTGAGAGGAATAAACAGAATTATGACAGAAGATTATGAACAAGTGTATACAGCAACAAACTGGAAAACCTAGATGAAATGGACAAATTCTTAAAAGTACAAAACCTACTCAAACTGACTCAGGAGGAAATAGAAAGCTTCAACAGACCCATAACAAGTGAAGAGATCAAATCAGTGATCAAAAATCTCCTAAGAATAAAAAGGCCTGGATCAGATGGCTTCAGCAGGAGTTTCACCAAACATTTAGAGAAGAACTGACACCAATACTATTTAAACTCTTTCAAAAGGTAGAGAAGGAATGTTGTTGTTGTTATGTGCCATTGAGTTGGCTCCAACTCATAGTAATGCTATGTACAAGAGAACGAAACACTGCCCAGTTATTCTCCATCTTCACAACCCTTGCTATACTTGAGCCCATCATTCCAATCTACCTTGTTGAGGGTCTCCCCCTTTTCCACTGACCCACCACTTTACCAAGCATGATCTCCTTCTCCAGGGACTGGTCCTTTCTGACAACAAGACCAAATGCTCCTCCCAAGAAGCATTCCAGCTGCACTTCTTCCAGGATAGATTTGTTTGTTCTTCTGGCAGTCCATGGTATTTTCAGTATTCTTTGCCAACACCACAATTCCATAGCATCAACTCTTCTTCAGTATTCCTTATTCATTGTCCAGCTTTCACAAGCAAATGAGGCAACTTAAAATACCATGGCATAGGTTAGACACACCTTAATCTTCAAAGTGACATCTTTATTCTTCAACACTTTAAAGAGTTCTTTTGCGACAGATTTGCCCTGTGCAGTATGACGTCAGATTTCTTGACTGCTGCTTCCATGAGTGTTGATTGTGGATCCAGGTAATATGAAATGTTTGACAACTTCAATTTCCAGTTATCATGATGCTGCTTATTGGTCTATTTGTTAGGATTTTAATTTTCTTTATGTTGAGGTATAATTCATATTGCAGACGTAATCATTAATTATCAGTAAGTGCTTCGAGTCATCTTCACTTTCAGCAAGCAAGGTTGTGTCATTTTTGTAATGTAGGCTGTTAATGAGTCTTCCTCCAATCCTGAAGCCATGTTCTTCTTCAGATAGTCCAGCTTATTATATTATTTGCTCAGCATACAGACTGAATAAGTACAGTGAAAGGATACAACCCTGACACACACCATTCCTGATTTTAAACCTTGCAGCATCCCCTTGTTCTGTTCAAACAACAGCCTCTTGGTCTATGTACGGGTTCCTCATGAGCATAATTAAGTGTTCTGGAATTCCCATTCTTCGCAATGTTATCCATAATTTGTTATGATCCACACAGTTGAATGCCTTGTATACATAGTCAATAAATCACAAGTAAACATCTTTCAGGTGGAATTCATCTTTCAGGTAAACATCTTTCTGGAAGAAATTCCTTCTTATAAGCAAGCATAACCCTGATACCCAAACTAGACAAAGATACCACAAGAAAAGAACACTACAGGCCAATATCTCTTACAAATATAGATGCAAAAATCCCCAATACTAGTGAACAGAGAGGAGCTCTGGTAGTGTAGCACCTAAGGCACTTGACAGCTAACCAGAAGGCTGGCGGTTCAAACCCACCAGCCACTCCTTGGAAGGAAGTTGGGCAATCTCCTTCCATAGACATACTTCCTTGGAAAACCAAGGAGGAGTCACTATGAGTTGGGTCCAACTTGACGGCAAATAACAACAGCAACAACAGTGAACAGAATCTAACAGCATATTTTAAAAAAGTCATACACCATGACGAAAAAGGGGAAGGCGCTTAACAAGATGGATTGATACAGTGGCTGCAACGATGGGCTCAGGTACAGCAAGGATCATGAGGCTGACACAGGACCAGCCAGTGTTTTGTTCTGTTGTACACAGCATCACTGTGAGTTGAAGACAACTCGACAGCACCTAACAACAACATGACCAAGAGGTATTTATTCCAGGGATGCAGGGAGAATTCAACATTAGAAATCCATCAACATAATACACCATGTCAATGGAACAAAGGAAAAGAGCCATGCAATCATCTCTATATGTGGTAGTTAAGGTTGTATGTCAACTTGGGTGGGCCTGGTTGAGTGCCTGGGCGGCTGGATGTAGTTATTCTCCATGATGAGACTCGTAATCAACTCCATGGTGGAATCTACTGGAGCAGCTGAGTAGCTGTTTTAGAGATGTGGTCTACTTCCAGTATGTAAGAAGCAACTTTGAGGAAGGTTTCTAGCTTTTGGCATGCTTGAATCCTGCACGTAGCCAAGTCATTACTCAGCAGCCTGCCATGCTCTACCAATCCTGGGACTTTTTCTGGACTTGAATTAGTGGCCTGCCATGTAGGTTGGTAATATTAGGACTGTGCCTTTTTACTTGTTGACCTTGGGTTTGACGGCCTCAGCAGCCGGCAGCTGCCTGAATGAAGAAAGCCTCCAGCTTCAGTGGGCCAGAAGCAAGAGGCAGAGCTGAAGCTCAAGGTTGAGGGGCTTTCACCCAGCCCATAAAGCCTGGCACTTTGAACTCAGAGTTCCAGCCTCTAAAACTGTAAACTCCTGTTTACTGAAGCCATCCCATTTGTGGTATTTTCTGTTAGAGCAGCACGAAGTAACCAAAACACTATAGATGCAGAAAGAAAAAAGCATTTGATAAAATTCAACACCATTTCTTGATGGAAACCCTAAAGATAATTGGAATAGAAGGGAAATTCCTCAATATGATTCAGGGCGTATATGAAAAGTCAACAGCCAACATTGTACTTTAATGGAGAAAAACTGAGAGCTTCCTTCTTGAAATTGGGAACAAGACAAGGGTGCCCACTCTCACCACTTCTATTCAATATTGTATTAGAAGTCCTACCCAGAAAAGTAAGACATTACTGAATACTTTGATCAAAGATTACACAGAAGAATCTTGATCCAAAGAGGGAAAATGCAGAACAGAATTTCAAATTCTCATGGAATCCAGACTTCCTGGAGCCATGCAGGTTGGATGAACCTCTCAAACTACTTCCCTGAGATAATCTTTAAACTTAAACCAAAAATATCCCCTGAAGTCTTCTTAAAACCAAACAGTAGTTTAGCTTAACTAGTATAAAAGGTGTGCCTTGAGTGCAATGCTCTTTTAAAAACTATCCATATGTAATCAAACCGACAACAGCAATTTTAAATATTAGATAGGAACCTTAAGGGGCAGTGAACTTATGTTGATGGGGGAGGAACAACTCAGAAAAGGAGAGTGAGAATAATTGCACATTTCAATGTAATCAATGTCACTAAATGGTACATGTAGAAACTGCTGAATGGGTGTATGTTTTGCTGTGTATATTCCCAACAGCAACACATTAAGTAATTTTTTTAAACTTGTGAGATGCAGCTAAAGCAATATTTAGAAGTAAATTTATAAGTATAAACTGAACTTCAATTAATAATTAAAACAACTCAAACTAGGGATTGGAGGGAACTTCTTCAATCTAAGAAAATCTTACAGCTAGCATCATACTTAATGGTGAAATATTAAATTATATTCCCCTAAAGTCAGGAAGCAGGTCAGGATGTTCGTTATTATCACTTCTATTCACTATTGTATTGCTGTGCTAGCCAGTGTGATAAGGCAAGAAAAAGAAAGAAAAGATACACAGATTGGAAAGGATGAATCAAAACTGTCATTAGTTGTAAATAACATGATTATTTACACTAAAAATATAAAATAATCTAGGAAACAATTACTAGAACCAAATAGTGAATCTAACAGCATTACATGATACAAGGCAATATGTTGTTGTTGTTGTTATGTGCCATCGAGTCAAACCCGACTCACAGTGACCCCTCCTTGGGTTTCCAAGGCAGTATCACTACGGAAGTAGGATTGCGCAACCTTCCTTCTGCGGAGTGGCTGGTGGGTTTGAACTGCCAGCCATCTGGTTAGCAGGCAAGTGTCTTAGCCACTATGCTACCAGAGCTTCCAAATAGTGAATCTAACAGCCTTACATGATACAAGGCAATATACACAAATCAATTCATGGAATAGAACACTTGATATTACTGAGGTAATATTTTTTCAAATTTTCTAAAATTTGATCTATAGATTCAGCATAATCCCAATTTAAAAAAAAATCCTAGCAGCATTTTTTTTTTTTTTTTTGGTAGAAATAAACAAGCACCTTCTAAAGTTTATATGGAAATTCAAGGTACTTAGAAGACACAATCTTAAGAAAGATCAATGTTGGATGAATCACAAAAGCTGTATGTTGAGCTAAAGAAACCAGACACCAATGAGTTTACACTTATGATTCCATTTATATGAAATTCAAGAACAGTCAAAACTAAATTGTGGAGATTAAAATTAAAATAGTTGTTGCCTTGGAGTGGGGGTGGAGATTGACTGGAAAGGGGTAGGACAGAACTTTCCAGGGTACAGAGATATTTTGTATCTTGATTGGGTGGTGGTTATGTCAGTGTATATATTTGTCAAAACTCATCAAACTATACGCTTAAAATCTATGTATATTATTTTTCAAAACTATCCCTCAATTAAAACTAAAAAAAAATGTCCTATTCACTAAAGCATCAACAGTGGTTACCCTTAGGGGGTGGGATTCTTTCACTGTTCACATTTTTTATTTCTGTAATGTTTAATTTTTTTCAACAAGCATGTCTTAATTACTAAAAAGAGATACAATTAGGATCTAAAACTATAATTACATAATGACAGGATTGGTCCAAATGGTACTGAAGCAACTGGTTAATGATTTGGTGGAAAATCAAGTTAGATCTTCTCTTTTTATTATATATAAAAAGATAAGTCAAAGAGTTAATGTATAAAATCAAAATTTAAATCAAGCCATTTATATAGAAAATAGAAATGAACGTTTATCTGATTTCTAAATGGCAAAGAAACTTTGAAAATTAAAAGCAATGTTAGGAAGTCTATAGAATTTTTTGCTACATCAAACTTAAATTTTATGTAATAAAATAGAAACAAAACTAAACGTAAAAAGGAAGTTGGGGGGGATTTGCCAAAACATAACAATATTTGAAAAATTTATAGGCAAAAGATTTGAATCCTAGAAAAGAAGGCAGGAAGTGTAGAAGGAGGGAGGGAGGGACAAGAAAAAGAAGTAGGAAGGGAAGGAGGGAAGGAAGGAAAAGGAAAGAAAGAAGGAAGAGAAGTTAGGGAGGGAGAGAAAGAAGAGGAGGGAACACAGATGGCTAATCAACAGGTGAATAAAAAATAAACCTGAATTTTTACCTATCAATTTATCAAATAGTTGTTGTTCTGTGCCCTCGAGTAGGACCGGACTCATAGCGACCCCTCCTTGGGTTTCCAAGACAGTGTCACTACGGAAGTAGATTGCCCCAACCTTCCTTTCGAGGAGTGGCTGGAGGGTTTGAACCACCAGCCTTCTGGTTAGCAGTCAAGTGCCTTAGGCACTACGCTACCAGAGCTCATTTCATGGCATGCATGGACTGGCAAAACCAATTCTTACTGTGTGTAGGGGTATAAATTGCTACATTTCTGAAAAACAATCTACCGTTGTGTGTCAATAATCTTATTATGTTAATATTCTTTGAACCAGAAATATCACTTTTTGGAATCTGCCTAAAGGAAATAATCAGAAAAGTAAAAAAAATGGTAATGATAATAATAATAATAACAGCAAACATTATGGGAGTAATTCATTAAATGACATATCCGTTTCATGGAATATTATTTTACCATTAAATAGTGTTCACACTGAGTTTTTTTTTTTTTTTTACAGTAAGCTTTTATTGACATGTTTTTCTTATTTTAATAGTGATTTATTATTATTTTTTTAATACTCATAATAAATTAAGGATAGCAAAGCTGGACTAGAGTTTGGCTTCTGAAAAGAAACTCCCTAGTGGTGAAAAACACTGTCTGCCTCTAGACACATCATATGTTTTTCCCCTTCGTTGTATTTTAAATATAGTAAATGTTAAATAGTTTAATATAGAATTAGGGGCTTACACGGTTGTCGAAACAGCGGAGGGCGCGGAGCTCAGGGCAGCTGCCGCAAAGGTGGGAGAGGTAGACGCTGAAGGTCTCAGCCCGAAGCAGGTGGCTCTTGAGAGAGAGCTTGCCTGGAAGCCTCGGTGAATCTCATATTTGCTCAGCATCTGGCTGTTACCACCTCTGGAAAATAATACCTTCCCCTTCCCTTCCGCCTTCCAAATTTACCCTTAATTCCTCTCACTGGCAAACTCTAACCTGGAAGGGGGTGGCGGAATGCTGGGAAATGTAGTTTCCTGGTGCCCTGCATTGCGGAGGAGGGGTGGGAGTGATGGTGAGTGCTACAACATACTATCCCACACAACATGCCAGATCTAAGAATCATCTCATACCTGCTTGTCAGAGGCAGAAAGGCCATAGGGTTAGGATTGAGTAGAAAATAATCTGGATTATTTCATTGCCACAATAATTCATTGTTTTTGTAGCATTTCCAGCTTATTTTATTACAAATATGACAAACAAACCACTACAAAGAGTTGTACAATTTAAGCCAGGTTATAAAATTTTTAAGAAAATGACAACATTTTCAGAAACTATTCAACTGAAACCCACATGCAATGCTGGTGGTGGAATTTTAAAATGGTGCAGCCACAGTGGAAAACAGTTTGGTAGTTCCTCAAAAATTCAAACACAGAGTTACAATATAAATAACCCAGAATCTCCACTCTTGATATACACCCAAGAAAATTATAAATACATATTCACATCAAAATATGTACATGAATGTTCATAGCAGCATTATTTATAATAGTCAAAAAGTGGAAATATATGTCCAACAATTAATGAATGAATAAACAAAATTTGGTATTATACATCCAATGGAATATTATTTAGACATAAAAATAAATGAAGTCTCTATTGACCTGGAGCAACAGAGGAAGGAATAGGAGGAGGATATAGAATGAGTAGCTAATTACTTCTATGAATAACTGCTTTTTTTGCTATGAAACCAGAACTGGATGGTGCCCAGCTACTGTTACTGAATATTTTAATCAAAATTTCATAGGAGAATCCTGATCAAAAGGGGGAAAATGAAGAACAGAATTTTAAATTCTCATGGACTATATATGGACTTTCTGGAACCATGGAGGATAAATGAGCCCCTGAAACTATTGCCCTGAGATAATCTTTAAACCTTAAACCAGAAATATCTCCTGAAGTCATCTTAAAATTGAATAATAATTTAGCTTAACTAGTAGAAAAGGTCTGCCTTCAGCATTATGCTCTTTTAAGAACTATTTATATGAGGTCAGATTGACAACACCAACTTGAAAGATTAGATAGGAACCTAAGGGGACAGTGAGTTTATGTTAATGAGGGAGGAACAACTCAAGAAAGGAGGGTGAGAATGGTTGCACAACTTGAAGAATGTAATGTGTCCCTAAATTGTACATGTAGAAGTTGTTGAATTTGTGTCTGTTTTTCTATGTATAATCTCAACAGCAAAAATAAAATATAAATAAAATTTAGAAGAGATAAAAAGAAATGATGTGTTGATACATGCTACAACATGCATGAACCTTGAAAATATTACCCATTTATCTAAAATGTCAAGACAGGCAAATATATAGAGACAGAAAGTAGAGTAGTCAGGAGATGAGGGGAGGAGAAAGGAGAGTAACTGCTAGTGAGTACCAGGTTTCTTTTGGGAGTGATAAAAATGTTTTAAAATTAGATAACAGTGATGGTTGTACAAGCTTGTGGACATCCTAAACCAATTGAATCATACACTTTTAAAAGGTGAATTATATCTCAATTAAAAAAAAAAAAAACTGTCCACTGAGAGACCCTAGCAGCACAAGCACACTTGACATCTGGAAATTGGCTTCTAAATCTCTTCCTTTACTAAAACGAACCCAGTCTAGTGCAGAGAAAGTACCAAGTGAACCTCTGACATTTCGTTGTGCCAGAAAGCTCATCATTCACTGAGCACATTTTCATTGTGGAAAGAGACAATGGAGAAGCTCAGTGTCATCACTCAGAACAAGACTGGGGCTGACTGCATCAATGCTCATATGCAAGTTCAAGTTGAATCTTGAATTAAAACAAGGCCATGAGAGCCAAAGTATGACTTTGAGTATATCCCACTTGAATTTAGAGACCATCTCAAGAATATATTTGACACACTGAACACTAATGATCAAAGACCAGACCAGTTGTCTGATGACATCAAGAACATAATACTTGTGAAAAGCATAAAAAGACAGGAAAGAGAGAAAAGACCAAAATGGAGGTCAGAAGAGATTCTGAAACTTGTTCTTGAATGGAGAGTAGCTAAAGCAAATGGGGAGCTCTGGTAATGTAGTGCCTAAGGCATTTGACTGCTAACCAGAAGACTGACGATTAAAATCCATCAGCCACTCCACAGAAGGAAGGTTGGGCAATTGACTTCCATGGTGATACCACCTCAGAAACCCAAGGAGGGGTCACCATGAGTTGGGTCTGACTCGATGGCACATAACAGCAACAACAATAACAAAGTCAACAGAAGAAATGATGAAGTAAAAGAGCTGAACAGAAGATTTCAAAGGGTGACCCAAGAAGACAAAGTAAAGTATTATAATGAAGTGTACAGAAAAGCTGGAGTTAAAAAGCCAAAAGGGAAGAAATACTTGGCATTTCTCAAGCTGAAAGAACTAAAGAAAAAAATCAAGCCACCAGTTGCAATATTAAGTATTCCATGGGCACAATAAAGGCTTTCTGGTGGCATAGTGGATAAGACATCTGCTGCTAACCAGAAGGTCAGTGGTTCAAATCCACCAGCCACTCCATGGAGGAAAGATGGGGCGATCCAATTCTGTAAAGATTAACAGCCTCAGAAACTCAATGGCAGTTGCCATGAGTCAGGGCAGTGACTTGGACATGAGGGCAGTGAGCTTGAGTTTCTGTTTTTATGGGCAAAATACTGAATAATGCAGGAAGCATCAAAAGAAGACGGAAGGAATACACAAAGTCACTGTACCAAAAAGAACTGTGCAACATTCAACCATTTCAGGAGGTAGCATATGATCAAGAACCATTGGTACTGAAGGAAGAAGTCTAAGCTGCACTGAAGGCACTGGCAAAAAAACAAAGCTCCAGGAACTGATGGAATACAATTGAAATGTTTCAACAAACAGATGCAGGACTGGAGGCACTGCAAGAAATTTGGAAGACAGCTACCTGTCTATGCCAAGGATTTGGAAGATAGCTACCAGGCCAACTGACTGGAAGAGATCCATGTTTGTGCCCATTCCAAAGAAAGATGATCCAATAGAATGCAGAAATTATTGAACAATATTATTAATTTCACACACAAGGAAAATTTTGCTGAAGAGAATTCAAAAATGGTTACAGCAGTACATTGACTGGGAACTTCTAGAAATTCAACCTGGATTCAGAAGAAGACATGGAAGTAGGGATATCATTACTGATATCAATGGATCTTGGCTGAAAGCAAAGAATACCAGAAATGTATTTACCTGTGTTTTATTGACTATGCAAAGGCATTTGTGGCAGTTAAGGTTGTGTGTCAGCTTGGCTGGGCCTGGTTTTGAGGGGCTGGGCAGCTGGATGTAGTTATTCCCCATGTTGGGATTGGTAATCAACTCCATGGTGGAATCTACTGAAGCAGCTGAGTAGCTGCCTTAGGGATGTGGTCTGCTTCTAGTATATAAGAAGCAGCTTTGAGGAAGGCCTCTAGTTTTTGGCACACCTGTACCCTTCATGTAGCCAAGTCTTCATTTAGCACCCTGCCATGTTTCTTGCTGATCTTGGGGCTGTCTCTGGACTTGAACTAGTGGCTTGACATGTTGTTTGGTAATATTGGGACTGTTCCATTTCATTTGTCTACCTTGGGCTTGTTAGCCTCAGCATCCAGCTTCTGCCTGAGTGAAGAGACAGCTGTAGCTCCAGTGGGCTGGGAGCAAGAGGCAGAGCTGAAGCCTAGGGTCAAGGGGCTTTCACCAAGCCCCTAGAGGTTGGCACTTTGAACTCAGACTTCTAGCTTCCAAAACTGTAAGGGAATAAACTCCTGTTAAAGTTTTCCACCTGTGGTATCTTCTGTTAGAGCAGCACTAGGTAGCCAAAACAGCATTCAACTGTGTGAATCATAACAAATTATGGATATCATTTTAAAGAATAGAGATTCTAGAACAATTAATTGTGCTCACGAGGAACCTGCACATAGACCAAGAAGCAGTAGTTCCAACAGACAAGGGGACACTGCATGGCTTAAAATCAGGAAAGGTGTGTGTCAGGATTGTATCGTTCCACCATACTTATTCAATCTGTATGTTGAGCAAAGAATCCTAAAAACTGGACTATATGAAGAGACTCATTAACAACCTGAAATATGCAGATGACACAACTTTGCTTGCTGAAAGGAAAAAAGACTTGAAGCACTTACTGATAAAGATCAAAAACTGTAGACTTCATTATGGATTACGCTTTAACATAAAGATTAGGACTAATAGAGATTGGTGGAACTCCCAAGACTATGGCCCCGAATTACCCTTCAGACCTGGAATTGAACTCACTCCTGTGGTTTAACTGTCAGTCAAACAGTAGACAGGCCTACAAACTGAACACCTATTCTAGGGAGATATACTCCTTAAAACAATCAACCATGGGAGATCAGGAGGGCAGCATTTCCACAGGGAGAAATGTAGGGAGGCAGAAATTCATAGGAAAGAAGGACACAGGGAAAAGGTAATAACAGGGAGGAAGTGGGATGAAACTAGTTACATTGTGGGGAATGTAACCAGTGTCACAAAATGAAATGTATATGAACTGTTGAATGTAAAGCAAATCTGCTTTGTAAAATTTCACCCAAATCACAATAAAAAGTTTTTAAAAACAAAAATCCTCAGAACTAGACAAATGAGCAATATAATAGATGGATAAAATATTGAAGTTGTCAAGAATTTCATTTTAATTTTGGTCAATGACATGAGACAAAGTATATGTGAACTGCTGTATGAAAAGTGAATTTACTCTGTAAATCTTCACCCAAATCCTAATAAAAAAAAAAAAAAAAAAAGAATTTCATTTTAGTTAGATCCACAATCAACACCCATGGAAGCAACAGTCAGGAAATCAAATGACATATTGCATTGGGCAAATCTGCTGCCAAAGACCTCTGTGAAGTGTTCAAAGGTGTCTTTTGGAGGACTAAACTGTGCCTGACTGAAGTCATGTCATTTTCAATTGCCTCACATGCATGCGAAAGCTGGTCAACGAATAAGGAGGACCAAAGAACTTATGCCTTTGAATTGTGGTGTTGGCAGAGAATATTGACTATAGCATGGACTGCCAGATGAACAAACAAATCTCCCTTGGAAGGAGTACAGCCAGAATGCTTCTTACAAGGTAGGGTGGCTAGACTTTGTCTCCCATACTTTAGGCATTTTATCAGGAAGGACCGGACACTTCTGCTTGGGAAAGTAGAGGGTCAGCAAAAAAGAGGAAGATCTTCAATAAGAAGGATTGACATAGTGGCTGCAACAATGGGTTCAAACACAGCAGTGATTGTGAGGATGGTGCAGGACTGGGCAGTGTTTTGTTATGTTGTACATAGTGTTGCTATGAGTCAGAACCAATTCGACAGCACCTAACAACAAACAACAGCATCATAGAAATAATTGGTTCAAGCAACAGTTGGCAATACATGCTACAGCCATTAGGAAGGTAAATACATATATGGTGCCAAAGTATTCTCCCACAGATTACTTATTAAGTCCAGATGAAAATATGTATCTTTGCTTTGGAGAAGTCTGGCAGTCACTACCTATATTAGTTTCCTAGGGCTGCCATAGCAAATCAGTACACACTGGGTAGCTTACAACAACACAAATTTACTTTCTCACAGTTCTGGGGACTAGAGACCCAAAATCAAAGAGTCAGCAGGCCCATTTTCTCTCTTAAGGTTCTGGATAAGAATCTGATCCATGCCTTTTCTTAGTTTCTGGTGTTGCTAACATTTGATATTCCTTGGATGGTAGATGATGCATCATTCCAATCTGCCTCCATTTCTCCCTATGATGTTCTTCCCTGCGTGTGTCTCTGTGTCTCTTCTCTTATCAGGTTGTTGTTGTTGTTGTTATGTACTGGACCCAACTCATAGCGACCCCTCCTTAGAAACCCCTCCTTGGGTTTCCGAGGCAGTATCACTACGGAAGTAGATTGCCCCATCTTCCTTCCAAGGAGTGGCTGGTGGAATTGAACTGCCAGCCTTCTGGTTACCAGTCAAGTGCCTTTAGGCACTACGCTACCAGAGCTCTTATCAGGACACCAGTCATATTGAGTTAGGTCCCACCCTAATGACCTCATCTCAGTTAGATTACATCTACAAAGACCCTATTCCCAAATAAAGTCACATCCATAGGTACCAGGGATTAGGACTTCAACATACATTTTGAGGGACACAATTCAACACATAACACCACTTTAAACAAATGATTGAACTTAGCATCACTAACAGTGGTAAAACATGATATGGGATGCAATATAAAGTACACAGCATCACCTATTAAGTATTCTTATAAAATGTGTAACCTAAATGTAACTAAGTTTCTCTAGACCTAATCTCCATTTTACAGGAATTCAGAGAACAGTTAAGCACACCATATAGGATGTTCTACAAAATGATTTACCTGAAATCTTAAAAAATGCATGCCATAGGGCTAAAAAAGAGAGAAAAACAAACAAACAAAGGGACTGCTATAGATGAAAGGAAATTGGTCAGATTTAGTTAAAGGACAACAACATCCATTCATCCATTGATGGACATTTGGTTGTTTCTACCTTCTGACTATTGTGAATAATACTGCTGAGAAAATGTTTTACTTCTCTTAGAATCCAGATTTCTGGGTCCATGGAATTGGGGTGACCCATTCAGACTATCTGCCCTTAGGTATCCTTTTGAACCTTTAGCCTTTAAGGAATTCTATTTCTTAAACTCACCTTCAAGTTAAACAATAGAGTAGTAGGCAGCTTAGCAGAGATCATTTTGCTTTAGACACCGGCTTCTTTTGCGGAACTATCTGTGTGCAACCAGTTTCCAGGAACAGGAAGCCCAGAATCTGACTGGAAAATGTCCCGAGTGACTGTATTTCTACAACTGACCCACCCTGGAGCCCTGTACACGTTCTGATGTTCTCTCCTAAGAAATTAACATGACACTGACTTGTATAATCTGTGTTGACTCTCCCCTCTTTGGAGCACCTTCTTGATACTTTCTGGGTTAACTGTCTCATTTGAATTATATCTTGTTGTTATTTTGTTTTTGTTAGGTGCCATCCAGTCGTGTCTGATTCATAGCAACCCTACGCACAGCAGAATGAAACACCACCCCGTCCTGCACCAGCTTCACCATCCTTGCTATACTTGAGCCCATCGCCACTGCCACTGTGTCAATCCATCATGTTGAAGGCCTTCCCGTCTTTTGTCGACCCTCCACCTTACCAAGCATGACATCCTTCTCCAGTGAATGGTCCCTTCTGACAACATGACCAAAGTATGTGAGACGAAGGCTGGCTATTCTTGCTTCCAAGGAGCATTCTGGCTGCACTTCCTGCAGGACAGATCCGTTAGTTCTTCTAGCAGTCCATGGTACTCAGCATTCTTTGCCAGCACCGCAACTTGAAGGCAACCACTCTTCTTCGGTCTTCCTTATTCATTGTCCAGCTCTCACATGCATATGAGACGACTGAAAATACCATGGCTCATGTCAGGTGCACCTTAGTCCTCAAGGTGACATTTTTGCTCTTCAGCACTTGAAAGAGGTCCTTTGCAGCCAATTTGCCCAGTGCTATACATCGTCTGATGTCCTGACTGCTGCTTCCATCGACATCAATTGTAGAACCAAGCAATGTGAAGTCTTTGACAACTTCCATCTTTTCTCCGTTCATCATGATGCTGCTTATTGGTCCAGTTGTGAGGATTTTGTTTTCTTTATATTGAGATGTAATCCATACTGCAGACTGTATTCTTCAATCTTCATCAGTAAGTGCTGCAAGTCATCCTCACTTTCAGCAAGCAAAGTTATGTCATCAGTGTATCACAGGTTGTTAATGATTCTTCCTCCAATCCTGATGCCATATTCTTCTTCGTATAATTCAGCTTCTCAGATTATTTGCTCAGCATACAGATTGAATAAGTATGGTGAAAGGATACAACTCTGATACACTTCCTTCTTGATTTTAAGCCATGCAGTGTCCCCTTGTTCTGCTCGAATGACAGCCTTCTGGTCTATGTACAGGTTCCTCATGAGTACAACTAAGTGTTCTGGAATTCCTATTCTTCTCAATGTTATCCATAATTTGTTATGATCCCCACAATCAAATGCTTTTGCATAGTCAATAAAACACAAGTAAACATCTTTCTGATATTCTTTACTTTGAGCCAAGATCCATCTGACATCAGCAATGATATTCCTTGTTCCATGTCCTCTTCTGAATCCAGCTTGCATTTCTGGAAGCTCTCTGTCAATATACTGCTGCAACTGTTTTTGAATTATCTTCAGTAAGATTTTACTTGTGAGTGATAATAATGATATTGTTTGATAATTTCCACATTCTGTGGGATCACCTTTCTTTGAAATGGGTACAAATATGGATCTCTTCCAGTCAGTTGGCCAGACAGCTGTCTTCCAGATCTCTTGCCATAACTGAGTGAGTGCCTCCAGCAGGGCATAGATTTGTTGAAACATCTCAATGGGTATTCCATCATCTTCTGGAGCCTGTTCTTCACCAATTCCTTCAGTGCAGCTTCAACTTCTTCCTTCAATACCATTGGTTCTTGATCATACACTACCTCCTGAAATGGATGAACATCAACCAATTCTTTTTGGTACAGTGACTCTTTGTATTCCTTCCATTTTATTTTGATGTTTCCTGCATCATTCAATATTTTGCCCATAGAATCTTTCAATATTGCAACTTGAGGCTTAATTTTTTTCCTCAGGTCTTTCAGCTTGAGAAATGCTGAGCATTTGGTTTTCTAACTCCAGACCTTTGCACATTTCATTATAATAATTGGCTTTGTCTTCTCAAGCTGCTCTTTGAAATCTTTTGTTCAGCTTTTTTATCTTGTCGTTTCTTCCATTTGCTTTAGCTACTCTCCACTCAAGGACAAGTTTCAGAGTCTCTTCTGACATCCATTTTGGTCTTTTATTCCTTTCTTGTCTTTTTAATGACCTCTTGCTTTCTTCATGTATGGTTTTCTTGATGTCATCCCACAATTCCTCTGGTTTTCAGTCAATGGTGTTCAATGCATCAAATCTATTCTTTAAATGGTCTCTAAATTCAGGATGGATATCATCAAGGCCTTATTTTGGCTCTCATGGACTTGTTTTAATTGTCTTCAACTTTAATTTGAACGTACATATGAGCAGTTGATTGTTCCACAATCAGCTCCTGGCCTTGTTTTGGCTGAAGATATTGTGCTTTTCCATGGTCTCTTGCCACGATGTAGTCAATCTGATTCCTACGTATTCCATCTGCGAAGTCCATGTGTACAGCCATCAGTTATGTTGTTGGAAAAAAGATATTTGCAATGAATAAGTTGTTGGTCTTGCAAAATTCTGTCATGTGATCTCCAGCGTTATTTCTGTCACTAAGACCATATTTTCCAACTACTAGTAACTCTTCTTTGTTTCCAACTTTTTCATTCCAGTCACTAGTGATAATCAACACATCTCGACTGCATATTCAGTCAATTTCAGACTGCAGAAGTTTGCAGAAATCTTCAATTTCCTCATATATGGCTTTTGGTGGTTGGTGCGTAAATTTGGATAATAGTAGTATTAACTGGTCTTCCTTATAGGCATATGGATGGATATTATCCTATCACTTACAGTGTTGTACTTTAGGACAGATCTTGAAACAGTCTTTGTAATGATGAATGCCATGCCATTCCTCTTCAATTTGTCATTCCCAGCATAGTAGATCATATGGTTGTCTGATTCAAAATGGCCAAAACTGGTCCATTGCAGCTCACTAATGCCTAGAATACTGATCTTCATGTGTTCCATTTCATTTTTGATGACTTCTAATTTTCCTAGATTCATACTTCATACATTACATGTTCTGATTATTAATAGATGTTTGCATCTGTTTCTACTCATTTTGAGTCATGCCACATCAGCTAATGGAAGTCCCGAAAGTTTTACTCTACCCATACTGTTAAGGTTGTCTCTACTCTGAGGAGTCAGCTCTTCCCTAGTCAAATTTTGAGTGCCTTCCAATCTGATGGGTTCATCTTCTGCCACTATATCAGACAATGTTTCAGGGCTGTTCATAAAGTTTTCCAGTAATATATCTGACAGTGTTTCACTGATATCCATAAGGTTTTCACTGGCCAATTGTTTGAGAAGTGGATGGCCTCTTCCTTCTTCTGGGTCTGTCTTAGCCTGAAAGCTCTGCTGAAACCTGTCCACCATGGGTGACCCTGCTGGCATTTTACAACACTGATGGCGTAGCCTCCAGCCTCACAGCAACATGTAAGCCACCACAGGAGGACAAACTGACAGACAAGTTCTTCTCCCTTAGTTGTTCCTAACCCCTCTGCACCCACCTACCTAGGGCCCCAACCTTAAAATAGAGCTGCCCCCAAGTGAAAAGCAGCCCCTGAACCCTGGGCCCACCTACCTCAGGCCACAGCCTTAAATTAGAACCACTTCAAGTGAAAAGCAGCTCCTGAGCTCTGGGCCTGCCTACCTTGGGACCCAGCCTTAAAACAGAGCTGCCCCCCAAGCGAAAAGCTGAATATATGGCAGTTCCCTGTCAATACACTGCTGCAACCACTTTTGAATTACTTTCACCAAAATTTTACTTGTGGGTGATATTAATGGTACTGTCTGAAAATTTCCACATTTTGTTGGGTCCCCCTTCTTTGGAATGGGTATAAATATGGATCCCTTCAAGTCTGTTGGCCAGGTCTTCTGAATTTTCTGGCATAAACAAATGCCTCCAACACTGCATGCATTTGTTGAAACCTCTTAGTGTGTATTCTTTCAATTCCTGGAGCCTTGTTTTTCACCAGTTCCTTCAGTGTTGCTTGGACTTTTTCCTTCAGTACCACTAATTCTTGATCATATGCTACATCCTGAAATGGTTGAATGTTGACCAGTTCCTTTTGGTACAGTGACAGTGTGTATTCTTTTCATCTTCTTTTGATGCTTCCTGCATTGTTCAATATTTTGCCCAAAGAATCTTTGAATATTTCAACTCAAAGCTTAACTTTTTTCTTTTCTTTTTTAAATGCATTTTATTGAAATATAAGTTATGTACACTGAAATACACAAAACCAAAATGACATGGGTCAATGCCTTTTTTTTTTTCAGCATTCCCTCCCCTCCCCTCCTACCCCTGGCAACCAACAAAGAAATTTTCTCTCCATATAAAAACCCTTCCTTAACCCTCCACATCAACAAACTAATATTATATTTGTCCTTCTGTGATTGACTTATTTCACTCAGCATAATGTTCTTCAAGTTGAGTCATATTATGTGGTGTTTTGCACACTCTACATTATTAATTTGTTGCTGTCATTTTTGTTATGTCTTTTTTCGTGGTGTTGATTTCTTTGTTCCATATTATTTTCTATGCTGAGCTTGTGTTGTTTATGAATTGTGTTACCACTTCCTTCATTGCTATTGTTTTAGTATTTGCTAAATATTTATGCTGGTCTTCTTTTTTATTTTGATGTGAAGGTTTATCATTTTTCTTTGAGGTTACCCTATGATTTATAATTTTCTTCCCAAGTTTAGAACAGTCCATTCTATCATGTAGTTGTCTTGACTTCCCTACCATCTAGAAGTTCTTTAACAACACAGTTTTTTCCCTCTTCTGGTTTGTAGTTGTCCTCATTTGTCAACTGATGTCTCTAGTTCCCTGTTTACAATCTTGTAGACTTATTTACTTTGGATACTTCCATAGCTGGATTGGTTTCTGGGTTATGTCATCATATATGTTAATGGTCAATTGTTGTTGGCTGTGGTTGCTTCTCTGTCCAAAGGGCTCCCTTTAGCATCTCTTGTAAGGTTGGTGTGTTAGATTGGGTTCTCTAGAGAAACACAAAAACCAGCAAAGCATATATATACATGTATGGAGAGAGAGAGAGAGAGAGAGAGAAACTTATCTTAGGAAAATGGCTCACAAACGTATAGAAGCCGGCAAGTCCAAAGTCCCTGGAGGAAACATCGGGCTGGAGGCAGCCTTAGCTTCCGCAAACAC
>NW_006921602.1:6040869-6064091 GCF_000298275.1 Orycteropus afer afer | reverse complement strand
TTCATTGAAGATACCTAAATATAATTCTTTTGAATGTCTTATCAGGGAGTTCCAATGCTGCATCTTCCTCAGGGATGTGTTTTGGGTCTGTATCCTGGTCCCTTGTTTCTCCTGCTTTATCTTGCTTCTTTATGTGGACTGTGATGCTCTGTTGTCTCCAAAGCATTGTGACGTTTTTGTTTATATTTAATTGGTGATTGTATGTTGGAGTGACTTGCCCACGATTTTTGTTTTCTTTATTTTGTTTGTATGTTATCTATGCAAGCAGGGTACTGTGGTGTGTTCCTCTATTCACTAGTTGACAGCACTTATACACTTACCACCTGTCTCCTTTCCTGTTGTCAGCCTCTCGTATATCCCTGCTGACCTTGGCAAACAGAGCCTCTACTTAGGTCCCTGGACTCCAAATGAGAATGCTGTCACTTTAAAATCCAAAATGGCTGCCACTTGTAAAGATTCAAAATGGCTGCACCCTCGGTCACTTTAAATATCCAAAATGGCCACTGCCTGTAAACATTCAAAATGGCTGTGCCCTTGGTCATTTTAAATATCCAAAATGGCTGCCATGTGTAATGTAATTTTGAATGTTTATTCAAAATGGCTATGCCTTCCAGACAGTGGAAAGTCAATAGCTCAGGTTGTCTCCCTCCTTGCTGTTTCCCTTCCTAGTCATAGGCCACTGGCACAGTCATCCCTGCAGCCCTTGGTGACCAGGGCTGATCTTTAGGTCAATTCTTAGGTCCCAACACCACTTGGAAATATGTGGGCTGTTGGTCCTGTCAGAATAGCTGACAGTCCGCAGCTCTGACCATTTCTGTACTCACTGTTTTCATTCAGGTTTTTCCACTAGTTGGTGCCGAATCCATTTCTGTATAGTTCTTTTCAAAGCTCAGGGCTCCAGGATTATCTTCTGTATCTCTGTCAATTGGCTTTTCTTTTCTTTGTTGAAGAGGGTCTGTGTTGCTTGTCTGCCTATTCCTCCATCTTACCAGAAGTCCTGTTTTGGTCTCTTAACCTTTTCTTAAGTGTTTTCAGCTTGAGAAATGCCAAGTATGTTCTTCCCTTTTGGTTTTCCAATTCCAAGTCTGACTCAAGATACATCTCACCCTAAACAGGCATAGAGGTTAGGATTTACAATACACCACAAAATGGAGGACTATGGCTAGAAGGGTCATATTAAGCTATTCACTGCACTGTAGGCTGCCCCATAGCTCTTCTAGCCATTGGCCCTTTCATACTTGAAGGATTAATTTGCCCCTACCAAACATTTTACCAGTCACAAAGTCATTGACAATTAGTCCTTCAGTACAGGAAAGAGTCCTAAGGGTGAAGTTCCTTAGATAACAGCCATTCAGGTCTGCTGCAGGTGTCCAGCTGATTTGGTCATGTACTCCAAAAGTGTGTATCATCTTCACCCTTTCTGGCCTCTGATAAAATTTAACTGAGAGATGACTATACCCTTGCTCTGAGTCTCTCTTTAGGTATCAGCATAATGTTAGATTTTCCCTGCTGCATAACCCATTTATTCATTCCTTTACCTGCAGCTATTATTTCTCCTTCCTTTCATTTGTCATTTATTTTTACCCAAACTTTCCCATCTTGGGAAGGAACATGAGGTTCAACTGCTGTGTCAGTCCAGATTGCTGGTAGCAAGACCAGTCTAACAGGTGCTTCCTCCTCAGTCCACTCCCATGCATGTTGGGTAATGTTACATAGGTATAATACTACTGGGCTAGCTCAACAATACAGCAGTATTCACTGTCAACCCCAATTTTGCCAGATGGGTGCACAGTGCAGTCCATCCATAAGGCCCTTCGGAATTCTGGCATACAGGTTCAGAGATATAGACACAGTTTCTTGCTTAGGGATCCCCCCTGCCTCTGGTACCTGCAGCTACTTCCTGGGTCCTGAGTCCACAACTTCTGGCAGGAAAAAAAGTAATTTCAGGTGATGTGGGGAAGAATTATACAGTGGCACCAGTGTCCTTCCTCCTCCCCTCCTCCCCAGGTCCCCCAGAGAAACGTAGGAATCTGTCCAGTGGTGATCCAATCTTCACCCCCCTCATGTTGAATGTGAACACACACTCATGAAGGCATGTGAGCCAGTTCTTAATGCCTTTATCTCCCTCCATATTAGATAACAAATGTTTCAAATTGCCCATTCCAATTCTCTATCAAACCATTATTCTGAGGAAGGTATGCAACAAGATATATCCATTTAATATGTTGTTTCTTGGCCCACTGCTGTACCCTATAGGCTGTAAAGTGTGTTCCTTGGTCTGAGGAAATATAACTTGGTGGCCCAAATTGGTACAGTATCTTTTGTTCCAATCCATTAATGGTGTTTTTGACATTTGCATCTGTCATGGAATTTGCAAAGCCCAGTCCAGAGTAAGTATCTATTCCTATGAGGACCCATTTGTAGCCACCTAGTGCCACTGGCATCATTGGTCTTGCATAATTGACTTGCCAACCATGGGAAGGGCCTTCACCCCAGGGAATCTGCCCCATTGTCATCTGTGATCTCTGTCTTTTTTGCTGACAGATGGAGCAGTCTTTTTTGGCATTTTGTGCCTCATAGGGTGGAAGAAGGATGTGTCTAGATTCAGCCCATCTCTGCATTGCTGCAGCACCCCATGTCCACTCATTTCATGAACCCAATTGGCCACCTCAAAGGAGCATACCAACACGTCCACTTGCTGATTCCAATTACCTTCTGATCCAGGAAAAGAGTCTTCTGATGGACATTGACATGACCTACTCTAATGCATCTTCTAAATTCCCAGAGTGCTTTCCATAGGTCTAAGCCCCACCTGAGTGCCCCCTTACAATTCCAATTTGCCATCACCTATTTGCCTGACCATATAGCCAGGCCATTGGTCACTACCCATGAATCAGTAAAAATCCAAACATATGGGCTCTCACCATTGCCCAGTTCTTCCATGACAGTTCAGCTCATGGAGCTGACTTTTTCTTACCCTCTTCAATCAGAGTCTTTCGATCTGCTGGTCTTCATGCAGCAGATTTCCATATCAGTTGTTGTCCATGTACCCTGAAGCTGCCATCTGTAAGCCAAGTAGCCTTCTGCTGGCCAGCAGAAAGTTGTTTATAGGGCACTGTCCATGTGGCAACGGGCTCTGGCAGCTTCTCGGGTGGTTCCGGAGTAGGACCTATGGGAAAAGAGGCTATCTGTTTGTGGACATGGTGTGTGCCTTCCTGAATTCCTCCAGTAGCTTGTTCTTGTATGAACCATTTCCATTTTATTATGGAACTATTTTGGGCACCACCTTCCTTATTACAGTGTTTCTCTGACATCACTCAAGACATTATGGGTATTTCAGGTCTCATGATGATTTTATGTCCTTTTGTCATTGAAGCAGTCTCAATCAATGCCCAATAGCAGGCAAGTAATTGCCTTTCATAGGAGCTCTTGTGGTGCAGTACCTAAGGCATTTGATTGCTAACCAGAAGGTTGGCAGTTCAAACCCACAGCCACTCTATGGGAGGAAGACTGGGCAATCTACTTCTATAAAGATTTACCATCTTGGAAACTCAGTGAGGGTTGCTATTAGTGGGAATTGACTCAATGACAGTGAGTTTGTTTTTGGGAATTGCCTTTCAAATGGTGTGCATCATGCTGCAGCATCCAGAAATTTTCTAATCCAGAATCTCAGTGGTCACCATAGGGCGGTATTCTCAGGTTTTGCCATAAGCTCCAGTCTGCATAAGCACATGTAGCAGACACCTCCAAAATAATATCTGAATCCACATGGCTAGAGTATGACTAGAAGGGTCATATCAGACAATTCACTGCACTGCAGAATTTAAAACACAAATCACAAAATAGAGGATAACTACATTAGATCGCAAAATACAGGACAACCATACAATAGTGGGAATCATGGCCTAGCCATATTGGCACATTTTTTTCACACACAATTCAACCCATGACAGGAAGTGTCCCTTCCTCTTCTATTTTCTGGAAGAGGTTGCATACAATTGGTATAAATTGTTTTTCAACATTCATCAGGACCTACAGATTTCTTTCATGGATTTTTTTTTTTTTTTTGAAAAATTATAAATTCAGTTTTTTGAATAGTTTCTGGGTTAGTTAAATTATCTACTTCATATTGGGTGAGTTTGTGTTAGTGGTCTTTGTTGAGGAATTGGTCCATTTCATTTAAGTTGTCAAATCTGTGTATGTAGAGTTGTTAATAGTATTTCCTTATTTTCTTTTTAAATATCTACAAGGTCTGTAGTGGCATTTCCTTCTTCACATTTGTAATTTGTGTCTTCTCTTTTTTCCCTCTTTCAGTTTACCAAAATTTTTGTTAGATTTTGTTTCATTGATTTTTATTCTTTTTCTCTTTTTAATTTCATTTGTTTCTCTTACCTTTATTATATCTTTTCTTCTGCTCACTTTAGATTTATTTTGTTCTTCTTTTTCTAGTTTCTTAAAGTGGGACCTTATATTATTGAGTTGAGATCATCTCTTTTCTAATGTAGGCATTTTCAGTGTTACAAATTTGCCTCTTAGCACTGCTTTAGCTGTGTCCTCCAAATTTATGTTGTATTTTCATTTTTATTCAATTCAATGAATTTTTAAAAGTTTCCTTTGAGACTTCCTCTTTGACTTGTGGATTATTTAAAAGTTTGATGTTCAAATTCCAGGTTTTGGAAATTTTTATAGTATTTTCCATTGTTGCTGTTGTTGTTGTGTGCCATCTTTCCATTATTGATTTCTAATTTGAAAAATCCATTGTGGTTAGAGAACACAGTCTATGATTTCAATTCTTATCATAGTTCACTGGTTTCAACCTTTTACCGCTTCGAGTGAAGTGTAGAAACATCATCTCCATTCAGGTCCCTTTATCCGCCCCCCCCCCAACACACACTTTAATATGAGTATCTTAAATATTTCCTCTACATCTATTGAGAACCATCTCAGAAAATGTTATAGATTTTGCTTCAACCATCAAATATAATTTGCAAAAAAGACTGGGAGGTGACATCTTCTGACCTCCTATAACTTCACAAGAGGAAGACAGAATCACTAACAACAGCCCAAGGCCCATTCCTATGAGGCCAGACATACTGCCACCCTCCAGCCTTTTTGCCAATTCTGACACTAACTGTTCCTACCAACAGAATTATCAAACCCAACAGAGAAGCATTTACCACTTCTCTGTTGGGTTTGATAATTCATTGCAATGACGACACAGAACTCACAGAAAATACTCATGATTATGGGTTTATCATGGAAGTAACAGGCTACAGTTCAGGGTCAGGAATGTGTTCAAGATACAATTCTTCGATCAGGACAGTCTCCCCTCTGCTGTGACTTTAGGCTCACCTCTCTGGCCCTTGGCCTCTCGCCCTGGCTTCTACCCTGCTTGGGCAAATGTTACAAAGCTCTTTGGGCTCTGTCGACAGGTACACATAAGTGTGCCCCACTCCATCAGTAAGCCTCCTGCCCAAGGGCACTCAGCTTTCCTGCCCTGTGGGCCAGGTAAACCCTCCACTCTGTCTGGTACCTTTGGTTCCATTGGGACCATATCTCTCTGCTGGGACATCCCTCTCTGCTGGGGTGTCTCTCTGCTGGGGTGTTTCTCTCTGCCAGGTGTCTCTGCCAAGGAGGTCCAGTGCACGGATCTTGGGTCCAAGGACATACTCTAATTCACCCGCAGCTCTTCTCTCTTGATAGTAGTGAAATCCCCCCCTCTGCCTCTAGGAGGGCTCATTTTAAGCCGGGCAGAGTGACAAAACTATCAAATCCCAACATTAGAGTTCTGCACACCTTATTTGCATGGTTTCACCCAGTAATCAGGAGCTCTGGTAGCATAGTGCCTAAGGTATCTGACTGTTAACCAGAAGCCTGGCGGTTCAAACCCATCAGCCACTCCTTGGAAGGAAGATGGGGCAATCCATTTCTGTAGTGATACTGCCTCGGAAACCCAAGGAGGGGTCGCTATGAGTCAGGTCTGACTTGATGGCACATAACAACCACAACCCAGTAATCTGGTGGGAGTTACAAAGACTATAGTTAGAAAAGCCATATGAAGTAACTAATCTATTACACTAATCCATATTTTTACTAATTTTTAAAAAACTTTTTATTGTGATTTGGCGGAAATTTTACAAAGCAGATTTGCTTTACATTCAACAGTTCATATACATTTTGTTTTGTGATACTGGTTACATTCCCCACAATGTAACAAGTTTCATCCCACTTCCTCCCTGTTGTTACCTTTTCCCTGTGTCCTTCTTTCCTATGCATTTCTCCCTATGGAAATGCTACCCTTCTGATCTCCCATGGTTGATTGTTTTAAGGAGTACATCTCCCTAGAATAGGTGTTCAGTTTGTAGGCCTGTCTACTGTTTGACTGACAGTTAAACCACAGGAGTGAGTTCAATTCCAGGCCTGAAGGGTAATTCAGGGCCATAGTCTGGGAGTTTCACCAATCTCTATTAGACCAGCAAGCCTAATCTTTTTTTTTAAATGATTTTGAATTTTGTTCCACATTTCTCCCACTCTATCCAGGATCTTTTTATCCCTTTTTGTGTTTGGCATTCATAGTTGGGCACCATATAGTTCTGGTCTCAGGGTCATATATGCTGAGGTTCTCATAGTCCTTTAGTCCTTTTTGTTATTCTTTGTTCATTCTTGATGTTTCAAGTTTCCTTTTTTATCATTTCTTTCTTTATTCTTTAGCTATTCTTTTAGGATAGGTTTGCTGGTGACAAAGTCTCTTTGCTTTCCTTCATCTAAGAATGTCTTGATTTTCCTTTTGTTATTTAAGAATAATGTCACTGAGTCTAGAATTCATATAATACTCAGTCTTCTCTGTTAGCACTTGAAAGTGTTGTGCCACTTCTTTCTGGCCTCCATGGTTTCTGATGAAAAAGATATTTATAATATTTGGTTAAGATATTTATAATACTTGGTTCTTTTTTTGCAAATTCCAACATCTGAGTCATTTGCAGATCTGCTTCTACTGACTGCCTCTTAATTACAGGTCACATTTTTCTGCTTCTTTGCATAGTTTTAGAATTTGTTAAAAACAAACAAACAAAAAATAGTTGGCACCAAGTTAATTTAGACTCATGATGACCCCATATGTGTCAGATGTACTAGGGGAGAATGTTCCCAGATTCAAACAGATTCTATAATATGTTTTCATTAAGGTTTAAGCAGGGCAAAAGACATCATCTGGACGCACGAAATCTTCAGCAGGTACCCATTATGGAGGCCAATGGAATCTGCTGAATCACAGTTATAGGGTCACATTATATAGGATAGAGAACGAGGACTATCATCGCAAGATCACAATTGGTGGCAGGTACTTTATCACTGTTGCAGGTAAGACTACAGAAGTGGGGAAAGGACCCTGACTGGGATATGTACCTAAAAGGTTTTTAGAATTGGTTCTGGGGTTTTGATTACCTGGCTATGCATTGGTGTATTGTTTGAAGTATGATTCATGATCATGCAACCCTGAATCATAGCCACAAGGTAGTTACAAGACCATACCAGGACCACAATCTTTAACTTAAATCAGATAACATTCCTCTGGTTGGCTTTTTTGGGTAAATCCTTAAGGACATGTCCAGGTAAGTCCCCTACTTTTTTGTGTGAGCATCTTTCTTCATAATAGTCCATCTACCTTCAACCACACTCTTCCTGAGGGCAAACTGACCCTCCCTGCTCTTGCCCTGGGCTAGTCTAAGCATAGTCACATTGTTGAACTAAAATGGTGTGGTAGTTAAGGTTATGTGTCAACCTGGCTGGGCCTGGTTTTGAGTGGTGGGGCAGCTGGATGTAGTTATTCCCTATGGTGGGATGGTAATCAATTCCATGGTGGAATCTACTGGAGCAGCTGAGTAGCTGCCTTAGGAATATGGTCCGCTTCCAGTATATAAGGAGAAGTGTTGAGAAAGGTCTGCAGCTTTTTGGTATGTTTGGACCCTGCATGTAACTGAATCTTCATTTAGCAACCTGCCATGTTTTCCTGCTGATCTTGGGACTGTCTCTGGATTTGAACTAGTGGCCTGTTGTGTTGTTTGGTAATATTACTACTGTGCCACTTTATTTGTTGACCTTGGGCTTGTCAGCCTCAGCAGCCAGCATCTGCCTGAGTGAAGAGACACCTCTAGCTCCAGTGGGCTAGAGCAAGAGGCAAAGCTGAAGCCCAGTGCCAAGGGGCTTTCACCCAGCCCCTTGAGCTGGCACTTTGTAGTTGGCCTTCTAGCCTCCTAAACTGTAAGAGAATAAACTGTTTGTTAAAACCATCCATTTGCAGTATTTCTGTTAGAGCAGCACTAGATGACCAAAACAAATGGTCAGCAAGCATGGGGGAAGTAACAAAGAACTCAAATGGCATCTGAACTTATGTCAAGACTCCAAATACCTACTGTAGACTGCAACCTTCCACAAACCAAGTGCTTTGGAATTTGTGCTCTCACGCACAGAGTGGAACTGTGTTCCATAGTTTTATTTTTTTCAACTTTCAATTGTGATTCGAACGAAAGTTTACAGAGCAAATTGTTTTCCATTCAATAAATCATACACATTTTGATTTGGGACATTGATTGCAATCTCCATAATGTAGCAGTCTTCCCACTTCCTCCCTGTGTTCACTGTTTCCATTCGTCCTTTTTTCCATCTCTTCCTGCCTTCTGAGCTTTATCCCTGGGCAAATGTAGCCCTTTTGATTGTATATGGTTGATTGTTCTAGGAAATGTATACCTCTCTAGTAGTATTTTTTTTCCCTCCTCAAAACCTAGTACATTTTTCACCTTAGGTTGGGCAATCCTACTTCCGTAGTGATACTGCCTCGGAAACCCAAGGAGGGGTAGCTATGACTCGGGGCCGACTGCCTTGGAAACCCAAGGAGGGGTCGCTATGAGTCGGGGCCGACCGACGGCACATAACAACAACAACAACAACAGGCTTGTCCGTTATTTGTCCATAGGATTTTTAATAACTTATTTTTTATAAATAGATTGCCAGACCTTCCTTCAGGATGCCACAGGGTAGACTTAACCTCCAACCTTTTGATTAGCAGCCCAGCACCTTAACTGCAGCATCAAGAGTTGTTGCTGTTGTATTAGGTGCCATTGAGTCAGTTTTCAACTTTTAGTCACCTTATATGACAGAATAGAACAGTCCCACAGGGTTTTCTTGACTGTAATTTTTATGGCAGCAGTCAAGAAATCAAACAACATATTGTAATGGGCAAATCTGCTGCAAAATACCTCTTTAAAATTTTGAGAAGCAAAGATGTCATGTTAATGACCAAGGTGCGCTGGACCTCAAGCCATGTGAAAGCTCATAAGCATGTGAAAGCTGGACAACGAATAAGGAAGGCTGAAGAAGAATTGATGCCTCTGAATTATGGTGTTGGCAAAGAATATTGAATATATCATGGACTGTCAGAAGAATGAACACATCTGTCTTGGAAGAAGTACAGCTAGAAAGAATGCTGCTTAGAACCGATGATGGCAAGACTTTGTCCCATGTACCTTGGGCATGTTTTCAGGAGGGACTAGCCCCTGAAGACACCCACATACTTGGTAAAGTAGAGGGTCAGCAAAAACGAGGGAGACCCCTAAGGAGATGACACACTGTTGACACAGTGGCTACAATAATGAGCTTAAACATACTAACTATTGTGAGGATGGCACAGGACTGATCAACATTTCACTCTGTTTTTCATAGGGTCACTATGAGTCTGAATCAACTTGATGCCACCTACCAACAACCACAACAATCTTTATGAAAGCAGATCACCAGGGCTTTCTCCCATGGAGCCACTCAGTGGGTTTGGACCATCAACTTTTCAGTTAGCAGGACAATGTTTAACCATGTGTTATGTGCCGTCGAGTCATCCCTGACTCATAGCGACCCCTCCTTGGGTTTCCGAGGCAGTATCACTACGGAAGTAGGATTGCCCAACCTTCCTTCCAAGGAGTGGCTGGTGGGTTTGAACCGCCAGCCTTCTGGTTAGCAGTCAAGTGCCTTAGCCACTATGCTACCAGAGCTCCCATACCATCAAGGGAGGGGCAAGTATATAAAATTTTCCCTTAGTTCCAGGGCATAGCGTTTACTTAGTCCTTTACTCCTAAGGTGTGACCCTTCTAGCATTTCAATGAAATCCCAAAGCATTTACCAAATCCCCCTATTTCTATTGGATTTAAACACCTAAACCGTGTCTCCCTAGCTCTAGGCTGCTAAAATCTCATCTCAGCTCTTTAGGCTCCCTTTTTTTTTTTTTTTTTTTGCTGTTTCTTGTAGTCTTATTCTGAATGTATACAACTTAAGAGTCAAGGATTTGAGGGAAATTTGTATGAAAATTTTGAATCTCCCTTCTCTTGACTATCTCCTTTCTCAGATTTTCCCCTCATTCCACCCCAAAATTTGCAGCTCCTGGGATCACTTCCAAAACTGACTTAAACTTCATCAGCTTAGTAAAACTACCATTCAGTTTGAGCTCTATATCCCCAGGCACTGCCATGAAATGGGAAATGCTCTCAGAGGAAAAGCTGATTAAATATGGACCTCATCCACACAGCTTCCCTTCTTCCAAGGATAAGTTTCACCCTACTTTTGGTTGCTCTCTAGTGCCTTTACCCAGTTGTTTTTTTTTATATTTTGTCCAGAATTTCTCATTCTTATTGTCAGTAGAAGTATACTTGGTGACACAATGATTAAGTGCTTGGCCATAACTGACAGGTTGAAGGTTTGAACCCACCAGCTGCTCCACAGGAAGAAGAAGTAGAGATCTGCTTCTCTAAAGATAACAGCCTAGAAAATTCTATGCCACAGTTCTACTCTGTCCTATAGGGTCACTGAATCAGAATGGACTAAATGCACACAACAGCAACATTGTGAGGAGATTTAGTCTAATACAAGCTTCTTCTCCATTACTAGAACTGAAACTGAGTAAGTATATTTTGATCCAAGGATATTTAGAATTAAGTACAGGTAGTCCCTGACTAAAGGAGCTCTCAGGGGGTGTGCTGGTTAAGGCATCTGGCTGCTAACCAAAATGTTGGTGGTTCAATGGTTCGAACCCACCAGCCACTCTGCAGAAGAAAGATAAAGCAGTCTGCTTCTGTAAAGATTTACAATCTTGGAAACCTAATGGGGGTTGCAATGAATCAGAATTGACTCGATGGCAGTGAGTTTGGTTTTAGCCCCTGACTAAGAAGCCCTGGTGGCTTAGTGGTTAAGCACTTGGATGTTAACTGAAAGGTTGGTGGTTCCAACACACCAGCTGCTCTGCAGGAGAAAGATGTGGCAGTCTGCTTCTGTAAGGATCACAGCCTTAGAAACCCTAGAGGGCAGTTCTACTTTGTCCTGTAGGGTTGCCATGAGCTAGCATCGACTGGGTATAACATACTTGAGTTATGACAAGCCACTCTCACAACCTTCTGAGTTGTTTTATTTATTTATTTTTTTGTACATCTTATCCTCAGTAATATTTTGCAGCGCATACTTCGGTGCATTCTGAGATGTTCACTCACAGATGTTCAACTTTATGATTTACTGTTTAAAACAGTGTGAGATTTATAAAGATACTGATAATGAAAGGTACTAATGTTCAAAACAAAAAAAAAATTGAAGTATTTAACTTACATCAGAACTGACTTACAACAGAGTTGTTGGAACAGAACCCTGTAATTAGTTGGGACTTGTATACAGATGTAAAATGAGCCTTGATGGCACAGTGATTAAGTGCTCAGCTGCTAACTGAAAGGCAGGCACATTGAACTCACCAGCTGCTGCTCCAGAGAAAGATGAAGCAGTCTGCTTCCATAAAGATCACAGCCTTGGAAACCCTGTGGGACAATTCTACTCTCCTATAGGATCTGGCGGTTCAAACCCACCAGCCACTCCTCAGAAGGAAGGTTGGGCAATCCTACTTCCGTAGTGATACTGCCTCGGAAACCCAAGGAGGGGTCGCTATGAGTTGGGGCCGACTGGACGGCACATAACAACAACAACAACAACAACAACAACAACAATCACTACGGAAGTAGATTGCCCCATCTTCTTTCCGAGGACTGGCTGGTGGGTTTCAACAGCCAGCCTTCTGGTTAGCAGTCAAGTGCCTTAGGCACTATGCTACCAGAGCTCCCAATAAGCAATATAGAAACAATTAAGAGCATTTAAGACTTAACATACTTATATTTAAGTTATTAAACTTACAAGTATTACTTTAATACTTTGGAAGGGTCTCTCTTAATCAGATAATTGAAATACTGAAAAAAGAAATGGAATATATTAAATTTCAAAATTTAATTTTAAATAATTAAAACATTTAATTAAATTTGTGAGATGAAGACTAATGTAAGTTTCTTGTAAATGATTATTAAAATTTTCTAGATTTATAAGGAGAATAAAAGAATGATTAACCTTGTAAATTGAACCAGGGTTTTGTATACATAGTTTTAATATATTGAACAATTAATTTAAAACTAATATTGCGAATAAGTATTTAGTGCCATAGATTTAGTGCATGGGTTTGGCATCTAGAAGATGTAGTTAAAATAGCACCAGATCACAATATACTTAAAGTATGTCTGTCAGTCTCAATTTCTTTAATTGCAAAATGGGATGCTATTTCCCTGAGACTATATTTCAATAAATAACAGCTCTTATGATGTTAATTGTGATTATTAATGATAGTATGTATACTTTTGTGAAGATTACATACAATGTGTGAAGTATGATTCCATTTATTGCTAAAAAAAAAAAAAAAAAAAACCCCACAAACATGTTGTTGTTGTTATATGCCGTCGAGTCGGACCCGACTCATAGCGACCCCTCCTTGTTTTCCCAGGCAGTATCACTACAGAAGTAGATTGCCTCATCTTCCTTCTGAGGAGTGGCTGGTGGGTTTGAACCGCCAACCTTCTGGTTAGCAGTCAAGTGCCTTAGGCACTATGCTACCAGAGCTCCCGCCCACAAACACAGGTATAAACAAATTTCCCAAAGATGATATATATTGTTGTTAGGTGCCGTAGTGTCTACCCCCACGTGACAGAGTAGAACTGCCTCATTGTCTATTCCAGGGTGTGATCTTTACAGGAGCAGATCACCAATTCTTTTCCCCCAGGAGCCTCTGGGTGGGTTTGAATCATCATCTTTTTGGTTAGGAGCCTAGTGCTTAACCATTGCACCACCAGGTCTCCTCTAAAAAGCAATAGAATGATTGGAGTCTTAAAAGCTTGTGAGCAGTAATCTAAGGAGCAACTATTGATCTCTTCCCATCCAGCGCAAAGAAGTTCGAAGAAAATCAAAGGCACAAGGAAACAATTAATCCAAGATCTAATGAACCCCGTGAACCCCAGCCTCCATGACCCTGAGACCAGAAAAATCAGACAGTGTCCAGCTACCACTGCTAACCACTCTGAAAGGGATCACAATAGGAGGTCCTGGTTAGAGTGGGAGAAAAATATGGAACAAAATTCAAAAGCATAAAAAGTACCAGTCTTATTGGTCTGATAAAGACTGGTGGAACCTCTGAAACTGTGACCCTTAGAAACACTTCAAGCCTGGAACTGAACTGATCTCTGTGGCTCAGCTTTCAGGCAAATGACAGTCAGGCCTACAAAGTGAGGACCACCACCAGAAAGGTACACATTCTTTAAAATAACCAACCATAGGAGATCAAAAGGGTAGCATTTGCCCACAAATAAAGCTCAGAAGGCTGGAAGGGATAGGAAAGAAAGAGGAAGGGAAATGGTAAACACAGGGAGGAAGTAGAAAGCGTGTTGTTACATTGTGGGGATTACAATCAATGTCACACAAAAAAGTATGTATGAATTCTTAAATGGAAAACCAATTTACTCTGTAAACTTTCACCCAAATAATAATAAAAATAAAAGGCTACGGTAGTGACTTTAATTTTTCCACAATGTATATCTATTATATTATATCTATTTGTGTGTGCATGTGGCTATGTATCATAAAATTTTAGTTGTAGTTAATTGGTAATTGGTATTGAAAGCCGCTCCTCATAAGGAAGGTTGGGCAATCTACTTCTGTAGTGATACTGCCTTGGCAACCCAAGGAGGGGTCTCTATGAGTCAGGGTCAACTCGACAGCACACAACAACAACAACATTGAGAGTTAAAAAAAAAAAAAATTTTAATTGTGCTTTGAGTGCAAATTTACAGAGCAGAATTTGTTTTACATACATAGTTCGTGTACATTTGGTTTCACTCTCTGATTACCATCCCCAACCCTAACCCACTCTCCTCCTCTCTCTTTCCTGTGGACTGCCCCCCATCCCAGTGCTTTTCTTAGTTATGCACTCTGGTCTATCCAGCTTTTCCTTCATGTGAATGCTGCCCCTCTGGTGTCCCGTGGCCAATTGCTCCAAGGGGTGTATCTCCATAGAGTAGGTGGGTTCATCGCCCTGGGTTGGGTGTTCTGCATGTAAGTCTTACTACTGTCGGGCTGAGAGCCAGCCCTTGGGAGTGAGTCTTATCCCAGGCCCGAAGTGTATCCCCAGGGCCATGGTCTTGGGGGGGTCCCACCAGACTCCATCCAACCAGGAATTCTGGTAATAATTGCATTTTTAAATTTTGTTCCATGTATTTCCTCCCACTCTATTCAGAATCTCCAGTTTTGATCCTTTCCTGAGTGGTTGGCATTGGTAGCCAGGCACCATCTGGTTCTTCTGGTCTCGAGGTCCATCATATCCTAGAGCTGGTTATTTCCAAATGCCCTTGGTTTTCTTCACTTTTATTCGCTTCAGACAAGAGGAGACCATTAGCTGCATCTTAGATGGCTGCTTGAAAGCTTTTAAGACCCCAGTTGCTACTCACCAAAGTAGGTTGTGGAACAAGATTTTTATGTATTGTCTTGTGCCAATTGAGTCTGGTGTCCCCCAACACTATGGTCCTCAGTCAGCAGACAGTAATTTTTTACTACTTCTTTCTTTTTTAATTGAAATAATCTACTCCAACCTTTATTTTAGATATAGGGAAGGTAAGGCACAAGGGATACAGTATTAGCATGAAGACTGGAAGGAATCCTGAAACCTGACTTTGATACTTGGCTTATGACCTTGGGCAAATAACTTCCTCTCTTTATTATTTAGTTTCTTCACCTGTAAAATTAGAAGGTTGAAATAGATTATTTCTAAAGCCAACCATATCTATTTAGAAATCCTTGAGCCCAGCTGACCAGTCCTGATGTGGTATCACAGTTAAAGGAGCAGAGCTCAAGCAGAGTATCTGTCTTTACCAACTACCTTTCAGCTGTTTAAGGGGACTCTCATCTTACTGTGATTCTTTTTTTTTTAATGCATTTTATTGGAATATAGTTTATGTACAGTGAAATACACAAAACTAAAGTGACATGGGTCAATGCATTTTTTTTTGATAGTGTTTCCTCCTCTCCCCTTCCACCCCTGCCAACCAACAAAGAGTTTCCCTCCATATAGAAACCTTTCCTTGACCTCCACAACAATGAACTAATACTATATTTGTCCTTCTGTGATTGACTTATTTTGCTTAGCATAATGTCCTCCAAGTTCATCTATATTATGCGGTGTTTTGCACTCTACATTATTCTTTAGTGCTGTACAGCATTCCATTCTGTGTATATACCACAGTTTGATCATCCACTCTTCCGCTGATGGGCATGTAGGTTGTTTCCATCTTTTTGCTATTGTAAATAGCGCTGCCATGAACGTTAGTGTGCATATATCTGTTTCTGTCCTGGCTCTCACCTCTCCAGGATATATACCTAGTAATGGGATTACTGGGTCAAATGGTATCTCCAATTCCAGCTTTCTAAGGAATCACCGTATTGCCTTCCACAGTGTTTGTATCACTTCACAGTCCCACCAGCAGTGTATGAGAGTGCCAATCTCTCCACATCCCCACCAGCATTTGTTATTTTCTGTCTTGTTGAACCTTGCCATCAGTGCTGGGGTGAGACGGTATCTTGTTGTTTTGATTTGCATCTCTCTGATGGCCAATGAAGGAGCTCTGGTAGTGTAGTGCGGCACTTGATGCTAACCAGAAGATTGGTGGTTCAAATCCACCAGCCACTCCTTAGAAGGAAGGTTGCGCAATCTACTTCCATAGTGATACTGCCTCAGAAATCCAAGGAGGGGTCGCTATGAATCAAGTTTGACTCGATGGCACAAACAACAACAACAACGATGGCCAATGATTGTGAGCATGTCTTCATGTATTAGCGGGCCACCTGAATATCCCCTTGGGGACTGTCAGATCCCTGCCTGTGTCAGAGGTAACTATGGGGAGGAAGTTGGAGAAGAGCTGTTGCACTTGGGAAATTGTAGTTAATGTCATGAGACAAAGTATATGTGGGCTGCCATATGGAAAGTGAATTTGCTCTGTAAACTTTCACACAAATCACAATAAAATTTAAAAAAGAAAATATAAACAGCAGAAAACACATGAATTTAGCAATTTCTGCATGTACAATTCATAACATAAATTACATTCTTTTATTTGTGTAACTGTTCTTACCTTCCTTTACTGAATTGTTCCTCCCCATTAACATAGACTCAGTGTCCCTAAGCATCCTATCTAACCTTTTGAGTTGCTGTTGTCAACTGGATCCCATACAGATAGTTCTTTAAAAGAGCACAATGCTCAAGGAAGACATTCTTTACTAATTAAACTACACTATTGTTTGGTGTAAAGGAAACTTGAGTGGACAATTTTGGCTTAAGGTTTAAAGATTATCTCAGGGCAATAATTTCAGGGGTCCATCCACCCTCTATGGATCCAGAAAGTCTGGATTCCATCAGAATTTGAGACTGTGTTCTACATTTCCCCCCTTTTGATTAGGATTCTTATGTAGAAATCTTTGATTAAAAGTCCAGTAATGGTAGCTGGGCACCATCCAGTTCTTTTGGTCTCATGACAAAAAAGGTATTTATTCATGGAGCGAACTAGCCACATATTCCATTTCCTCCTATTCCTGACTCCCCTTCTTTATTTGTTGCTCCAGATAAATAGATATCAAATGATGTACCTTGGATGGCCACTTATTAAGAGTTTAAGACCCAGATACAACACAACAAACCAGGATGTAGAACAGAGACATTAAACATGTTCATTGTCTTGAATTCAAAGCAATACACTTTGAATCTTAAAATTCACTCCCATACTAAGAAAAGACAAATCTTCCTTATAGAAGACTTCCAGGTAATATCTGTAGATTGTCCCACACCTACTCCAAGTATGGGCTCGACTTAGTGACTCATTTCCAAAGAATTTAGAAAGGGAGAAACAGTAACTTTACAGTGGAGAAACCTGGCACACACTCCTTTAACCACATGATGAAGGTTAACATCACCAGTGATGTCATACGGACATAAGGTACCCCTGATACGACAAGACGAGAAGAAGAGCACTTTACCTCTGTGATAGTCTTTCCAAAAACTTGTTTTTTTAAAAAACAAACCAGTTGCTATTGAGTGATTTTGACTCATGGTGACCCCATGTGTTTCAGAGTAGAACTGTTCTGCATAGGATTTTCAATGGCTGTGATCTTACAGAAACAGATAGCCAGACCTTTCTTCCAAGGGCTCTCTGGGTGATTTAAACCATGAATCTTTTGGTTAGTAGCCAGAAACAAACCATTTGCAGAACTTAGGGACTGTCCAAAACCAAACCAAACCAAACCTATAACCCCAGTCTAATGATGAGAAAAAAAAAAAAAATTAGACTATCCTAAATAGAGGGACATTTTACAAAATACCTCCTCAAGACTGCCAAAGTCATTAAGGGCAAGGATAGTCTGAGAAACTGTCACAGACCAGAGAAGCCTAAGGAGACATAATGACTAAATGTAATGTGGAATCCTGGATTGGATTCTGGAACAGAAAAAGGTCATTAATGGAAAAACTGATGAAATTTGAATAAAGTTCAGAGTTTAGTTAATAGTAATGTACCAATGTTGACTTCTAAGTTTTGACAATTACCATGGTAATTTAAGATGATAATATGAGGGTAAACTGAAACTGGGTAAGTGAGGAGCTCTTTTGTACTATATTCCACTTTTCTGTAAAGGTAAAATTATTCCAGAATAAAAAGTTTATTAAAAAACTCCCCCTTATAACTCCTTCTGAAAAGGCCAATAGGGCCAACATCTATTTGGATACAAAAGGAATACAGCTAGATACTATGCAGTAGAACTGAGCAATCAATGCAAAGTTATGTTTGTTTTCTACTTATTATAGGTCTCTGGGTGGCACAAACAGTTAAGTGCTCAATAGTGAGCCACAATGTTGGTGGTTCAAATACACTCAGAGGCAACCTCAGAAGACAGGCTTGGTGATGTGCTTCTGAAAGGTTACAGCCTTGAGAACCCTATGGAGAAGTTCCACTCTGAACCCTTAGGGTAGCCATGAGCTGAAATTAACTAAATGTCAACTAACAAAAACACCAACAGAAAAAACTGATTATGATGATGTGATGGAGTGAATTACTTAATATGACCCTTCAAGCCATAGTCTTTGTGACTCCCAACAAATGACTGCGTCCAAAACCAAAACCAAACTCACCGCCTTCGTGTCAATTCTGACTCATAGCGACCCCCACTGGGTTTCTGAGGCAGTAAATCTTTACGGAAGTAGATTGACCCATCTTCCTTCCACAGAGCAGCTGATGGGTTTGAACAACCAACCTTCTGGTTAGCAGTCAAATGGTTATTCAACTATGAGGTACTTGAGCCCCACTAAAGAGGTTGGCTAATAATGTAAATAAGGGGCATGGTATCCTTGTGTGGGTGGGACAATGGAATAAGGTGATGGAACCCTAATGTGTTGTTCAGTTTTCCATCTTGCTGGACTTAAAATGAGCCATCCCAAGAGGCAGAAAGAGAGGATCTCACTACCATCAAGAAAGAAAAGCCAGGAGTGGGGCATGTTCTTTGGACTCAAGATCCTTGCACTGAAACTCCTAGACTCAGGAAACAGAGAGAGAGCTGTAACATGTTGCCGGGATGGTGAGAGATGGTAAGAAGCAGTGGGAGAGAAACAGTGACAGCAGAATGAGGAGACGTGATAGGAGACCTGGCAGGGCACAGCACTTTGGGCTTCCAGACCCACAGTGAGAAAGATGAGTGCCTTTGGGTGAAGTGGGATGCCTCTGGGCTTTTATCAGCAGAGCTAAAAGAGCTTTGTAACACTAAGCTGAGCAGGCCAGAGCCCGTGGGGCAACAGGGCCATGGGGGCCAGAGTGAGGTGTGCCTGCAGGCACTGCTGAGAAGAGGCTGTCCTGATTAAAGAACTGTATCCTGAGCTGTTTTTTGCCCTTAACTGAAATGTATTACTTCTCTCATAAACTCCATAATTATGAGTATTGTCTGTGAGTTTTGTGTGGCCATTACAACGAAATATTGAACCCAGCAGAAAAGTAGAGAGTGTCATGGGAGGAACTGTTGATGTCAGAATTGGTAAAAAGTTTGGAGGGTGGCAGCACATCTGATCGCTGCCTCATAGGAATCAGTCTTGGGCTGTTGATGTTGATCTTGATTCTCTTCCCTCCTTGTGAAGTTAGAGGAGTTCAGACACCTCTGCCATGCCTTTTTGTACCCACAGTATAGAGGAAAGAATGCCAGTTGTCTGTCCATATCCATTCTTTTCTAACAGAACCCTTGTTTTTAGCCAGACACATTGGCATCCAGCTAATTGACTACATTTATCAGCTTCCTTTGCAGGCTGGGATGATTCTATGATTTAATTTTAGCCAATGCAATTGAAACGTATATTTTTATATGGCATTTCCAGAAAGTTTCTTTCAAATAATGGGTACATACTTCTTCTTCTTCTTCTTCCCTGATGTGAGTGGGAAGGCCATGAGGTGGGACACTGTGGCTGATGGAATAACAAGAGAGTAAGAGTCTGGGTCTTTGGTGTAGTCTTGGAATTAACCTCTAAACTTCTGCTATGTGAGTGATGAGTAACTTTGTATGTTTTTTAAAATCAATTTTCTGAGAGTCTTTTCCTATATAGGAGACTGGACCTAATCTTGATTGATACATGATCATATACATCCATTTTTTCAACACTGGAAAAAATTCAGGAAACTTATAGATTGGGCAATCTACTTCCGTAGAGATACTGCCTCAGAAACCTAAGGATGGGTCATTATGAATTGGGATCGACTTGACAGCAATGAGTTTGGTTTTGGTTTTTAAAGATGAACATGGAAGTAAATAAAAATAACCTAGAAATAGGTAACTATTTGTATTAGCCTGGGTTTTTTAGATAAGCAAAACCAATGAAGCTTTTTATTTATTTATTTATAATTTATCCCAAGGAAACAGCTTATGCAGTTGTAGACGCTGACAAGTCCCAGGTCCATGAGTCTAACGTCAAGCTGGAGGCTTCTCCTGACTCACACAGCTGCAAGGCTGATGAACCCAAGATTGACAGACAGTAGAGGAGGCTGCTGGCTTCAGAGGCTGACTAATCCAAGATTGGCAGGTAAAATAGCAGACTTGGTTCACAGGCTGTGAAGGCAACAATCCTAAGATCGGCAGGGAATGTGTCAGACCACTGGTTCAAGCCCAGAATGATGACAAGCCAGATGCAGGATCATGAACAAAAAGCCAGAGCGTTTTCCCATATATATTGGAAGCAGGCCACACCCTTAAGGAAACTCCCTTTCAGCTGATTGACTGCTCATAGCAGATTTCATCATGGAGGATAACTACATCATAACTGCTAAACCACTTAGAATCATGGCCCAGCCAAACTGACACACAACCTTAAATATCATACCACCTGTAAACAGCCAGGTTTGGGTCAGTGCCAAGGTCACCTTGTGGAAGTTAGAATAATGATAGACAAATCCTGTGGGAGCTAGAATCATGGAGATGTTATCTGAGGTAAAGAGGACAGGGAAGAAATCTCCTGGATTCTCCATTCCTCTCACCTTCTAATCTCCCTCCAGAACCTCCTAATGGCCAAATCCAGCCAGGAGCCTGGAAAATGGAGTCTTCAGGGATAAGCCCCCTTGAGATCCAGAGCTGAACAGGGGAAGAATAAGGAATGGATCGGATGGAAACAAACCCAGACTGACACAGTCCACCTCTTTTATTATCCAGCATTCATTCTAACCTTCCACCTATATTTAACAACTTCAAATATGCAACAACTCTCTGTCTTATAAATGAAGGTGATTTTTTCTTCCCTCAGCAAGAGGAGGTATGAATCCCATCAATCATCATCTCCATCTTGGGTCCAAGACCTATAGGTACATTTTATTCCTCTCTATCTACGATAGAGAATTTGTTGCAAAATAAAGCACCAGCAACACTATTTATATAAAATGCTAGGGTATGGGAAAACGTATGTCAGTGGTTAACATGCATATAATGTATATAGGTTCTACAGTTCTCATTTATATAACTGGTCACAAGGCCATAGTTGGTATTTATCACTTCCATCTTCCACCACCCATTCCATGTTATCCTAGCCCTCGGCCAAAACTTTGGCTGGTCAGGGTTCTTTGCTTGGTGAAAAATACCTTCAGACCTGAATGATCAGAGTCTTTAGTGTTACAAGATATTATTGGTTCACCTAGTCTTTAAATGATCTTTAGTATTGGACATATAATTACTAAGAGGCACTCCAGTGATTCCCTGGGTTCCATATATGGTCTTTCTACAACAGATATGTAGCAGTAACACATTGTTCCTTCACAATTGATGCCAATTACCCTAAAAAGTACAGTTATCCTTTCTCAGCCTGTCGATTCAGTGGCATAAAGAATTCAAAAAGTCAAGTGTGTGACTCAGCTTCTAGTTTAATATCCATATTGGATCTCCTGAAGGAATAATGCCTCCCTTGAGGGCCTAGATCTCAAAACCAGCAGAGCCTAAGGTTTGGTGATGGAAAACAAGAATTGTTCCAGTGATTCATCACTAGAGAGAGGCCACTCCCAATTTTATCCTTGGCTCCCAGACTCATATATTCTGGGTATGGGAGAATTAACACCATTTTTGGCTGCTGATTTAAAAAAATTTTTTAAAGAAAATTTCAAATTGTGATTTGGGTGAAAGTTTACAGAGCAAATTCACTTTCCATACAGCAGTTCACATACATTTTGCCTCATGACATTGACTACAATTTCCCACAATGCAACAGCTCCCCTCCCACTTCCTCCCCATAGTTACCTCTGTCCTTTGTCCTTTCCTCCATGCACTCCTTCCCCCTGAGCTGTCTCCCTGTGCATACACAGCCCTTCTATTCTCCCATGATTGTTCTCTCCAAGGAGGGTATCTACCTCATGTAAATGTTCACCTCATGTGCTTGTCTTTTGTTGGGCTGAAAGTCACAGTGGTGGGTTCAATTCCAGATCTGAAGGGCAGCTAGGGGCCATAGTCTCAGTGGTTCCATCAGGCTCTATCAGACCAGCAAACCTGGTACCCCCGCTTTTTTTAAATGATTTGAGTTTTGTTCCACATTGTTCTCCTACTCTATCCAGGATCTCCTACATAGCTCCCCCTCTGAGTGGTTGACAATGATAGCTGGGTACTATCTAGTTCTTCTGGTCTCACAGTCATATAACACACTGCTGATGAGTTGAATCCAACTCATAGTGACCCCTGCTTGGGTTTCTGAGGTGGTATCACTATGGAAGTAGATTGCCTTCCTTCCAAGGAGTGGCTGGTGGGTTTGAACCACCAGCCTTCTGGTTAGCAGTCAAATGCCTTAGGCACTATGCCACCAGAGCTTCTTTGAATTTTGTTCCACATTTTTCTCCCACTCTATCCAGGACCTCCTATTATGATTCCTTTCAGAGCAGTCAACTGTGGTAGCTGGACACCATCTTGTTCTGATCTGAGGGTCATGGTGGCTGGGTTTCACATGGTCCATTAGTCCTTTGGACTAATTATTTCCTTACATCTTTGATTTTCTTCACCCTTCCTTGTTCTGGATTGCGAGAGACCAATATTTGCACCTTAAATGGCTGACTACAAGCTTTTCAGATCTCAGTCACTACTCACCAAAGTAGGATGTGGACTATATTACTCCAATTAACCTTAGTGTTCCCTGAGAGTGTGGTCCTGAGACCCCATACCTAATGTGACTCATTCCCTCACGGTATTTGATTATGGCTAAGAAGTTTTCATAACTTTGCCCCTTGAATACTCTACTATATTCTTAGATACATTTATAACACATAAAACATATGTAGAAATATCTTCTGTCAAAT
>NW_006921602.1:6035407-6040744 GCF_000298275.1 Orycteropus afer afer | reverse complement strand
TTTAACCTTGTAAGTGTTAACTTCCAGTCCAAACCCAACCCAACCCACTGTCATTGAGTCAATTTGAACTCACAGCAACCCCCACTGGGTTTCTGAGGTGGTAAATCTTTACATAAGTAGGTTGCCCAGTCTTGTTTCTGCAGAGTGGCTGGTGAGTTTGAACCACCAACCTTCTGGTTAGCAGTCAGAGGCCATAGGCACTGTGCTACCAGAGCTCCTTATTTCCCTGTTAGCAGATGCCACAAAAAGTCAATAGCAAGCCAGTATCTGTTTTACAGGGCTACTTGCTTCTGAGTGACGAAATATGTAATAACCAAACCCAACCCACTGCCCTTGAGTTGATTCCAACT
The DNA here is from genome assembly GCF_000298275.1 of Orycteropus afer afer. NCBI lineage: Eukaryota > Metazoa > Chordata > Mammalia > Tubulidentata > Orycteropodidae > Orycteropus > Orycteropus afer. Next base: position 6,040,394 of record NW_006921602.1, on the reverse strand, counting down.
CATAGTGACCCTATAGAACAGAGTAGAGCTAGCCCATAGGGTTTCCAAAGCTGTAAATCTTTACAGCAGCAGACTGCCTCATCTTTCTCCTGCAGAGTGGTTGGTGGGTTAGAACTGCCAACTTTTTGGTTAGCAGCTCAGTGCTTTAACTACAGTACCACCAGACCTCCTTGAGGTACATGATAAGACCAGTGAATTCCATGGGCAGGTGCCCATTGTTGCCTTTATATTGCTATAAAATGAGTATTTTGGTTAAAAAGATAAAGTTGGATGGGATTTAATGATGGCAAATAAGGTTTCTCTAACCTTATGCTGGTAGAAGCATGGTTTGCAAGTTAGACAAACCAATACCTCCAAATAGGTATGGATTCCAGTCAGGACAAATTGATGAGTCCAATGTCACAAAATTGGTAGTGGGTGGTTGGCTGGTTTTTCTGGGAAATGATGCTATATTGGATGCTCAACTTTGGTTTCTACCGTTAGCTGGTCAATCTAGACTCATAATTGTATTTGCTTGATGCAGTCACTTTATTTTCAGGAGTTTCCTGTACAATAGATGCCCTCTTGTGAACATTTATGTGGAACACATATATCCTCACATCATATGCCTGTTTCAGATGCTCATCCTCATACCTCTTACACAGATTTTCCTGTCACCAATTTACAATCTTGTTCTTTCCAGGTCCCTAACCAGCTGGCCAAACTGTTACCTACTGCCCCCAAACCAGTACAGATCCATTTCTTAGGCCATTTCCCCCTCCATGTATAGTGGACAACTAGATGAATTGCTGGAACTCCCTTCACCACTGTCCTTCAGGAAAACTCCTGAAAGGGGCTGTAATGTGACAGCAGTCCAACATATCACACAAATCATCTGCAAACTGGGCCTAAGTTCTTTTTTCCTCCAACAATTGGGCAATGAGAGCTCCTCATAGAGGGGCAGATGTGAGTTGAGGGAGGACAAGAACTACAGAAGATGATAGTAGATATAACTTGTGGCCTGCAGACTACTTGAACCCTATCTCATGGATACCATTTCCATTTGATGAGATTGTTCTGCATACACCAAACCTTAGGGCCTGATGGATTAGAGAGCACTGAATTCATGATGGGAAGCTCAAGCTACATAGTCACTCAGAGTCTCATGGTGTAGTGGGTGTTGTAGCACCTTGCCCTTATCTGCCAATCCAGGACTGAACCACTCATCCCACAGCTGCCAGCAATGTGATCACAGCTCAGGCCACTCTGCAAATTTCCCAAAGCCCATGGAAGCAGCCTTACCCAAGGTGATACTTCTTCCCTGGGGAAAGCTACATCTAATACTTAATTGCTGTGGCAATACTAAGGTCTAGCCCCTTTTCCCCAAGTCAGGATAACTCTGAAGAAAACCATTCAGGGAAGCTGGCATCCTGAATTTGGACTTCTAGGCTCAAACTCAAATACAGGATATAGAACCTCTGAATCCAAAGAAGCTTAGCAATGGTACAAACAGTTCAGTTAAAAAAAAAAAAACAAAAAAAAAAAAACACTAATTTAATAAACACTTACTTATGTCTTTTTATATGTCAGTCACTCTGCAGTCTGGAAGATGCAGGAAAAAAATAAGAAATAGGTTTACATGGAAATATGAGCCATAACTATGGTTCTTTGCAGACAGTGCTACTATACCTTTACATATGAGTTGCTATGAAGGAAGCAGGGTGAATGAGAGGAGTGGGCACTATCTGGTCGTATTAAACTGTGAGCTGATCTGCTCAGTAAACAACAAAATATTTTATTCAGGCCAAATATGAAAGATGTTAAGATATTTCATAACTTTAGGATTTAAGCAGTTCTCAAGTATGTAATTTACCTATCAGTAAGTTTTTCCTCCTTCTCTTCTTCTTCCTCATTCTCCTCCTCCTCCATCTTCTTCTTCTTCTGGGTTTGGATCCTAAAAAGTATAACAGAATGACTTTCTGTTTATTTTGAGAAGAGTTTAAAAAATAACTTTGATAATCCTTGATTGCTTTTTAAACCAACAACTACCAATATAATCCTTACCTTTTTGCTCATGGCCTGACATTAAACAGGGATAAACAATAACACATTTAATTATAAATTACATGCTAAATTGGGCATGCTAAGCATATTATTGAGCATCTAATACTGGCACCAAATTTTGAGAGCTGAATATAGCCTTTCTTTTGTCTTTCATTGCTGAAAAGATGAGAGAGATACAGAACACTCCAGCATAAATTCCTTTTTTACTATTTCTGCCTTTTTTTCCCTAGGATGTCTTCTTAGTTACAAAGTAAAGAAATATTCAGCAGCTTGGGAAAACATGAGCATGTTTTCATATGTTTAAGATGCAATCTTATTTATTTTCTGTGAAGGATGTGTTTGAATCCATTAGCCATGTTTCTATTTAGTTTTTGATCTTCTTAATGATTTGTATTTTCCTTTGGTATGCACTGCGTCAGAATTGACTAGATGGCAGTGGGTTTATAGGGTTTTGGTGTGCACTTTGAATATTTTTGGCATTTGTCTTTTGATTTTTTTTTCCCCCTCATAGTATGTGGTGTGTGTGTGGAGCTCTGGTAGTGTAGTACCTAAGACATTTGACTGCTAACCAGAAGACTGGTGGTTCAAGCTCACCGGCCACTCCACAGAAGGAAAACTGGGCAATCTACTTCCTAAAGATTTACTGCCTTGGAAACCCAAAGGGGGTCGTTATGAATAGGAATCTACTCAATGGCAATGAGTTTGGATTTTTTGGTTTTGGTTGGGTTGTTTGTGTGTGTGTGGTTTCTGATTTTTTTTTAAATCATAGTTTAAAGTGACCTCCTCACTCTTTAATTTTTTCTTCCCTTATTTATTCTAGTACTTGAATTTTTTACATATAAATTTTGATCCATTTAGTTTTTTTTCCAAAGTAAGTTGTAAGGCATGGATTTACTTTACTTTTTCAAAATGGTTACTCAGATATCCTCATTGTTGTTATTAGGTGCCATTGAGTCTGGCTGTGATCTTCCTCCAAGACAGGTATGTTCATTCTTTTGGCAGTCTACTGGTATGGTCAATCATCTTTGCCAACACCATAATTCAAATTCATCAATTCTTCTTTAGTCTTCCTTATTCATCGTTCAGCTTTCACATGCATATAAGGTGATTGAAAAGACCATGGCTTGGGTCAGGCACACCTTAGTCTTCAAAGTGACTTTTTTGCTTTTTAACACTTTACAGAGAACTTTTACAGCAAATTTGCCAATGAAATATGTCATTTGATTTCTTGACTACTGCTTTCATGGGGGTTGATTGTGGATCCAAGTAAAATGAGTACCATTTATTAAATAATCCATCTTTTTCCTGTAGATTTGAAATACCACCTTTGTCATCTACCATATTATTGTTTGTATTTAGATCTATTTCTGGATCTTCTTTTATTTTCCATTGATTTCTCTGTTTGTTGTGCTCTAGTACCACAGAGTTATTATTGTAATTTTGCATTTTAGCATCTGATAGGCCTGTAGCCCTTCATTTTTTTTCTTATCAGAATTCTGAATATCACTGTTTGCTTCCTTTATTTTTATTTATTTAGAATCAGTTTGTCCAGATACATATAAAAGCACAACAACCCATTAACCTAAGGAAATTGGACATCTTTAACAAGTTGATTGATCCATCCCAGGAAGGTGGTGTAAACTTTCACTTACTTGTTCAGGTAATTTTTGTTTCCCACAGGTATAGTGTACAGTTCTCTGCCATAGATGTTGCCCTGAGCTCAAGTCTGCCATCATGTGGCCAATGCTGAGCCTTCTCCAGCCAGTACTAACCACTCAGGGGACCACCAGTGGTATCCATCTTTGTTTTTTTTTCTTTTTCTAAATCAGCTTTCTTGAGGTATAATTTGTATACAACAAACTGTAACCTATTTGTCAATATCCTATATTCATCAGTAAAACCCAAAATACATCAACAACTTTTAGCTTTTATTTCAGAATAAAGCATACTGACACTGAAAGAAACCCAGTAGGGTTTCCCAAGCCCGTGACTGCACAATTCAGTCAAAGATTGCTTGGAACAGTCTCTGCTGCATTTGCCTCCTTCTAGTCCTAGTGGTGCAATGGCTAAGTGCTCGGTTGCTAACCAAAAGGTTGGCGGTTAGACCCATCTTTCCATGGGAAAAAGAACCGGTAGCTGCTTCTATAAGAAAACTGTATAGGAACAGAGTAGAAACTGTCACATGGGATCAAAGGTGACAGGACCCAACAACAACAATGGTCCCAAATAGGTCATCTTCAACCTTTTATTGGCTTCTGTGACCCCAACACATCATGGGATGTTGGAGCTGGAGGAAGCCCCTTGAAGACTGACCAGTTGACCCATGCAGTGTGGTATAAGGAGAAAGAAGGCTGCATTACAGTAAAGGAGACCTGTGCATCCTTGTCTTGGCCATTCCAGGATCCAGTCGACTAGCCAAGACTCTTTTGCTTTTTTGAGACTCAGTTTTCATAACTGTGGCATGGCACTAAGTAATATCTGCTTGGTCTATCCCTAGGATTATATGTGGATGAAATGAGACAGAAGGTGTGAAAGGTAATGGTAAAGCCAAAAGAGAATGAAAATGCAAGGGATTTGTTATTAAATAGATAAGGCAAATAAAATGTGCAAATACTAAGGTCACCTGTGCCCAAGATCACCTTCTTTTTTATTTGGTAGCACCAATCAAAAGAGGTCTGCATTAATATACTACACAAAAACATTGTTCTACATCCTACCTTGGTGAATAGTGACTGGGGTCTTAAAATTTGCAATTGGCCATCTAAGATGTAATAATTGGTTTCTCTTTGTCTAGAGCCAAGAAGAATGAAGAAAATCAAAGATGCATAGAAATAAGTAGTCCAAGGGACTGGTGGACCATTGTGTGTTGGATCTCTAGAGAAACACAAAAACCAGCAAAGTGTATATATATATTTATAGAGAGAGAAAGAGAGAGAGAGAGAGA
>NW_006921602.1:6023202-6029517 GCF_000298275.1 Orycteropus afer afer | reverse complement strand
AATGCCGTTCTTCCAGCTTGTCCTTGGAATAGCATTGCAGGTAGGCCACACCCCTGGGGAAACTCCCCTTGGGCAGACCGGCCGCTCAGAACTCAGTCATCTGATCCCATCATGGGAACCCCCACTCACAACTGGAGTCCAGCCAAGTTGACACATCTTCAACTATCACACATGGGAACTTCAGCCTACATGACCCTGAGACCAGAAGAAGTAGATGGATGGTGCCCAGCTACCCCAGACAACCACTTAGAAGAGGATCAAAATAGGAGATCCTGGATAAAGTGGGATAAAAATGTGGAACAGAACTCAAAATCATAAAAAAAAAAAAAAAGACCAGGTTTAGTGGTCTGATAGAGACTGGTGAAACCCCTGAGACAATGGCCCTTAGTCACCCCTTGCACCTAAAATTGAACTCACTCCTTTGCCTTCCAGCCAAACAACAAATAGGCATATAAGGTGAACATTTACACCAGGTAGGTGCAATCCTCAGAACAATCAACTGTGGTAGTTCTGAAGGGCAGTATTTGCACAAGGAGATTGTTCAGAGGACAGGAACACACAGGAAAGGACACAGGGAAAAGGCAACCACAGGGAGGAAGTGAGAAGAGAGCTGTTACATTGTGGGGACTGCAATTAATGTCATGACACAGAATGTGTATGAACTGTTGTATGGAAAATGAATTTGCCCTGTAAACGTTGACACAATACATTACTAAATAAATAAATAAACAAGAGCTCTGCATACTATTCAACAAACTCCACAGAGCTTATCATCTGTGCTAGACATGTGTAAAGGAGCTCTGGTAGAGTAGTGCCTAAGGCATCTGACTGCTAATCAAAAGGTTGGTAGTTCAAACCCACCAGCCACTCCACAGAAGGGAGACTGAGCAATCCACTTCCGTTAAGATTTACCACCTCGCAAACCCAAAATGAGTCACTATGAGTCAGAATCCACTCAACGGCAGTGCGTTTGATTTTGGTTTTGAAGCATGTGTAAAGAATACACACTCCCACTGCCATCAAGTTGATTCTGACTCATAGCAGCCCTGTCGGACAAAGCAGAACTGCTCCCATAGGGTTTCTAAGGCTGTAATCTTTATGGAAGCAGACTGCCTTATCTTTCTCCTATGTTGTGGCTGGTGGGTTCAAACTGCCGACTTTTTGGTTGGCAGCTGTGTTAGTCTGGGTTCTCTAGAGAAACAAAACCAGTAAAGCTTATATATAGAGAGAAAGAGAAATTTAACTTAGGAAAATGGCTCACACACTTATAGAAGCTGGCAAGTCCAAAGTTCTTGGATCAAACGTCAAGCTGGAGGCTTTTCCCTACTCTCACAGCTGCAGGGGCTGACGAGCTCAAGGTTGGCAGGCAGAACATTGGCTGTTGACTCCAACGAATGACGAATCCAAGATCTCCAGGCTGAATGGTGGATTGTTTGTTCATGGACAGTTGTAGGCAGCACAACAGAATCCCGATCCAAAGAAATGTGTCTCTTTTCCCAGGATGTCCATAAATATACTGGAAGCAGGCCACACCCCTAGGGAAAATCCCTTTCAATGGATTGGTTGCTCAAAACATATACATCTGATTACATCATGGAAATAATCACATCACAACTGCTTAAACCACACAGGATTGTGGTCCATCCAAGTTGACACACAGCTCCAACTATCATAGCAGCTAAGCACTTAACCGTTGCTCCACCAGGGCTCCTTGTGTAAAGGACACAAACAATAAAAGACATAGTGATCCCTGCCCTGAACAAAATATCATCTGGTGGGGAAATAACATTTCTTTTACAAAAGTAAAGTGGGTATTGAATGCTAGTTACATGAACGTGTTTGTGAAAATCCATTGACATGTGCAATGGTGACTTAAGTACTTTTTTGTATGTATGGTTCAATAAAGAGTTTACAAAAAATGTAAATTGGATTCATTTTACCTTTGTGTTTGTAAGATGCCTTCACGTATTTGAATATAGCATAGCAGTTCATCATATGCATGCATCACAATTTGTTCAGCCATTCTACTTGTAATGGATATTTGGGTTGTTTCCAGTTTGAGATGATTGAGAATAATGTTGCTATGAATATCTTTGTACTTGTATCTTCGGGCACATGTGCAGGAATTTTTCTAGGACTGGAACAGCTGAGTACTAGGTTATGTGTATCTTCAAATTCACTGGACAGTGTTAAACCAGATTTTGAAGTGGTTGCTCCAGTTCTCCTTCCCACTAGCAATGTGTGAGATTATTCTATATCTATATCAGAAACAGAACAAAACAAAAACTCCAAAACAAAACCCACTGCCAGTGAATGGATTCCAACTCACAGCAACCCCTATAAGGGTTTTCAAGGCTGTAAATCTTTAAGGGAAGTAGATTGCCTCATTGTCCTTTCTTAGAGCAGCTGGTGGGTTTGAACCACTGACCTTCTGGTTAGCAGCCAAATGCCTTACCCATTGTACCACCAAACCCCAAACCCACTGCTATGGAGTTGATTCCAACTCATAGCAACCTCCACTGGGTTTGCAAGCCAATGTCAAATCTTTATGGGAAAGTTTTTATTGCAAAGTCAATCTTTATGGGAAGTAGATTGCCTCATCTTCTTCTCACAGAGCAGCTGCTGGGTTTGAAGTGCAGACTTGCTGGTTAGCAGCCAAATGCCTTACCCACTATGCCACCAGAGCTCCTTACTGTGCCACCAGAGCTCCCTATATTATTACCACTACACCCATTCACACCCACTGCCATGGAGTCGATTCTGACTCATAGTGACCCTCACTGGGTTTCCAAGGCTGCAAATCTTTACAGAAATAGATTGCCTCATCTTTCTCCTGAGGAGCAGCTTCTGGGGTTGAACTACCAACCTTCTGGTTAGCTGGTTAGCAGGCAAATACCTTACCCACTTGGCCACCAGAGCTCCTTGTATTACCACCAAACCAAGTATTTACATTTTGACCAGTCTGGTCAGTGGGCTGTGATATCTTCTTATGGTTTCACTTTACATTTTCCTAAGCATGAGCACCTTTTGATAGGTTTATTGACCTTTTGGGTTTCCTCTTTTATAAAGTGTTTATTCAAGGCTTTCACTCATTCAGTATTGGCTTTTCCTTTTCTTAATGATTTGAGTTGAGGATTACTTAAGAATTCCGGAATGCTTATAAGTGAACAGATACCCAGGGCACCCCAGTGTGCTCCCACAGGAAGAAATTATAGTTTTGACAGCTCTGAAATCATCAGCAATGCTTCTTCCCTCAACATGTCACTGAGCAGAATGGACTTTCCAATGACATCTTTATTATTAATTTCTATCTTTACTGCTTTATAGCCAATCCTCAGAAAGTTGTTGAGGTTTGATTTATGGCTCAGTGTACGATCAATTTTTGTAACTATTCAATGTGTGTGAAGGATGTATGTTTTCCAGATGGCCACTGCAGTTCTTATATGTGCATACATCAAGTGTCTTCTCATGCTGTTCAAATCTATATTCCTTATTGATTTTTTGTCTGCCTATTAATTCTGATATGAGTATGTTTAATTCTCCCATTGTAGTTACAGATTTGTTTATCTATCCTTGTAATTATGTGCATTTTTGGTTTACCTATTACCATTTTTGTTGCATGCCACCAAGTCATTTTTGACTCATAGCAACTCCATCTGATACAGTAGAACTAAGCTATGTTTTTCCCCCTTCACCCATATCAAACCTGTCTCTTAATTATCTATCTGTTTTTCCTCCCTTCCCTCCCCTCCCATCCCTGGAGACCAACAAAGTAAATTTCTTTCCCTGTGTAAACCTTTCTTTGACTTTTTATGATAATGGACTTGTATAATATTTGTCCTTCTGTGATTGACTTATTTCATTCAACATAATGTCCTCGAAATTCCTCCACATTATGAGGTGATTCGCTGATTCTTCATTATTTTTTAACATTGGGTAAAATTCCATTGGGTGTATGTGTCATAGTTTGGTTATCAATTCATCAGTTAATGGGCACTTAAGGTTGTTTCCATCCCTTCATTATTGTAAATAGTGCTGTGATGAACATGAGTGTTCATGTCCTGGATTTCACCTCTTTAGAATATATTCTTAGTAATGGGATTGCTGGATCAAATGGTATTTCTATTTCCAACTTTTTAAGGAACTGCCATACTGTCTTCCACAGTGGTTGGACCATTTTATAGTCCCACCAGCAGTGTATGAGAGTTCCAATCTCTCCACACCCTTGCCAGCATTTGTTGTTTTCTATCCTGTTGATCTTTGCTATTATTGCTGGAGTGAGATGATATCTCATTGTTGTTAGTGCCTAAGGCATTTGACTGCTAACCAGAAGGCTGGCGGTTCAAACTCACCAACCACTCTTCAGAAGGAAGATGGGGCAATCTAATTCTGTAGTGATACTGCCTCAGAAACCCAAGGAGGGGTCACTATGAGTCGGATCCAACTTAATGACAGTGAATTTGGTTTTGGTTTGGAATGGCTAACGATCATGAGCATTTCTTCTGTGTTTGTTGGCTGCCTGAATATCTTCTTTGGTAAAGTTTTTGTTCATGTCCTTTGTCCATTTTTGATTGTTTGTCTTTTTGATGTTGAGGTGTTGAAGTTTTCTATAAATTTTAGAGAGATGTTGTGTGTCAGTTTGGCTGGGCCTGGTTTTGAGTGGCTGGGCAGCTGGATGCAGTTATTCCCTATGTTGAGTCTGGTAATTGACTCCATGGTGGAATCTACTGAAGCAGCAGAGTAGCTGCTTTAGTGATGTGGTCTGCTTCCAGTATGTAAGAAGAAGCTTTGAGAAAGGTTTCTGAGCTTTTGGCACATTTGGACCCTGCATGTAACTGAGTCTTCATTCAGCAGCCTGCCATATTTCCTGCTGATCTTGGGACTGTCTCCGGTCTTGAACTAGTGGCCTGCTATGTTGTTTGGTGATTTTGGGACTGTGCCATTTTATTTGGTGACCTTGTCAGCCTCAGCAGCCAGCAGCTGCTTGAGTTAAGAGAAGCCTCCAGCTTCAGTTGGCTGGGAACAAGAGGCAGAGCTAAAGCCCAAGGTTTAGGGGCTTTTACCCAGCCCCTAGAGCTGGAATTTTGAACTCGGACTTCTGGCCTCCTAAATAGTAAGAGAATAAATCCTTGTTTGTTCAAAGGCACCCACCTGTGGTATGTCTGTTAGGGTGGCACTAGAAAACCAAAACAAATTCCTTGTCAGATTTGTCATTGTCAAATACTTTTTTTCCCCCGATCTGTAGGTTCTCTTTTTACTCTTTTGGAGAAGTCTTTTAATGCACTTAAGAATTTAATTTTTAGAAGATCTCAGTCATCTAATTTATCTTTTGCTGTTTGTGCATTTTGAGTTATGCTTGATAGTCTATTTATGCCATAAATTAAGGCCCCTAAAATTGCCCCTGTTTTATTTTAATGAACTTTATAGTTTGGGGTTTTACATTTAGGTCTTTGATCCATCTTAAGTTCATCTTTGTATATGGTGTGAGGTATGGATCTTGTTTCATTTTTCTGCAAATGGATATCCAGTTTTGCCAGCACCATTTGTTGAAGAGACTATCTCTTCTCCATTGAATGGATTTCAGTCCCTTGTCAAAGATCAGCTGTCCATAGGCAGATGAATCTATTTCTAGACTCACAATTCTATTCCACTGGTCTATATGTTTATCATTGTACCAATACCAGGCCATTTTACCAACTGTGGCTATATAGTAGGTTTTGAGATTTGGGAATGTGAGACCTCCTACTCTGTTTTTCTTCTTCAGTAGTGCTAGTAGTGTTTTGCTTATCTGTGCTCTCTTTCCTTTCTATACAAAATTAGTGATTGGTTTTTCCATGTACTCAAAGAATGCTGATGGAATCTGGGTTGATATTGCATTGAATGTATAGACTGCTTCAGGTAGTATTGACATTTTCACAATATTCAGTCTTACTATCCATGAGCCTGGGATAGTTCTCCATTAATGTATGTCTCTTATAGTTTCTTGTAGAAGTGTTTTGTAGTTTGGTCTTTTATGTCCCTAGTAAGATTTATCCCTAAGTATCTTATCTTCTTGACTGCTAACCAGCAGGCTGGCAGTTCAAACCCACCAGCAACTCCTCAGAAAGAAGATTGGGCAATTTACTTCCATAGTGATACTTCCTCAGAAGTATCTTTCCCTTGTTACCCTCCCGAGAGGGACAGGGTCACTGGGATCAAGGTAAGCACGGGCGTAGCACAGAGTAGCAGGCCGGAAGAGCAGGAGAAAGGGGTAAAACCCAGTCACTAGTGCTCAGACGGCTCCCTTGTTACCCTCCCAAGAGGGACCGGGTCTCC
>NW_006921602.1:5990307-6017340 GCF_000298275.1 Orycteropus afer afer | reverse complement strand
TCATCTGCAAACAGAGACCGTTTTATTTCTTCTTTGCCAATTTTGATGCCTTTTATTTCTCTTTCTTGCCTTATTGCCCTGGCTAGGACTTCCAATACAATGTTGAATAGAAGTGGTAATAGAGGGCATCCTTGCCTGGTTCCTGTTTGCAAGGAGAATGTGTTGAATCTCTCTCCATTGAGAATAATGTTGGCAGTTGGTTTTGTGTATGTGCCCTTTATTGAGGAATTTCCCTTCTATTCCTATGTTGCTGACAGTTTTTTTTTTTTTTTTAAATCAGAAACAGGATGCTGGATTTTATCACATGAATTTTCTGCATCTATTGATATGATCAGGTGGTTCTTTTCCTTTATTTATGTGATGGATTACATTGATTGTTTTTCCAATGTTGAACCATCCTTGCATACCTGATATGAATCCCACTTGGTCATGGTGTATTATTTTCTTGATATAATAATGTTGGATTATGTTGGCTAGGATTTTGTTGAAGATTTTTATGTCTGTATTTATGAGGGATATTGGTCTGTAGTTTTCCTCTTCAGTGATGTCTTTGCCTGGTTTTGGTATCAGGGTTATGTTTGCTTCATAGAATGGATTTGGGAGCATGACATCCTTTTCTATGTTCTGGAGCAGCTTGAGTAGGACAGGTGTCACCTCTCTGAACATTTGATAGAATTCTCCAGTGAAGCTATCTGGGCCAGGATTTTTTGTGTGGAGTTTTTTTTTTTTTTTTTTAATGATTTGCTCCATATTTTCCTTTGCTGTGGGTCTGTTCAAACCTACATGGCTTTCTTGGCTGTGATCTTTATGGAAGCAGATCACCAGGTCTTTCTCCTGTGGAGCCTGTGGGCAGATTCAAACTGTGAGCCAACTTTTCAGTTAGCAGCTGAGCACTTAACCCTTTGCTCCATCTGCTCCTTTACCTATTACTACCCCATGTTATTAAAAATGTGCTTGTAGTACAGGTGTCACAAAGCTTCTCCTTTTAGTCTCCCCTTTTGCAATTCTGTTTCTCTCACTTTACAAGAGAAAGGCATCTCACTCAACCATTTCCCATTATACTGAGCTGTACTGCCCTGGGGTGTAAAATCCTCTGAGCACCAAAAAAAGGCTACTTTGAAATATTCATTATTACTATTAACAAGGATATCATAATTGAAGGTAAGATTGTGTGCTTTTCATTGGTTTCAGGGACATAGCATAACATTAGATCATTATAGGATTTCTAGCATGTAACTCAGAAGACAAAAGAAAAATTGAATGACATTGCTTAAGAAAATTCCTTCCATTTCTATCGATTAATATATGTAGGCAATTTTTCTAAGTATTTACGTATATACAAATGTTCACAGAAGTAGAATTTATGCTGAAACTTATCTCACCAGTAATATTTATCACAGATACATGAACTAATTGAAAAACAAAAGCCTCAGCCACTTTATTGGGAAATACATATATATTATAACTTAATAAAAGTTACATAACATATTAATGTATTTTAATATTATATGCTTAAGAAACATAAAGGAGCTCTGGTAGCGTGCCTAAGACATCTGACTGCTACCCAGAAGGCTGGTGGTTCAAACCCACCAACTGCTCCTCGGAAGGAAGGTTGGGCAATCTACTTCTGTAGTGATAATGCCTCTGAAACCCAAGGAGGGGTTGCTATGAGTCAGATACGACTCGATGGCAGTGAGTTTGGTTTGGTTTTTGGTTAATAAACATAAAATGTTATTATTAGAAAGTTTTAGTTAACTTTATAATGCTTGCAATGATAATTCAATTTAGAATTTTTTTTAACAGAGCTACATGTCAGCATGAAATTACAAAAAACTTAAAATCAATTTTCTCATGTTTTGGTTGTAAGGAATGATGCTAGGGTTAATTAAAATATTCTGAGACATAAAGATACATTTTTAAAGCAAAATTCTGAGTTCAAGGAGAAAACAGAATGATGTAAAATTTCTGGTTATTAAAGATGAGCGTTGTTTATGTATATTTTAAATGGACGACAGTGAGAATCAAACTGCAGTATTTATTTTTCTATTATATACATTGAAAAGAACGCAACAGTTTTGTTTAAAAAAATCAATCTTTATGTTATGCTAGATATAATGATGAAAAATTTTAGAGGTCAACATTTAATAAGGGTAAAATTATTTTAGGTATATGTGAGCACAAGATCTGAAGACCCCTCACCTAGTTAGTACAGGAAGCCCTGATGATGCTGTGGTTATGCGTTCGTCTGAAAGGTCGGCCATTGGAACCTACCAGCTGCTTCACAGGAGAAAGATGAGACAATCTGCTTCCGTAGACATTACAGCCTTGGAAACCCTATGGGGCAGTACTCTTCTGTCCTATTGGGTCATTGCGGTTGGAATCCACTCAAGGGCACACAACACACCTAGTGAAGTCCTAGTCCACCTCCTGTCTTTGGGCATTAAAACCCAGATGCACCCTGGATAAACTATGAATTTCCTGGAAAGAAATATCCTCCTTCAGTTAAAAGTGTTTCAGCATCTTAGAACATTTTGTTTGGTTGTTAGGTGCTATCAAGTCTCCCCCCACCCCCCTGGCTTCTGCTCACACACACACATGGCAACCCCACATGTGATGGAACAAAACACTACCTGGTCCTGTGTTATCTGCATGATTGGTTGCTGATCAGACCCTTGTGAGCCACTGGGTTTTTCATTGGCTGATTTGGGGAAGTATTTGGAAGCAGAGTGCCAGGCCTTTCTTCCTAGTCTGTTTTAGTGGGGAAGCTCTGCTGAAATCTGTCCAGCATCATAGCCACGCACAAGCCTCCTCTGACAGAGGCGCGGTGGCTGCACACGAGGTGCATGGCTGGGCATCACAGGAATGGGTATCCTTCCTGGAAGGTGAGAATTCTACCACCGCCCTCTTTAGAACATTTGTTGTTATTGTTAGTTGCCAGTGAGTCAATTCCAATGTGTGGTGAACCTTGTGTCAGAGCAGAACTGCTCCACAGGGTTGTCAAGGCTGTGACCTTTCAGAAGCAGATCCCCAGGTCTATCTTCTGAGGAGCCTCTGGGTGGGTTTGAACCCTCACCCTTTTGGCCAAGTGTTTAACCATCGCACCATCCAGGGAACTCTTTAGAATACTTACCATCAGAAATTCTTTGTAATACTCATCTTCTTTACAACTAGATGAAGATACATGTAAGCAAGAACTTGTCCATCTAGGAAATGAGAGGCACCATGAGGGAGTGGATGCCCCAGAGGTAGATGTTTTCAAAAGGAGATGGACTGATGGAGCTAGCATCAGATCTAGCATCTTATGACAACTCACCTCTCTCCCATGGAGGGAAGGAGGGAGGAAGAAAAGATGGCCAGTCAGAGATAGATACACATATCTATGAAGTACTTATGGTGTTCAGGTATTTTATTAGCTGTTCATGTCAAACCAAAAGAAAAAAACAAACTCACTGCTGTCAAGTCGGATCCAACTCATAGCAACCCCTCCTTGGGTTTTTGAGGCAGTATCACTACGGATGTAGATTGCCCCATCTTCCTTCTGAAGAGTGGCTGGTGGGTTTGAACCACCAGCCTTCTGGTTAGCAGTCAAATGCCTTAGGCACTCTACCACAACAACCCATTCTAGAGAGGAGGAAATAGAGACTTAGGATGACTACATGGCTTGCTCAGGTATGTCCAGCTTGCCAGTGGCAGCTAAAATTTGATCCCACCGCCTCAGAATCAAACATGTATGTGCCTTGGGAAAATGAACTCTCTGAGCTCAAGCTTCCGCATCTGTAAAATGGGGCTGTGTCTTAGTTATTTAGTATTGCTATAACAGAAACACCACAGTCAGTGGCTTTTAATGAGCAGAAATTTATTTTCTCACAGTTTAGGAGGCTAGAAGTCCATTCAAATTCAGGGTGCTACTCTAGGAGAAGGCTTTCTGTCTCTATCAGTTGTGGGGAAAGTCCTTGTCTCTTTTCAGCTCTGCTCCTTGGTTCCTTAGTGATCTTTATGTGGCCTGGCATCTGTCTTCCCCCATCTCTGCTGGCTTGCTTAATCTACTCTTTAATATCTCAAAAGGGATTGATTTAACACACATCCTACACTAACACTACCTCATTAACATAACAAGTAAAAACCCATTCCCAAGTGGGATTATAACTACAGGCCTAGGGGGTAGGATTTACAACACATATTTTGGGGGGAAAAATTCAATCTATAACAGATAGTAGTAGCTATTTTTGGTTGTGGTCACTGTCTAGTGAATCAGTGTGTGGGTATGGCACACAGAAGGCCTTTAAGATATGAGAGATGAGTACTCTGGCATTAGACTGGGTATTCTGGAACAATGATTCTGCCAGCAAAGTGATGGGACACATACATTTGGACACAGAGCTGCCACTTGAAGGTGAAAGTTAACTTATCTTAAAGTTTGAGATGGAGCAGCTGAGACTGAAGGTTGGATACTAACATAAACCAAAAAACCGGACCCACTGTCATTGAGTTGATTTTGACTCATAGGGATCCCCATTGGGTTTCCAAGTCTGTAAATCTTTACGGAAGCAGAATACCTCATCTTTCTTCTGTGGAGTGGCTGGTGGGTTCAAATGATTGACTTGTTCGTTAGCAGCTAAATCCCTTAACCACTGCACCACTAGAGCTCCTTGGATGCTGAGTTTGGGGTAGCCAAAAGGTAAGATGGCAGTTGCTCTCCAGACCGGTACTACGAGATCTGCAGCTAGTGCCTATTCACTGTATCCTCCCAGCTAAGACTACTGCACCATCCGTGTATTGTGATGAAACAACACAGCCCATAGAGCCCATGCAGAGTTGGGCAGTTGAGGATTAAAAACTCATGTTGCCTCCTTCAGGTGGGCAGCACCCACAAGGGACAGCCTGCCTCATAATTTACTCCCAATTTTTATGCCACAAAGCAATTTCAGCCCAAGATCACTGTGGCCTTACTGCAGGTGGTTATTAGCTTTAACAGAAGATGGCAAGTGGAAAAGAGTTCTCTAGACATTCCAGATTGAGGAAAATCTCACCAGGAGAATGAGGGCTGCTATTCATTGTTTTTGAATCACTATTCACATAACCAGGAGCTCTGGTAGCATAGTGGCTAAGGCTGTTAACCAGAAGGCTGGCGGTTCAAACCCACCAGCCACTCCTCGGAAGGAAGATGGGACAATCTACTTCCGTAATGATACCGCCTCGGAAACCCAAGGAGGGGTCGCTATGAGTCGGGTCCAACTCGACGGTACATAACAACAACAACATTCACATAACCATCACGATCTTTGATGCATTTGCTATTCAAAGCACTGACGTGTGTGTGTGTCTGTGTGTGTGTATGTATGTATGTATACTACAAAAGTAGAACATGAAAAACAGGTCCTGTGTCTAAAGTTTTTAATGAAGAGATGACCCTAGTAACTAGGGAAAATCCTCCAGGAGCTGCACAACTCTTCCAGTAGGCATTGGTGTTGTTTGGACGCCCCCTGGTGGTCAGTAATGCAGTCTAGAAGGGCAGGCAGACATGCGGCAAATTCAAATACAGCAATTATAATGAGATAAATACATTAGCTAAGTTGGCGCTGATTGCATTTCTTAACTCTAACCACCAATTAAAAACAGATTCTCATTTAAAAGGAGATGAACATTGGTGTTGTTAAATAAAGAACAAAAACCAAACCTCTACAAGCGATTCTAATGTGAAGCCAGGGCTGAGAATCACTGTACTAGAGAGATTTCATTTAGAATTGATTCATTTCAAAAATATTTATTGAGCTCTTACAATGTACTAAAGGAGCTCTGAGAGCTCTGGTGGCGTAGTGTCTAAGGCATTTGACTGCTAACCAGAAGGCTAGTTGTTCAAACCCACCAGCCACGCCTGGGAAGGAAGGTTGGACTATCTACTTTCCTAGTGATATCACCTCAGAAACCCAAGGAAGGGTCACTATGAGTCGGATCTGACTCCACGGCAGTGACTGGTGGAACAATGGTTAGAGCATTGGGTTGCTAACCAGGAGGTTGGCAGTTCAAATGCACCAGCGGCTGCATGGGAGAGAGATGAAGCAGTCTGCTTCTGTAAAGATTTATAGCCTTGGAAGCCCTATGGGGCAGTTCTACTTTGCCCTCTAAGGTCACTATGAGTTGGCTCTGACTTGACGGCAGTTATTTAGTTTTTATATACTAAGCAGGAGCTCTGGTGGTGTTCATAAGAGCTGATGATCGAAAAAGACCAGTCCTATCTCCCCATGAAGATTGCAGATATTAATAAAATGAGCATGTAATTCTTTAATAGTTATTTAAGGTAAGAATGAGGCGATGTGAGCTCATATGGGGTCAGGAAAGTCTTCCCTGATGAATTGACTTTTGAAGTGAGATCTGAAGAGTAAGTTGGAGTTAAGTAAGCTGAGGTGATGCACTGAAAACCAAAAACCAAACGCACTGCTGGTGAGTCGGATCCTACTCATAGAGACCCCTCCTTGGGTTTCCAAGGCAGTATCACTAGGGAAGTAGATTGCCCAATCTTCTTTCCAAGGAACAACCCAACTACTTGCCTGAGTTCTCCACGCTTTGTTGGATAAATGGCCCATGAAGTTGGAGGAGGGTCCTTTTTAGATGTTGTTGTTGTTGTTATGTGCCGTCGAGTCAAACCCGACTCATAGCGACCCCTCCTTGGGTTTCCAAGGCAGTATCACTCCGGAAGTAGGATTGCCCAACCTTCCTTCCGAGGTAGGTCACTGGTTTAGCATATCCCTGGCTGACCATATATCTTGGTTCTTTAGTGCTGCTATAACAGACATAGGAGCTCTGGTAGCATAGTGGCTAAGGCACTTGACTGCTAACCAGAAGGCTGGCGGTTCAAACCCACCAGCCACTCATCGGAAGGAAGGTTGGGCAATCCTACTTCCGTAGTGATACGGCCTCGGAAACCCAAGGAGGGGTCACTATGAGTCAGGTCTGACTCGACAGCACATAACAACAACAACAACATAACAGACATATCACAAGTGCATGGCTTTAACAGGAATTTATTCTCACAGTTTAGGAGGCTAGAAGTCTGAATTCAAATTGCTGGCTCTAGGGGCTGGGTAAAGGCCAACTGCCTCTTGTTCCAGGCCCACTGGAGCAAGCTAAGGTTTCTTCTGACTCATGCAGCTGGAACCCAAGATTAACAGGTAAAATAGCACAATCCCAAGATCAGCAGGCAACAAGGCAGGCCACTGGTTGAGATGACGCCTCCGCCAAATGCAGGATCCAAATGTGCCAAAAAGCTAGAGACATTCCTCAGAGCTTTTCCATATATACTCAAAGCAGGCCACACACCAAAGGCAACTACTTAGCTGCTCACAGCAGATTCCACCATGGAAGTGATTATAATCTCATCTTGGGGAATAACTACATCCAGCTGCCAAGCACTCAAAACCACTGCCCAGCCACGCTGACACACAACCTTAACTACCACACCAAGGGTAAACCAAAACCAAACCCACTGCCATCGAGTCGATTCCAACTCATGGCAACCCCCATTGGGTTTCTGAGGCAGTACATCTTTACAGAAGAAGATTGTCCAACCTTCCTTCCACAGAGTTGCTGGTGAGTTTGAATCACCAGCTTTCTAGTTAGCAGTCAAATCCTTTAGGCACTGTGCCACCAAGAAGTTTACCTGCTAATAGTCCATTGGATGAACATGAGAAAACATTACAAGCAGTAAAGCATAGGGTCTGAGATAGTCAAAAGTATATGGGTGAGGAAGTGGAAAGAAAGGGACAAGATGGAGTATTGAAAGTCAAAGATCTGCAGATCAAACCCCAAAAGTGTCATATGGGTGGCAAAGGCAGGTGGTACACAGTACTGGTGGGAATGGAAACCCTCTTTGACTCAGAAGAATTATAAATATGTGGAGAGTCAAGGAGAGACAGGGAGCCTGGCTGGGCTTAAATAAAGAGATCACAGTCCCTTTAGGAGGAGAGGTATCTTTTTGGCAGAGGAAGAGTAAGTATTGTGTGGGAGGTTGTCCCAGTGGCTGCATTACCATTGATGGCTCCATGTGGGATTATGTAAAAGCGGATTCATGTATAGAAAAATTTCTATGTAACCACCTCTTACATCCTTTTAATTCCAATTGAATTGAACACACCTATTGAGCACCTGCTGATGCAGGGCTTTGGCAGGGATAAAGAGCTGCATTATAATGAGGGATGGGCAAGGCTTGGCTCCCTGTGTTCCTGGAATGAAGTCTAGAGGAGTAGGCTGACATGTGGCAAATTCAAATACAGCAATTATAATGAGATAAATACATATTATAGGTATAGAAATGTGTTTAGGAAAGTGTTATGAGAAGAAAGGAAACACAATCAATGTGTTGTAATTGAAGTGTGTGTGAAGGAGGATATGACATTTGAACAAAATATAGGTTAACTAGATTTTGATAGACGTGATGTAGGGATGGAGGGAAAGCCCTCTGCTTTAAGGAAAAAACAGCATGAGGTGTTAGTTATGAATCTTTACTGAGTGTCTGCTGGGCACGTTGCTAGATGCTGAGTGGAATGTCTCATTGCAGTCAGGTTGATTCTGTCTCATGGCAGCCCCACATATTACAGAGTAGAATTGCTCCCAGGGGTTTCTTGGCTGGAATCTTTACAGAAGCTCTTTGCCAGGCTTTTCTTCCACAGAGCCATTGGGTGGGTTCGAACTGCCAACCTTTAGATTTGCAGCCGAATTCAAGTTGATATGTAAGTGATGTAAGTTGAATTTTACATGAGCTCTTTAGTAAAGAATCCCCACCCTCACCTCCTTTTATGTTCTGGATAATGGCAGGGAATTGACCAAGACTTAATGATTTACTCTGAATGACTTTAGCTTCCCCTTCCTTATCTTGGAAGGCTGGCGGTTCAAACCCACCAGCCACTCCTCTGAAGGAAGGTTGGGCAATCTACTTCCATAGTGATACCGCCTCAGAAACCCAAGGAGGGGTCATTATGAGTCGGATCTGACTCGAGGGCACATAACAACAACAACCACCAGCCACTCCGTGGAAGGAAGACTGGGCAATCTACTTCTGTAAAGATTTACCGCCTCGGAAACCCAAAGGGGTTCGCTATGAGTCAAGTAGACTCCATAGCAGTGAGTTTGCTTTTTTTTGTTTGCAATTATTTTTAAGGCACCCTGGTGGCACAATGGTTAAGCACACTGCTGTTAACCAAAAGGTTGGCTGTTTGAACCTACCTGGTGGCTCCATGAAAGCCCCAGTGATCTGTTCCTGTAAAGATTGCTGTTGTGGTTAGGTGTTGTCAAGTCAATTTTTACTCATGGAGACCCTATGTACAACAGGATGAAATACTGCACAGTCCTGCACCACCCTCACAATCATTGCTAGAGCCCATCATTGCAGCCACCGTGTCAGGACCACAGCCTAGGAAACCCGTGTGGTAGTTCTACTCTGTCACATTGGGTTGCTGTGAGTGGGAGTTGACTTGATGGTACCTAACAACAAGTTATTTTTAACTAGTGTTCGGTAGTATGGGTTTATCTTAGTTAACTATTCTCATCTGATCAATCATAACATGGGTACCTCATTAAGGTTCTATTTGATTTGTACAACAACAATAACAATAAAAAAAAAAAATCCACACTGGATTTTGTAAATGGAGACCTGTCTTGAGCTACCACTGTAGGGAGTCACAGGCCTACTGCCAATTCCAAGATCTGAGTCAATTCACAGATCCAGAATGAAGGAAAGCTGAGAACCCTTGGAGAAGTACCCAGCAATGGCACTACAATGGTGAACTGAGAATTTTCCTTCCAGCTTTCACCAAAGGGATTGGTAGTCAGAAACTGAGTAAGTGTCCATTGAGAAGGGAAATATCAAGGCCTTTGGAGATTATTGAATAGTGGCTCTGAAAGCCGCTGTGGTCCATCAGTGTGGGTGGGGGCTCCCAGTGATTAGGGGAATAAACAGTGCTTTGATTTGAATCTACCTCATACTAGGCTCATTGTGATGTTGATGAAAAGGACATTCAAAGATGTATGGGTAGAGGGGAGGGGAGCTCTTTGCATCACTACAAATGAAAGAAATAGAAATCAAAGATACCTATTTTGCAAATCTGATTGGTAAATCAATACATTGTTGGTGGGAAGAATGGATAACCAAACTATGGTACATACACACAATGGAATACCTATATAACACTAAAGAATAATGTAGAATCTACAAAACACTGTATAATGTGGATGAACTTGGAGGATGTTATGCTGAGTGAAATAAGTCAATCACAGAAGGACAAATATTGTATTAGTTCATTATTGCAAAAAGTCAAGGAAAGGTTTCTATATGGAAGGAAACTTTCTTGGTTGGTTTCCAGGGTGGGAGGGGAGGGGAGAGAACACTGGAATAAATAAATAAATGAATAAAATATGATAAAACAAACAAACAAACATTGTTGGTGGGATGGAAATCAGTGCTTTCCTTTTGATCCAGCTATCCCATTTTGGGGAGAGCTCTGGTAGCATAGTGCCTAAGGCACTTGACCTCTAATCAGAAGGCTGGCGGTTCAAACCCACCAGCCACTCCTCGGAAGGAAGGTTGGGCAATCCTACTTCCGTAGTGATACTGCCTCGGAAACCCAAGGAGGGGTCGCTATGAGTCGGGGCCGACTGGATGGCACATAACAACAACAACAACAATCCCACTTTGAGCGTAGTGCCTAAAGCATTTGACTGCTAACCAGAGGGCTGGCGGTTCAAACCCACCAGCCATTCCTCGGAAGGAAGGTTGGGCAATCTACTTCCATAGTGATATTGCTTTGGAAACCCAAGGAGGGGTCTCTATGTGTTGGGTCTGACTCGATGGCACATAACAACAATAACAACAACATCCCACTTTTAAGAATTATATACCATAATACCATAGAAGCACTCTCACAGGCTACAGAGAAAGAAGCTGGTCAACTTCTATTTTACTTGATGTTTATATATTTAAAGAGCTCTGGTGGCATAGTGGGTAAGGCATTTGGCTGCTAACCAGAAGGTCAGTGGTTCAACCCACCAACTGCTTGGCAGGAAAGAGATGAGGCAATCTACTTCCTTAAAGATTTACAGCCTTGGAAACCCAAGGGGGGTTGCTATGAGTCAGAATCGACTAGATAACAGTGATTTTTTTTTTTTTTTTAAATATATTTAACTCTTTAATCTACCTGGAGATTTTTTTTTGGCATAAGGTATGAAAAGAGGATCTAATTTATTTTTTCCCCAGACAGCAAACCAGTGGCTTGAACACCACATTGAACCATCTAGGCTTTCATGTAATTTTTAGTGAGAGATGTAATGTCACCAAGATGCAATGTTCCTTCTTTATTGCTGATCTACAAAGATCTTTTCTCCCTGAAGCTGAATTGCTTTGACCTTGGTATATTTTGCTGTTTTCTTTGAGGTAAAAATGGAAGTTTATGTTACTGACTAACAAACAAGGGATCAATTCATTTCCATGTTATGTTAGTGGGTATTTTTCCTCTTTTATATCATGTAAACAAACATGATTTCCTTTTCCCTAATAGCAATAAGTTTTGTTTTCTTTTTTTTGAGCCATACGTTTTTATTTGTTTGCATACACTCTTCTAAAAATAGGAGAATTTTGTGAATTGCTATAAGTGAAATCCTGAATAGTTTTACATTAAATATGTATTCTATTTAGGAAATTCAAAATTAAGAAAAAAATCAATTCATAAACAGTGAAAGTAAATACCAGCCAAAATGGCTATTGGACAAATGGAGTCTTCTGGTTTCCCCTAGCATGTAAAGTGCTTGGAATTTCACTAAATCCTGTCCTCACAAGGAAAAAGCTGAAAACTGAAAATCAACCACTCTTCTTAAATGTGTTAGAGAATTGAGGTCACAGGGCAAACCACCACCTGGAAAACTGGATCGACAGAATCACCTCTCACAGATAGCAGAACCTCCCCTTCCTTCCCTGTTGAGTTGGAATTCTGATTTAAAGAGTAATTTGACTAATTGCTAGAGGCTGAGCATAGACTAGTGAGAGAGAAAAAAACTCCTTGACTTAGCCTTAGGGGGGCCGCCACACTCCTGTGGGTTTTACTTCAGAAGCCCCACCAGGTTTTTGCTGTGAAGCTCAGAGAACAGTAGCCTTGTGCTTCCAGCAGTGGGAGGGGAAAAGTAACCATTTTGAAATAGTGCTTTTTTCTTCTTAACAACAGCCTGCCCTCAAGGGAAACTGCTTTACAAAAGTCTAACCAACCACAGGTTTTATAGGAACCTGACCAATGTGGAGGAGCTATGGTGGTGTAGCGGTTAAGGCATTTCCCTGCTAACGAAAAGGTCTATTGTTC
Source organism: Orycteropus afer afer (assembly GCF_000298275.1). Taxonomy (NCBI): domain Eukaryota; kingdom Metazoa; phylum Chordata; class Mammalia; order Tubulidentata; family Orycteropodidae; genus Orycteropus; species Orycteropus afer. Next base: position 6,005,002 of record NW_006921602.1, on the reverse strand, counting down.
GAACCCACCAGCCACTCAGCAGAAGAAAGATGAGGTAGTCTCTTTCTGTAAAGATTTACAGCCTTGAACTCAATGGGGGTCCCTATGACTCTATGGTAGTGAGTTTGGTTTGGTTTGAGTCAATGTGGGGGTGTCCCTGGGTAGTACAAATGGTTAACAAAAGGTTGGTGGTTTGAACCCACTGGGTGAAAGAAAGGCCGGGCAATTTACTTCTGAAAAATCAGCCATTGAACACCTTAAGGAATACAATTCTATTCTAAACACATGGGGTCCCCATGAGTAGAATCAAGTCAATGGCCATTAGTCTTATTGGTAACCAATGTGGAGGAAGGGAAATACCCACCTCCAGCTCCTTTTGACCTTCCTGTTTCAACTAAGGAGTAGAGGGTGGGAGGGGAGCTGAGAAGCACTTGTGAAAGGCACAACCCAGGAGCATGGGCTCATTAAAGGACTGAGACTTAATCATAGCAGGGCATCTGTATCATAGTACTGTTATGAGGATTAGATGAGTCAAAGAACTGATCAAACAAAATAGGAAAAAAAGTTAATGATACTTGTAACTGTTTAGCTTATTATCACATCCCCCACCAGATTTGGGGGGTGGAGCAGTATTTTTCAAGGATCTTCTTTGAAATCAGATAATGAATAATGGAAACACTAGTCAGACACCTTTCTTTGTTTTCTAAACTTCCTGTGTCCATGACGCAACCTAGAGGCCCAAACAACACACAGCGCCCTGGACTGTGGTAAAGAGAGCCCTCAGAACTGTGATTCTCTGAAATGATGCTGAGTAACGTTAAGAGATGACAGCAGATGGCCCTGGAAATTCATTTCCTTCTTTTTCCATAGCTTAGCAAGAAGCTGGCTCTACAGGTTCAGTTAGCTCAAAAGAACAAACCCATCCCAGCCATTGTGCCTGAGAGAGAGAGAGAGATCTCCCTTTCAACCCAGAAGGTTCTGCAGTTACGAGGAAACATACAGGTTACCTGTGGCTTTGGCCCTCTAAGTATGTAGAGGGTTATGAGGATGGGTCTCTCACATCTTGGATGAGAGCCACAGAATGTCCATTCCAGCAAAGCCTGGCTCAAGCCCATCTCTCAGTGGAATAATAAGAGCTCAGGGCACCGGGTAACTCTGATATTTTTCTACATGTAAGGTTTTCCAATGTATTTGTATTATGAGATGCTAAAGGGGTGAGTGTCCATACCGCAAACTACATTCTGAAGCTTTTCACCCCTAAAAACTTTGTCAGTGTGGGATGCATGGACTAGTGTAAGGAGAGGCAGGGGTCTAGACTCCCACACTCCAGCCTGGCTTTGTCAGTAACCAGCAAGAAGACCCTGGGCTTTGATTTTCTTACCTACCAAAACCAAAACACCAAGCTCACTGCCGTCAAGTCACTTTTCCGAGGCAGTGTCTCTACGGAAGTAGATTGCCCAGTCTTCTTTCTGAGGAGTGGCTGGTGGGTTTGAACCACCAGCCCTTTGGTTAGCAGTCAAATGCCTTAGACACTATGCCACCAGAGCTCCCTTCTGACCCACAGTACATTTTAAAGACTCTTCTAATTCTTTAGTCCATCAGACTCTTACATTTATCTTCTAGTTTGACTATTGTTAATATATGTTAATATGAATGGCACTTCTCATCCAACCAGAATACTGCATTCATTAGAAGTATGCATATGTAGACACTCTCATTCCCAGACATCGTGGAGAAATGGCAGACCTCTATATATGTATCCATTACTGTAGCCAATATATACATATTTAAACATATATTTTATATAGAAATATTTAAATATGTAAAACATAGAAAGGACAGTATGAGGCAGTGCTACTCAAAGTATGATCTGTGGACCACTGTCCATCTATGAGGAGATGAAGACAGAAATTAAAAGTGGGTGTGGGTTGGAGAGGCCACCCTGATGCCCTTCCAGCCTCAGCTCTAGTTTAGTCTGGTGCAGCCAGGTCTAAGTCTGGTGCTTTCTCAACATGCCCTTCTTTCCAGGGCAACCATCTTCTGCCTTGTGTTTGTGGTAAGTCTTGGTAGAAAACCATGGTGAGTAAGGAGGTGTAGCTGACATCTGTTAATATTAGTATAGGACCCTGGGCTATAGACCATTTCTAGCTCCTCTCCCAAGAACAGAGGGTTTTTCTTCCTCCCCTAGTTGCAATGGGTCTTTGCCTGTGCCTGGGCATGACAAGGTTTGCTGCCTTTCACCCAGCAACTTAATGCTTTTACTTCTCAAGGAAGAGAGAAACTGGGGATCCCTGCAGGGCTGCAAGTTCCTCCTGAAATGGCCTCTGGTCTATCACCTCCTGAGACCTGCACCACCAGGGGGCTCTCTCAACCCTCATTCACTGGAAGCTGGGAAAAGGTTCTTGTGGAAGACTGCAGCCCACATTTGGCCTTTAATAAATTTGTTAAAATTTTAGTAGATTTCCTGTTTCGTCTCACCTGCTTGCATGGCAGCCGTCTCTCTCTCCTGTGCTCTGCCACTATAGACAGTGGTGTGTCTTGCTGCTCCTCGGTGGGTGAAGGCTTGTCCCTCTCTGAAATTCAAGTGACTTGGTTGTTGTGCACCTTCAGCTCTCAGGTGGGCTCATGGAGAGTTATGGTTTTATTGTTGGTTTAGTTTATTCTCATTTTAGGGTAGGAGAGACATTATTTTTAACTTTCCACATCTTTAATGGAAGCAAGCAGAAAAGATTGATTTACTTTGTAAACAAATTTGAAAAATGAGTATTTTGAGTTTGTTGAAATTGCTTTAAAATTTTGTCAGCCATTCCCATCAATATGCTTCTGTGAGACTGGGTCCTTTAAAGTGAGCATAAGACAAAACATAGAAACTGTTTAGATACACTATCCCCTGCGAGCAGTGTCGTCACTAAGTCAGTCTGGATTAGATAAGGTTATAGGAAAGAACAAGCTCGTTTCTCACATTGTGGTTGTTGTCAGTTGCCATCGAGTGACCCCAGGTACAACACAAAAAAGTATTAGCTGGTCCTGCTATCTTCACAATCATTGGTTTGCTTGAGTCCACTGTTGTAGCCACTTTGTATTTGGAGTGCCTTCACTCCTCAGAAGGAAGGTTGGGCAATCTACTTCCATAGTGATACTGCCTCGGAAACCCAAGGAGGGGTCTCTATGAGTCGGGTCTGACTCCACAGCACACAACAACAACAATAACTATTATAGAGGGTTCACCTTTCTTCAGCATTATCTTGGATAATATTCCGTTGTAATCCATAGAGTTTTCATTGCCTAATTTTCAGAAATAGCTCTCCAGGCCTTTCTTCCTAGTCTATCTTAGTCTGGAAAATCTGCTGAAACCTGTCCATCATGGTATTTGATCCTGCTGGTATTTGAACTATCAGTGGCATTGCTTCCAGCATCATAGCAACCACTGTAGTGCAACAAATTGACAGATGGTTGGTGATGGGGGCTTATAAGGAACAATAAACTGGTCCCTAAACCTTACTCTCAAAACACACAGAACTTCAAAGACTCTTTCTTTCCTGGAATGACAACTTCCAAGTGGATCAAAATACTTTGCTTTCAAGAAGAGTGAAGAGTATCAAAGACACATGCAAACAATTAGTCAGTGGAACATGTGAACTTCAGCCTACATGACCGAGACCAGATGAACTAGGTGGTGCCTGGCTACCACTGCCAACCACTCAGAAAGGGATCAAAATAGGAGATCCTGGATAAAGTGAGAGAAAAATGTGGAACAAAACTCAAAATCATAAAAAAAAACCACCAGACTTACTAGTCTGATAGAGACTGGTGAAATCCCTGAGACTATGGCCCCTAGTCACCTTTTGGGCCTGAAATTGAACTCATTTCTGTTGCTTCCTGGCAAACAATAGATAGGCTGACAAGGTGAAGAATTATACCAGGTAGGTACACTCCTTAGAACAATCAACTATGGGAGATCAGAAGGGCAGCATTTGCACAGGAGCTAGCTCAGAGGGCAAGAATGCATGGGAAAGAAAGACATAGGAAAAGGTAACCACACGGAGGAAGTGGGAAGAGAGCTGTTGTATTTTTGAGATTACAATCAATGTCATAAACAAAATTTACAAACTATTGAATGTAAGTTTTCACCCAAATCACAATTTTAAAAATGTTGAGGAGAAAACCAACAAAAAAATACTTTTGCTTTCTCCTAGATCAGTAGAAGGATTAAAAAAGAGAGTTGGTAGGCAGCCCGTGTCACAGATGGGAAAGTAAAGCTTGGGTATATGAAATGGACTTCAGCAACCTGCCCCTCCACTTCCAGACCCTTTGCCATGAGCATTTGTCAGACAATAAATATGCAAAGTACCAGTAAAACAAGCCTCCCCCCCCCCCAACCTGGAATGGAAAAGGCAGGCATAGGTGTGGCAAATGTCTTCATATTTCCTTAATTCTAAGAGGCATGGCTTTTCATGTATTAATGTTTCTGAAATTTGATATATTCATATTTATATAAGTGTGTTTGCTACCTTATTTTTGCAAAACATGTTACTTTGCAAAGACTCTTATTAAATCAGTGGCACATTTATCCAGGCTTCCAGGAAAGCCCTGATATCCAGAGATTCTGTGTTGGGAGCAGCCCAACTCCTGACAATCAGAATCACCAGCCTGAGGTCATTGACCCAAAGAGAAACCAGAGCTTGGGGCTCTGCTTGATTCTTTTAGATATAATTACATTCTGGTCCCTTTTCAAGTCTAAGTAATCAATGTTTATGTTTCATGCACAGTAGGACCACACGGGAGGCAGTGGTTGTTCAATGGCAGAATTCTCCCCTTCCATGTAGGAAATCCAGATTGGATTCCCCGCCAATGCAATTTAGCCACCACCTGTCTGTCAGCGGAGACTTTTGTGTTGCTATGATGGTGAACAGGTTTCAACAGGGCTTCCAGACTAAGACAGACTAGGAAGAAAGGCCTGGCAATCTACTTCTGAAAATCAGCCAATGAAAACCCTGTGGATCACATTTTTATCCTCAACTGATTATAGAGATGCTGTAGGATGAGGCAGTTTCTCTGTTGTGCATGGGATTACCATGAGTTGATGGCAACTAACAACAACAAAAGGATCATATCGCAATGTGTGATATTTTAAGGTTAGTTGGTCAACTATAATACAAAAATGTATAAAAATCTGAAAAAGGTAAGCACTTTTTAAAAAATGCATTTTATTGAAATATAATTTATGTATAGTGAAATATACAAAACTAAGTGACATGGGTCAATGTTTTTTGTTTTTTTTTTTGCAGTGTTTTCTCCCCTCCCCTCCCACCCCTGGTAACCAACAAAGAAAGTTTCCTTCCATATATAAACCTTTCCCTGACATATTTTTTTTTTTAAATTTTGATTTGGGTGAATATTTACAGAGCAAATTCACTTTTCATACAGTAGTTCACATACACTTTGTCGCATGTCACTGACCACAGTTTACCACAATGCAACAGCTCCCCTCCCACTTCCTCCCCATAGTTACCTCTTCCCAGTGTCCATCCCTCCACACTCTCCTGCCAACTGAGCTGTCTCCCTGTGCATAAGCAGCCCTTCCTTCTCCCATGATTGTTCTCTCCAGGGTGTGTGTCTACTTGAGGTAAATGTTTAACTCACATGCCTGTACTTTGTTTGGCTTTTCCTTTACATTTTACAATAATGAACTAATACTATATTTGTCCTTCTGTGATTGACTTACTTCACTCAGCATAATGACCTCTAAGTTCATCCATGTTATGCAGTGTTTTGCAGATTCTACATTATTCTTTAGTGTTGCATAGTATTCCACTATGTGTATGTACCATAGTTTGTCCATTCTATTGATGGGCACCTAGGTTGTTTCCATCTTTTGGCTATTGTAAATAGTGCTGCGATGAACATGGGTGTGCATATATCTGTTCTTGTCCTGGCTCTCACTTCCTTAGGATATATACCTAGTAATGGGATGGCTGGGTCAAATGGTATTTCTAATTCCAGCTTTTTAAGGAATCACCATACTGTTTTCTACAGTGGTTGCATCATCTACAGTGGGTTGCATCCCACCAGCAGTGTATGAGTCCCAATCTTACCACATCCTCACCAACATTTGTTATTTTCTGTGTTGTTGAACTTTGCTATTAGTGCTGGGGTGAGATGGTATCTCATTGTTGTTTTGATTTGGATCTCTCTGATGGCTAATGATTGTGAGCAGTTCTTCATGTATTTGCTGGCCGCCTAAATATCCTCTTTGGTGAAGTGTCTATTCATATCTTCTGCCCATTTTTTAATTGGATTGTTAATCTTTTTGTTGTTGACGTGTTGAAGTTTTCTACAAATTTTAGAGATAAGTCCCTTGTCAGATATGTAATTATCAACAAGTATGAATTTGTTGCCATCATTTTGTTATGTCCTTTTTCATGGTGTTCCTGATTTCTTTGTTTCATACAATTTTCTGTGCTGAGTTATTTTTGTTTATTAATTATCACTTCCTTTGTTGCTATTGTTTTAATACTTGCTAAATATTTATGCTGGTCCCCTTTATTTTGATGTGAAGGTTTATCATTTTTTTTTGAGGTTACTCTGGGATTTACAATTTTCTCCCAAGTTTAGAACAGTCTGTTCTATCTTGTAGTTGTCTTGATTTCCCTCCCATTTAGAAATTCTGTAACTACACTTTTTTTCCCCTCTTTTTGGTTTGCAGTTGTTCTCCTTTGTTAATTGATGTCTCTGATTCCCTGTCTACAATGTTGTAGGCTTATTTACTTTGGATACTTCCATAGCTGGATTGGTTTCTGGGTTATGTCATCATGTGTGTTAATGGTCAGTTGCTGTTTGCTGTTGTTGGTTCTCTGTCCAAAGGACTCCTTTTAGCATCTCTTGTAAGGTTGGTCTGCTGCTGCTGTTGCTGTTATGTGCCGTTGAGTTGGACCCAACTCACAGCGACGCCTCCTTGGGTTTCTGAGGCAGTATCACTACAGAAGTAGACTGCCCAACCTTCCTTCCGAGGAGTGGCTGGTGGGTCTGGTTTTAATAAATTCCCTTAATTTCTGCTTATCTGGAAATGTCCTAATTTTACCATCATATTTGAGGGACAATTTTGCTGGGTATATACTTCTTGGTTGGAAATTTTTCTTTTAGGGTTTTATATATACCACCCCATGGTCTTCTCACCTGCATGGTTTCTGCTGAGAAATCCAAGCTTAGTCTTATTGGTTGCCCCTTGTAGTAACTTTTCATTTTTCCCGTGCCGCTTTCAGGATTCTTTGTTTGTCTTTGGTTTTGGTGAGTTTGATGATGATATGTCTTGGTGATTTTCTTTTGGGGTCTATCCTGTTTGGGCTTTGTTGGACTTCTTCAATGGATATATTCTCATCTTCCATCATACCATCATTCTCTTCCAACAAATCTTTGACAATTTTCTCTGTGGTTTTATTTGTCCCTTCCTGTTTTGGAATTGCAATTACACATAGGTTATTCCTTTTGATGGTATCCCACATGAACCTTAGGCTTCCTTCATTTTGTTTTGATCTTTTTTTTCTGATTGATCCCTTTCCAAAGAAGTATTGAGGTATTTGCCTTCAATCTCACTAATTCTGTCTTCCATTGATTCAATTCTACTCCTTTGCCTGTTCAATGTGTTATCTATTTCTGAAACATTAGAGGTTTTTTTTTTAGGTTTTAATTAAAATGTTTAATTAAGCACAGTTCTAGTAACAGCAAGTAGTTCTCATCCTAGCTAGACCCCCAGACTTAGAGTTGAAGGAGGAGAAAGAGTGAAAGAGTTTTCCATCAGCTAAAAATATGCTGTGGTTAAGTGAGGAAAGGCATTTAGTGTTCTTTTCACTTGAGCCTGGCTTTAGGCCAAACTATGAAGACGTGAATTTTGGCTTCAATATTCTTCTATGCCTACGTCAACAGCCCTTACCCACTGAAACTTAAGTATTAATCTTCTGGAGTTCTACATGTAGATTTTGTATCATTTCTAATTTTTCATTTATTTTGTCATTTTGTTCTTGTATTGCCTTTCAAAATTGTTCTAGGATTTTCTCTGTGTTTTCCTCAATTTTGTCAGTGTTTTCCTTGATCTGTCTCTCAATCCATTGAAGATCCCTAAATATAATTCTTTTGAATTCCTTACCAGGGAGTTCCAATGCTGCATCTTCCTCAGGGATGTGTTTTGGGTCTGTATCCTGGTTCCTTGTTTCTCCTGCTTTATCTTGCTTCTTTGTGTGCACTGCGATGCTCTGCTCTGACACACTGTGATGTTTTTGTGTTTTTAATTAATTGGTGACTGTATGTTGAGGTGACTTGCCCACAATTTTTGTTTTCTTTGTATATTATCTACGTAAGCAGGGTACTGTGGTGTGCTCCTCTGTTCGTTAGTTGGCAGCACTTATACACTCACAACCTGTCTTCTTTCCTGTTGTCAGCCTCCTGTATGTCCTTGCTGTCTCTGGCAAATGGACCTATTCTTAGGTCCTTGGAATCCAAATGAGAATGCTGTCACTTTAAAATCCAAAATGGCCACTGTTTGTAAACATTTAAAATGGCTGTGCCCTCGGTTATTTTAAATATCCAAAATGGCCATTGCTTATAAACAACCAAAATGGCTGTGCCCTCTGAACAGCCAAAAGTCCACAGCTCAGGTTGTCTCCCTCCTTGCTATTTCCCTTCCTAGTCATAGGCCACTAGTGCAGTTGTCCCTGCAGCCCTTGGTGACCAGGGCTGAGCTTTAGGTCAATTATCAGGTCCCAAGAACACTTGGAAATATTCAGAATGTTGGTCCCGTCAGAGTAGCTGACAGTCCACTGCTCCGACTGTCTTCGTACTCACTGTTTTCATTCAGGTTTTTCCGCTAGTTGGTGCCTAATTCACTTCTGTATACTTCTTTCAAAGCTCAGGGCTCCAGAATTATCTTCTGTATCTCTGTCAAATGGTTTATCTTTTCTTTGTTGAAGAAAGTCTATGTAGCTTGTCTACCTATTCTGCCACCTTACCAGAAGTCCATAAGCTTTTTTTTTCTTTTTAATTTTTATTGTGATTTGGGTGAAAGTTTACAGAGCAAATTCATTTTCCATATAGCAGTTCATACACATGTTTCATGACATTTACTGCAATTCCCCACACTGTAACCACTGTCTTCCCACTTCTTCCCTATAGTTACCTCCTCCCTGTGTTCTTCCCTCCCACGTATTTCTGCCCCACTGCACCTCCAGCTGTCTCCCTCTGCAAACACTGCTCTTCTGTTCTCCCATGATTGATAGCACTAAGGAGTGTATCTATCTGATGTAAATGTTCACCCCATATGCCTATCTATTGTTTGGCTGGAATCCACAGGAGTGAGTTCAGTTCCACAACTGAAGATAACTAGGGGCTGTAGTCTCAGGGGTCTCACCAGTCTCTATCAGACCAGCAAAATGTGTCTTTTTTTGTGTGTGTGATTTTGAGTTTTGTTTCACATTGTTCTTCCACTCTCTTCAGGATCTTCTTCACTGATCCCTTTCCGAGTGGTTGACAGTGGTAGCCAGGCACCATCTAGTTCTTCTGATCTCATGACACATGGGCTAACGATCACATGGTCTACTGGTTCCTTGGACTAATTCTTTCCATGTATATTTGCTTTTCTTATTTGTTCTGGATGAGAAAAGCCATCTAGATGGCTACTTGCAGGTTGAAAATAGTAAGCATTTTTTTTAAATAACTTCTTTTATAATCATTTAAATTTCTAATCAAGTTTGTTCATTAATTTATAGTTTAATATCACTAGCAAATTTATGGAAGTCAATTTTGTATTATTTATTTGTAACTATAATTTACTGATGGTGAAATAAGCTTCATTGGTCTTTGTTTTATCTAGAAAAGGCATCCATTTTCTGAATGCAGTACTAGTAGCCAACCAAATCATGGTGATGGAAGGGATTTTGAAGAAATGACAACTGAAAGGATTTCTACTAGATTTACATAGAAGTATGATCCCTTATATGTTGTTTTGCTACAATTAATGAATTACTGAATAACATAATTCTTTAGTAAAATTCATACTACTTCATATAATTAATGAAGAACTAGTAAAATTGCAGTGTGTTATCTGCAGAGTATATACTAGCTAACATAGCACCACAGTCATCAAAATGTGGGCGGTGTTTACATGCAATTCATAAAGAAATAAATTCACAGCCAGAAGAACTATTTGAAAGAAAGAATATCGAATTGAAAAGCCAACAGAAGCAGCTGTTCAATATTTCAGTTATAAACAGTAGTATTTTGCAGTATTCTCATAAAGTAGCACTTCAGATTGCTAAGACTAAAAACAAAAGTACTGAGACATTAGTGAACAGCTTCATCAAAAAATGTTTGCTTAGAAATTTTGGAAGACTCTTAAGCAGAGCAGATAGCTTAAAAACTACTTCCAATGACATTATACATCAGTGTATTTAGTGTATTTGCTGTTGTTATGTGCAGTCGAGTCAGACCCGACTCATAGCAACCCCTCTTTGGGTTTCTGAGGCAGTACCACTACGGAAGTAGATTGCCCCATCTTCCTTCTGAAGAGTGGCTGGTGGGTTTGAACCACCAGCCTTCTGGTTAGCAGTCAAGTGCCTTAGGCACTATGATACCAGAGCTCCTTCAGTGTATTTAGAAACTGGCTAATTATATGGAAGATCAATTCATGTAACAAATAAAACTAGCAAACTTTTTCAATGCAATCTAATACACAGATAATGCTAACATGGCAATTCTTTTAGAATATGTATGATTTGAACATGATGGTCATATGAAAGAAGAATTTTTTCCCCCCTCAGCGTCATTGCCAAGAAACAGAACTAGCTCATAGCTATGAGAAATGGTGATGAATTACATTATCAATGTAGTTTGGAGATTAAGTTTTATTTGATGTATGTTTTTGTGGCACAACTGTAAATAACAGGAAAGAATTCTGAAGGAGTTAACTCAGAGAAAGGAGCCAGGTCAGAATGTATATCAATGCCCTGCTCCTTCATTGATAAAGTCTTACCAAGAAAAAAAAAAAAAATCAATCAGACCAACAGTGTCTAAGAAAGTCAGTAAAAATGTTGAGTTATATAAAGGATAATGTATTGAATATGAAATAATTTAAACTTTTATGTGATAACATGGAAGGTAATCATAAACAAGTGTTATTGCTTGCAGAGTTCTGATGGTTGCTAAGGGGGCAAATTCTGTGGAGAATGTTCCAACTATGGATAAACAATTGATCTTTCTGCAAAATAAGAAACTAATTGATCCAAACTTTTCAAAGACGTAGATACAACAGCCAAGATTTGATTATTTTTCTGATATTTCCAGTATGTTTTAATTGCCTTACTACTTTCATGCAAGGAAGGAAAACACATGTTTCAAAATGGTACATAAGATTGAAGTATGAAAGCAAGAGTTGGAAGATTGAAAGAATAGAGTTTAATAATTTAACAATTATCATCAATGTAGGTGAAAATCTTGACTGCATATCTACAAAATGTCATCAAACACCTTACTACCTTGATAGTTTGCCTTACTATTTTTCTCAAAAAAATAAAAAATATAAGAGGTTCATGGATCTGTAACCCATTTCTTTCATAGAAAGGTAATTTGAATTTAATTATAAAGTTATAGAACTAATCAAGGGCTAGTAAGATAGTATACATTTTAGGCTTGGCAGACCATACAGTCTCTTACAACTACTCAACTCTGCCATTATAGCATGAAAGTATCTATAGAAAATGCATAAATGAATAAGCATTGTTGTGTTACAGTAAAACTTTATTTGCAAAAAGAGACAGCCAACTGGATTTACTCCAGGGTCTGTAGTTTGTGGACCCCTGGAACAAACAGTTGAAGCTACCTACTGATAAAGATAGAAGAATTTTTCTTTACCTTGTTAAAAGTTAAAAATGAATACCCTGAGCTTGTTGAAATTGCTTTAAAATCTCTTCTTCCACTCCCATCAACATGTTTCTGTGAGACTGGATTCTTTACACTGGGTGTTAGGAAACAAAAACATAGAAACACTTTATATGTACATTATCCATTTTGAGTGACATTGTCACTCATAGAATCTAGATTGGATAAATTAACAATTAAAATCTATAATGCAGACAGCAGGCTGACGACTCAAGCAGAATTTTATATTTCAGTCTTGAGTCAGAATTCCTTCTTCTTCTTTGGGAAATCTCTCTTTTTTGTTCATAAGGCCTTCAATTAGTTGAGTCAGGCCCAAAAACATTATTGAGGGTAATCTCCTTTATATAAAGTCAACAGATTTTAAATGGTAATCATTATCTACAAAATACTTATACAACACCTATAAAAGTGTTTCACCAAACAAGTGAGCATAATAGCCTAGCCAAGTTGATACATAGCATTCACCATCACAATGGGTTTCAAGCCTTGAAATCCAATCACTTGTGGTCAGGACTGATGGGCATCTTTGTTAGTTGCCTCTTCTCAAACAATAAAAGTCTTTTGAAGACTTAAAGATTTAAAGATAATTATCACAATACTAAAAAAGAAAACTGGACATAGAAACTTCACCCACTGAATACTTAAAATCCAACCTCTTAAAACAACACTTTATTTCTAGGCAAAGATACTGATTTAAAATATAAAGCCAGTCAAAGTTATTACAGTTTATGAATGACTGAAAATGGATTGAGTTGAATTTGAATTTGAATTTGAATATGATGGCATATATGGCCATTCTGACCCAACTAGACTATACCATTAACCAGAAGAGCCTAATTCTCAGGCATTACAGAGAAATGAGAGTCTAGTCTATGTGGGACTGCTAATCCAGATAGTTCAAGCACAGTTTTAATAATCGTACATAAAATCTTCTGCAAGCTTTGAAAACATGTATTATAGAGCACCTCTATAAACTAGGTGTTTTCACATTAATCCTCAGTATGATCCAATAAAGTAACTGTTAATCCCCTTTCATAGTAACCCAGAAAAGTTTAATACTTATCCTGGGTCACATAGTTACTGAGGATTGAGACCAGGATTAATCCCTAATCAGTATCAAACTCTACATGATTTGTCCACTATACTACATACTATTAAAACCATTAAGGTGATATATGATGGAACGCAGAGCAAACTACTAATTTCCCTTATTTTAGTACGCTTATGCATTTTGCTATGGAGCCCTGGTGGCACAATGGTTAAGCATTCAGCTGCTAACCGAAAGATCAGCAGTTTGAACCTACCAGCTGCTTGGAGGAAGAAAAGACCTGGCAATCTACTCTGTAAAGATTTCAGCCTAGGAAACCTTATGGAGCAGTTCTACCCTGCCCAAGAGGGATACAACAACATACTTTTTGGTATGGAGTCCCTACGTAGTACAAACAGTTAAGCACTTGAATACTAGCTGAAAGGTTGCTTGTTTGAATCCCAGAGGTGACTCAGAAGACAGGCCTGCCAATCTGCTTCCAAAAGCAGGAATAGCAGTAGCAGCAACAACGACACCTTTTAGTGGAAAATTAACTTTTGGTTTTTAAAAAAGTTAATTACATTGCAATGCCCAAAGCCTAATTCCCAATCTCCTTAAATATCCCTGCAGAACTGCTTCTGTGCAATACTCTGTCAGACATCTTTTCTTTCCCTCCTACTCTCTTGGGACAATTCCCCCTGGTCAATGGCATTCCTAAGGTATTTAACACCTATGTGGAATATCTGGGTAGTGCAAATAGTAGTGAGTTTAGCTGCTAACCAAAAGGTTGAAGGTTCAAGTCCACCAGAAGCACCTCAGAAGAAAAGCCTGTAGATCTACCTGAAAAATCAGCCACTGTTCTACCCTGAGTGGAAATCGACTAGACAGGCCTGTTTTCTGTTTTTTCTTTCCCCTCAATCTTCTATTTTACATGATTATTTTTAGTAAGTAATAAAATCATACACACGCACACAAAATATTCAGCAAATACTAAAATAACAGCAATGAAGGAAGTGATGATACGATTCATAAACGAAACGAGCTCAGCATAGAAAATTATATGGAACAAAGAAATTGACGCCATGCAAAAGCACATAACAAAAATGACAGCAATTCATTTTTGAAATTTGAAATGAATTTTGAAATTTCAGCAAATTCATATTTGCCAATAATTACATATCTGGCAAGGGACTTAAGATTTATAGCAGAAGAGTGGATGACCAAACTATGGTACATACACATAATGGAATGCTATGCAGCACTAAAGAATAATGTAAAGTCTGCAAAATACCACATAATATTGATGAACTTGGAGGACATTATGCTGAGTGATATAAGTCAATCACAGAAGGACAAATATAGTATTAGTTTGTTGTTGTGGAAGGTCAAGGAAAGATTTACATATGGAGGGAAACTTTCTTTGTTGGTTGCCAGGGGTAGGAGGGGAGAGGAGGGACCACTGCAAAAAAATAAAATAAAATAAATTGCATTGACCCATGTCACTTTAGTTTTACGTATTTCACTGTACATAAATTATATTTCAATAAAATGCATTAAAAAAACAACAACTAAAAAACTGCACTCACTGCCATTGAGTTGATTCCAGCTCATACAGACCCTCTTTGGGTTTCTGAGGTGGTAAATCTTTACGGAAGTAGATTGCCCAGTCTTCCTTCTGTGGAGTGGCTGGTGAGTTTGAACTGCCAACCTTCTGGTTAGCAGTCAAATGCCTTAGGCACTATGCCACCAAAACTCTTATTTCAG
>NW_006921602.1:5976117-5985417 GCF_000298275.1 Orycteropus afer afer | reverse complement strand
GGACTGCTAAAAGAACTAACAGATCTGTCCTGGAGGAAGTGCAGCCAGAATGCTCCTTGGAAGCAAGAATGGCCAGACTTCGTCTCACCTATTTTAGTCATGTTGTAAGAAGGGACCATTCCCTGGAGAAGGATGTCATGCTTGATAGGGTGGGAGGTCGACGAAAGAGGTGGAGGCCTTCAACGAGATGGATTGACATGGTGGCTGCAATGATGAGCTCAAATAGCATGGATTGTGGGGCTGGCGCAGGATTGGGCAGTGTTTCGTTCTGCTGTGCTTGGGGTCACTATGAGTCGGAAATGACCCGATGGCACTTAACAGCAACAACAACAATATCTTCAACAACAATATCATCTTGGGTTATTTTATTAAGTGCAAATATGAAAACGTGATACAACTTTTATAACTGTTTGTCATTTCTATAAAATGGCAAAGTAATAGCTGGTGACAAGCCTGTTTTATAAATTTTTGAATTTCTTTTTTAAGAACTTGGATGAGATTTAGCTTTCTCAGAATCACTTGGAAGCTGTTGCCACATATGATCATACCTTGGAGATATTACAGGTTTAATTCCAGACAACTGCAATAAAGTGAATAAATGCAATAAAGTGAGCCACATGATTTTTTTTGTTTGTTTGTTTTCCAGTGCATACAAAAGTCATGTTTACACTATAGTCTATTAAGTGTGGGATAGTGTTATGAAGTTTCAACTATTACGAGAATTACCAAAGAGACAGAGTGAGTGAGCTCTTGGAAAAACAGTGCCAATAGACTTACTTGATGCAGAGTTGCAGCAAGCCTTCAATTTATAAAAAACCCAGTATCTGTGAAGTGCAATAAAATGAGATATGCTTGTATATAAACTCATTGCCTTTGAGTTGATTCTGACTCATAGCAACCCTACAGGACAGGGTAGAATTTCCCCATAGGGTGTCCAAGGTTGTAATCTTTATGAAACCAGATTGTCACACTTTTCTTCATGGAGTGGCTGGTGGGTTTGAACTGCTGATTTTTCAGTTAGCAGGTGAGTGCTTAATCATTGTGCTACTGGGGCTCTGCCTCATATACACACATACGTAGTATAAAGTCATAAACTTCTAAATTTAGGGTTCTAGGACTGAAAGTTTAAGTATCCAAGACAGCTGAGGGATACAGAGTTTTAGATATATAACGGAAAGATCTGGAGAGTTTGTGGCCCTGCTAAAACTACCCTAGGTGAGTTAAATAACTAAAGAAAAATCAATGCAACAACGTCATTGACAGCCAAGCTATTGTACTGTGGCAGTTTGATGCTGAAACTGACAGTAGTAGTAAAAGAGAATGGCAGTATTTTTCATGGGTTATATGTTGCCTCCTACCAATGGCCTGGTCTGGGGAAGCCATAAGTAATATATTTCAAGGCGTAAGCCTTGAAATAGTCATTTGTTATCAAGTTTGATGAATGTCTTTGCCTGCTGCTATTTAAAAAGCAATAAAATAGAGCCTTCTCAACCTAAAAAAACAATAATCAAAATGTTACCAGAGCAAATAGATTACAGAAACATCATTAACTGAACATTTAATCTATTTTGGTTATTCACAACACTAGTAAGGTTTAAATTGCTAGGTCAGTCAAAACAAAGGCAATTTTAGTTCAGGAATGACTGAAAATTGATTAGCTTTATGAAATTGCAGAGTCAAATAAGAAGATTCTACCACAAGGGTATGGAGAAAAGAACATCCACATCTCTGTTTACAGAAAGGCGAAATCGTACAACATTTTTGGATGACAATTTGACCCTATATATAAAAAATTTACGTACACATATCCTCTGATTGAACAAGGGCATTTCTAAGACTCTGTCACACTAAAATATTGACATAGATTTGTAAAAACAAATGAACAAGGAACACTTATTGCTCAATATTTATAATATTTGTAATAGTGAGAAGTTGACTGCCTAGATGTCCAACAATAAGACCCACACTGTGGAATACTATGCAGCCATGAGAAACAAGGAAGTAGAGCTATATGCACTGACATGGAAGGGAGTCTGGGCTATATTGGGGAGAAAACAGCAAGTTGCAGAGAAGGATGTGTAATATGACTTATTTTGTAAAATTTTAAAAATAAAATAATCTTGAATATACGTTTTGGTATGTGTGCTAATAAATAATTCAGGAAATGTGTTTATAGCAAATTGTTAAGAGTGATGACCCCTTGGGAGTGGGAGTGTTTCACTTGAAGTTTTTAGGATGTATACATATTACGTTTTTGTTTTTTAAGGCAGATTTTTTTTTCCCATTTATTTTAAGAATCAGGGGTCATATTGTCAGTTATGTTCTAAGTCTGAAAATCATCATACTTGTCCAATGCATGGACCTTATAAATGATAAAAGACAATTGTGATTGTGTATAAGAAGGCATGATGAGCCTTGTAAGTAAACTCAACCATCCCATGAACAGGGATTAAAAAAAAAAATTAGAAACAAAAATACTTGATCTATCATACTGTATTGTTTTGCAAAACAAAGGGCATTTGAAAGAGATCTTTTGCTGCAAAAAAATCTTATTAACTAAAACTATTATTTAAAGATTAAATTTATATATCTGTACCTATGCATATTGCTGTTTTAAATTTGGAGGGGGGGAAAGAAAAGAATAAAGAAACTTTTCCTTTTTCTCAAAGTTATTTCTTACTCTCCTGCATCTGTCTCTCTCTAGAGACCATCCAATTAAAGTAGACTTTAAGATATTTTAACACAGGAAACAGATGCTATCAGTGAGTGGTTGTAAAAGAACTGTTATTTCTGGAAGGTTCCAAATGGGCTAGGGGAGCAGAGTGGGTCAGGGGACACTTATAAGGAATAGTGGTCTGACAATATTAAGAGACTAAGTAAGAGACAGGATAATTCCTACCAGGATGGCACACTTCCCCCATCATTAACAGCTCCCATCAAAAACTTGGTATTCCATGAAGGCAATCAAGGAACAAATGGGGGAGCATAAAATATGCAGAGAATGGAGAAGAATTACTTTGAACAATAGTAGTTTGATCTTTAAAGACATCATAATAAACAAACACAAAAGTGCAAACACAAATTTTCACAAACTCAACACTCCCATGTAACAAGAATATAGATTAAGAAACGGTACATAATCAATATCCCAGAAGCCTCCTGTTTTTGTAAGTTAGGGGACAGTATATGTGTGGATCTGTTTCTGGGCTCTCCTGGGAAAAACTGACATCTCCACAATATTGAGTTCTCTAATCAATGAACATGGTATATCTCTTATAAAGGGGGACTTTATGATTTAACAGTCTCCTGGGAACATGCAAGAAAATCAAGAAAAGAATGAACAGATTTAAAAAATTCTTCAAGATCTATGAAGATCCCTGCAGGGAGTACTGTCTCTTTTCACAATATCCTCTAGGAAGGATGTAGATATGTTCCTAGATTTATGAAATGGATAAAGTGTTCTAGCCTTCTCACTGCAGATGTTTTGTGTCTTTCATTATCTTCACAGAAGGTGTTTAGTATCTTCTTCCCTCTACAGGGCATCCTACACTGTCTCTTGTTATGTTTGCTCCAGTTCCCCTGCTAAGAGTTTTTGGTATAACCCAGAAAAAAGGGCCTTTGGTGGCCTTCCATTGTAGATGAGGGGCTCTTGGTGCACCCTCCTTCTTTGCTGCTCACATCAGAGTGGTGTGACTTGGTTGTTTCTATTCTGGGACTCACCTTGAAATTTGTTTTTCATGCTAGTGTATCTTCGGGGCACATAGGGGCTACCTTCTTAACTTGGAATGCTTTCCCTCACTTTTTATTATTAAAAATTTCAACATAAAGAAAAGTGGTATAAATTTAATAGTTTGCATTCATAGGCCAATCAAGTAGAGTAACAATTGTTAACATTTGCTATACTGATCTTTTTTGTTCTTATTGAGATATTTTAAAGGAAATACAGACATTTTACCCTAAGTAGATCAGTAGGCACCTCTAAAGAACAAAGACACATAACCACAATTACATTATCACCTTTCACAATATCAGCAATAATTCCTTTATATAACCTAATAGCCAGAATTTATTAAAATTTTCCCACTGTTCCCAGAATGTCTTTACAGCTAGTTTACTCAGTTTTTATTTTATTGTATGCCTCTTCAATCCAGAACAGTCTCACCACTGGCAGATGTGTTGAAGACACAGGTATTTCTAAAACGTTCTGCTGTTGTGAATTGAATTGTGTTCTCCTCTCCCCCAAAATAAGGACCTCTGGTGGTGTAGTGATTAAGGCATTTGGCTGCTAACCAAAAGGTCGATGGTTGAAACCCACCAGCTGCTCTGCAGAAGAAAGATGGGGCAGTCTGCTTCCATAAAGATTTACAGTCTTTATGGGGGTTGTTACGCATTAGAAGTGACTCAATGGCAGTGATTTCCCCCCCCCAAAAAAAATATGTGTTAGAATCCTGACCCCTATACCTGTGAGTATAATCCTATTTGGAAATAGGATTTTCATTTTATGTAGCACTGATTAGACCCAGAAGCAAGCACAAATGGAGGGAAGAGAGATATTACATGAGGATCTCCAAGGAATAGAGGAACATCAGGGCAACAAAGGCTGAAAGAGCCACGAATCTGCCCCCAGATGCAACAGAAAGAGAACTTTTGTAACTTGACTTTAGTAACCTGAATTTGGACTTCTGGCCTCCAGAACTATGAGAAGATAAAAATTGTTCTTTAAAGCTACCCAGTTGTGATATTTGTGCTACAGCAGTTCTAGGAGACTAACATAGCCATGTTTTGCATTTATCTGCTTGCCTCCTTGTGGAGAAGTTTAAGTTGCTTCTCCATCCTTTCTACTTTTATCAACTAGAAATAAAATACATTTTGGCAAAAATACTTCATAAGTGGTGCCACACATCTCAGATTTCCTCATAACAGGAAGCACATGTTCCTAATTCTCCCAATATTTGAAAGGCTATGATCAATTCTTGGGTTAAGATGAAAATAGACTGGTCCTGTTGTTGCTGTTGTTCTGTGCCACTGAGTCGGACCTGACTCACAGCGACCCCTCCTTGGGTTTCTGAGGCAGTATCAGTACGGAAGTAGATTGCCCAACCTTCCTTCCAAGGAGTGGCTGGTGGGTTTGAACACTATGCTACCAGAGCTCCTAGCCTGTCCTAGAACTGCAAAATTACATTTTTTTTTAATGGTATTTAGCGCATAATCTGTGGGATGAAATTTTGTCAACATGTAAAAACTAGCTTCCAATCAATCTTTCCCCTAACAGTTTTAACATCTTTTGTTGACCCTTGCCTGAATCAGCTGTTTCATTAAAGAGTTGTAAATTGATTTTTAATTCTATTATTCCTTCTACATGTATTGTCTGGCATTCTTCTATAAATAAGATTCTCCTTCAGCAACAAATTTTATTTGATTATCCCGACCATAGTTCCTAATGAAAAACATGGGGTAAACGCTTAATTATTTTCCTTTAGTTACTAATTTTCAAAGTAAGAAGGTAATTAACAACTTTGAAAGTTAATGTTATAGCTACTACCAATGATAAAAAATGAGTTTGTTGTTTTATTCTTATTTGAGTATCATTACGGACTTATAATACCATAATATCATTATGGACACTAAGTATTTCAAGCAATTACCTTAATTATTCTTTTGATGCTCACATTGTTCCATATTTGGCTCTATTCCAAAAGATTCTAATTCAATTGGTCTGGGATGACGCTCAGGCTTGGTTATTAACTTTTTTTCTCATTTTCTTTTTTTGTAGAGATATATATCAAAACATTTATGACAAGTATAGTTCAGTGACACTACTTACATTCATCATGTTGTGCAACCATTACCACTATCATTTTCCAAATTATTCCAGCACCATTAACAGAAACTCAGTGCCCCTAAGCAATGATTCCTCTTTCCTACCCCTTCCATTCCTGGTAACCACTAGTAAGCTTTGGTTTCTATTTGTTGTTGTTGTTGTTAGGTGCCATCGAGTCATCTCTGACTCAGAGTGACCCTATGCATAGCACAATCAAACACTTCCCAGTCCTGTGCCAGCCTCATGATCCTTGCTATACCGTAGCCAATTGTTACATCCACTGTGTCTGTCCATCTCATTGAGGGCCTTCCCCTGCTTTGTTGATCTTCCACTTTACCAACCATGACATCCTTCTCCAGGGTGTGTTCCTTCTGACAACATGACCAAAGTAGGTGAGACGAAGTCTGGCCAGCCTCACTTCTAAGGAGTATTCCGACTGTACTTCTTCCAGAACAGATTTGTTAGCCCTTTTAGCAGACCATGGTACTTCTAGCATTCTTCTCCAACACCACTCTCAAAAGCATCAATTCTTCTTCAGTCTTCCTTATTCATTGTCAAGCTCTCCAGCATAAGAGGTGATTGAAAATACCATGGCTTTGGTTAGGCGCACCTTAGTCTTCAAAGAGACATCTTTGCTTTTCAGCACTTGAAAGAGATCTTTTGCAGCAGATTTGCCCAATGCAACACATCATCTGATGTCTTGACTGCTGCTTCCATTGGTGTTGATTGTAGAACCAAGTAATATGAAGTCTGTGGTAGTTCGGTTTGTGTGTCAACTTGGTTGGGCCTGGTTGAGCGGCTGGGCAGCTGGTGGTAGGTAATCCCCATGAGGCGACTGGCAATCAACTCCATGGTGGGATCTACCACAAGCAGCTGGGTAGCTGCATTTGGGTATGTGGTCTGCTTTCCGTATATAAGGAGAAACCTTTGGGAATTGTCTCTAGCCTATGGCACGTTTGGATCCTGTGTGTAGCCATGTTGTTGCTCAGCAGCCTGCTACGCCCTGCCGGCCTTGGGACTTACAGTGGACTTAAGTTAACAGCCTGCGTGTGGTTTGGTAACATTGGGACTGTGCCTTTTTACTTGTCAACCTTGGGTTTTTTAGCTTCAGCAGCTAGCAGCTGTCTGAGTAAAGAAATGCCTCTAGCTCTAGTGGGCTGGAAGCAGGAGGCAGATCTGGACCCCAAGGTTGAGGGGCTTTCACCCAGCCTCTCAAGCCTGGCACTTTGAACTTGGACTTAAAGCCTCCAAATTGTAAGAATAAACTCCTGTTTGTTAAGGCCTTCCCATTTGTGGTATATTTCTTGTCAGAGTGGCACTAGGTAACCAGAACAAAGTCCCTGACAACTTCAATCTTTTCTCCATTTGTTGTGATGCTGCTTATTGGACCAGTTTTGAGGATTTTTGTTTTCTTAATATTGAGGTATAATCCATACTGCAGACTGCAGTCTTTAATCTTAATCAGTAAGTGCTTCAAGTTATCCTCACTTTCAGCAAGCAAAGTTGTGTTGTCTGCGTATCACAGGTTGTTAATGAGTCTTCCTCTAATCCTAATCCACATTCTTCTTCATATAATCCAGCTTCTTGGATTATTTGCTCAGCATACAAATTGAATAAATATGGTGAAAGGATACAACCCTGATGTACTCCCTTCTTGATTTTAAGCCATGCAGTATCCCCTTGTTCTGTTCGAATGACAGCCTCTTCATCTATGTACAGGTTCCTCATAAGTACAATCAAGTGTTCTGAAATTCCCATTCTTCTCAATGTTATCCACAATTTGTTATGATCCACACAATCAAATGCTTTTGCATAGTCAATAAAACTATGGTATTATTTGCTTTGAGCCAAGATCAATCTAACATCAGCTATGATATCCCTCATTCCACATCCTCTTCTGAATCCAGCTTGCATTTCTGGAAGTTGTCAATGTATTGCTGCAAATATTTTTGGATTATCTTCAGTAAAATTTTACTTGCATGTGAAATTAATGATGTTGTTTGATAATTTCCACATTCTGTGGGATCACTTTTCTTTGGAATGGGTACAAATATAGATCTCTTCCAGTCAGCTGGCCATGTAGTTTTCTTCCAAATCTCTTGGCATAGCCGAGTTAGTGCCTCCTGAGTGGCACCCATTTGTGGAAACATCTCATTGGGTATTCTATCAATTCCTGTAGACTTGTTCTTTGCCAATTCCTTCAGTGCAACTTTCACTTCTTCCTTAAATACCATTGGTTCTTAATCATATGCCACCTCCTGAAATGGAACGAACATCGACCAATTCTTTTTGGTAAAGTGACTCTGTGTATTTCTTCCATTTCCTTTTGATGTTTCCTGCATCATTCGATATTTTGCCCATAGAATCTTTCAATATTGCAACTCGTACCTTGAATTTTTTCTTCGGTTCTTTCAGCTTGATAAATGCTGAGCATGTTCTTCCCTTTTGGCTTTCCAACTCCATGTTTTTGCACATTTCATTATAATAATTGACTTTGTCTTCTTGAGGTGCTCTTTGAAATTTTCTGTTCAGCTCTTTTATCTGGTCATTTCTTCCATTTGCTTTAGCTACTCTTCATTCAAGGGCAAGTTTCTGAGTCTCCTCCAACATCCATTTTGGTCTTTTCTTCCTTTTCTGTCTTTTTAATGACCTTTTGCTTTCTTCATGGATGATGTTCTTGATGTCATCCCACAATTCCTCTGATTTTGATAGGCCTGGTTAATTTTAAATTAAACTTTTATTGTGAGATAATTATAGTTCCATGTGCATTTTTAAGAAATACAGAGAAAGCCCATGTACCCTTTATCTATTTTTCCCCAATGGTTACATCTTGCAAAACTATAGTACAACAATAACCAGGATATTGACATTGATACAGTCAAGATACAGATCATTTCCATCACTAAAAAATCCCTTGTGGTGTCCATTTATTGTCACGCTCACCTCTCTCTCATGGTCAGCACCTCAACCCTAACTCCCAGCAACCACTAATTGGTTCTTTACTTCTGTAATTTTGTTATCTCAAGAATGTTACCTCAAAAACCAAATGCACTGCCATTGACTCAATTCTAACTCATAGCAACCCCATTGAGGATTCAAGGCTGTAAATCTTTTTGGAAGCAGACTGCCTTGTCTTTCTTTCATGGGGCAGCTGGTGGGTTCAAACCACCTATCTTTTGGTTAGCAGCCAAATGCCTTCACCACTGCCACCACCAGAGCTCCTTTGTTACCTCCATAGAAGAATACAATATGTTGGATTTGGCTGGTTTGTGCAGCAAGATTCCGTGAATATTCATCCCAGCCGTTCCATGTGTCAATAGTTTGTTCTTTTTTATTGCTAAGTAGTATTCCATGGTATGGATGAAACACATTTTGTTTAAACATTGACCCACTGAAGAACAGCTGAGCTGTTTCCAGTTTTTTGCTGTTATAAATAAAGGTACTATCAACATTCATATGTAGGTTTTTTTTCTTTCTTT
>NW_006921602.1:5975430-5976017 GCF_000298275.1 Orycteropus afer afer | reverse complement strand
TCCTACTTCCGTAGTGATACTGCCTCGGAAACCCAAGGAGGGGTCGCTATGAGTCGGGGCCGACTTGACGGCAAACAACAACAACAACAACATAACGATAGTCACAGAAGCGGACCAATAAGAATGAAGGAAGATGTTCATCATCTTCCAGTTTTAAACTTATGCCCATAGAAGACTACTATGTGGCTATCAGTTGCTGTTGAATCCACTTCAACTCATGGCAGCCCCATGTGTGTTAGAACAGAACTGAGCTCCACAGGTTGCCAGTGGCTGAGGTTTTTCAGGAGTAGATCTTTAGGCCTTTCTTCTGAGGTGCTTCTGGGGTTGAACCTCCAACCTTTCGGTTCGCAGCTGAGTGCTTAACTCTGTGCCACCCAGGAATGTCTCTATATAGATAATGCAATGTAAATTAATATTGTTGAACATTCTGAAATTACATTATGAATAGCCCAAGTATAAAGAATTGTACATTTGGGATGCTTTAGGTGGGTCAGCCCCAGGGTTACAGGTGAGGAGAGACAACACAGGGATGCCCAGAGTAGCAGGCCGGAAGAGCAGGAGAAAGGGGATAAAAGCCTTGAACCTGG
>NW_006921602.1:5950406-5952114 GCF_000298275.1 Orycteropus afer afer | reverse complement strand
CCTCATGGTGGTTTTAATTTACATTTTCCTAATGGTTAATGATGTTGAACATCTCTTCTTGTGTTTATCTGCCATCTGCATATCCCCTTCAGTGGAATGTCTGTCTTGGTCTTTTGTCCCTTTTCTAATTGGATTTTTTTTTTTTTGAATTTTGGAAGTTCGTTATGTATTTTAGATACTCGTCCTTTATCAGATATAGGGCTTGGAGACATTTTCTCTCAGTATGTAGTCATCTTTTCATCCTCTTACTAGGGTATTTCTCAAAGCAAATATTTAGAATTATGATGAGATCAAATTTATCACCTCTTCCTTTATTATAATCCATAATATATATAATAACCATATAATATATACCCATGTGCTTTTCATATTAAGTTTAAGAACATTTTGTCTGGCCTAAGTCACTAAGATTCACTCCTGTTTTTTTTTTTCTGAAAGTTTTGCACTTTATATTTAAGTCCACCTTCCACCTTGAGTTAATCTTTGCATAAGATGAAAGGTTTAAGTCAAAACTCACTTTTTAAGCTATGGATGTCAATTACATTGAATTGCTTTTGCATTTTGTCAAAAACTAGTTGAGCATATTTGCATAGGTTCATTTCTGGGTTCTCTATTTAGTTTCATTGTTCTATGTGCTTATCCCTTGCCAATACCAAAGTCTTGATTACTCGCTATTTAAAAAACAAAAACAAAAACAAAAACAAAAAAAACTCCATACTAATTCTAATGTGCAGTGAGAGCTGGGAACCACTGCAGAAGCTAGAAGAAGAGTTTCAAGAGACTGATTAGTCCAACTCTGTTTTATAATCCAGAGAGGTAAAGCTACCGTGTTAAGAAGCAGAAGAGCTGAGCCTTCTTTTTCTTTTCTTTGTTTTATATATATTTTTTTCTATTTTTGCAGTGTTCTCTCTCTTCCCCTCCCACCCCTGGTAACCAACAAAGAAAGTTTCCTTCCATATATAAACCTTTCCTTGACTTTTTACAGTAATGAACTAATACTGTATTTGTTCTTCTGTGATTGACTTACTTCACTTAGCATAATGTCCCCAAGTTCATCCATGTTATGCTATGTTTTGCAGATTCTACATTATTCTTTAGTGTTGCATGGTAGTCCATTGTGTGTATGTACTATAGTTTGGTTACCCATTCTTCTCTTGATGGGCACCTAAGTTGTTTCCATCTTTTGTCTATTGTAAATAGTGCTGCAATGAACATGGGTGTGCATATATCTGTTCTTGTACTGGCACACACTTCTTTAGGATATATACCTAGTAATGAGATTGATGGACCAAATGATATTTCTAATTTCAACTTTTTAAAGAATTGCTATACTGTTTTCCACAGTGGTTGTATCATTTTACAGTCCCACCATCAGTATATGAGAGTCCGAATCTTTCCACATCCTCACCAGCATTTGTTATTTTCTGTCTTGTTGAACTTTGCTACTAGTGCTGAGGCAAGATGGTATCTCATTGTTGTTCTGATTTGCATCTCTCTAATGGCTTTTTCCTACTTCCGTAGTGATACTGCCTCGGAAACCCAAGGAGGGGTCGCCATGAGTCGGGGCCGACTCGATGGCAAATAACAACAACAATAACAATGGCTAATGGGAGCTCTGGTAGTATAGTGCCTAAGGCACTTGACTGCTATCCAGAAGGCTGGGGGTTCAAACCCACCAGCCACTCCTTGGAAGGAAGGTTGGGCAATC
>NW_006921602.1:5945961-5950041 GCF_000298275.1 Orycteropus afer afer | reverse complement strand
TCTACTTATGCCATAAATTAGGGCCCCTAAATCTGTCCTTATTTTTTCCTTGAGGAACTTTATAGTTTTATGTTCCACATTTGAGTCTTTGATCCATCAGGAGTTAGTTTTTGTGTATGGTGTAAGGCATGGATCTTGTTTGAGTTTTTTGCAAATGGATATCTAGTTTTGCAAGCACCATTGGTTAAAGAGACCATCTCTTCCCTGTTTAATGAATTTCAGCCCTTTGTCAAAAATCAGCTGACCACAGGTCAACAGATCTATTTCTGGGTTCTCAATTCTATACCACTGGTCTATGTGTCTGTCGTTGTACCAATACCAGGCTGTTTTGACTACTGTGGCTGTTGGGTTTTGAGATCCAAGAGTGTAAGACTTCCTACTTTGTTCTTCAACAGTGCTTTGCTCATCTGAGGTCTCTTTCCTTTCCATATAAAATTAGTGATTGGGTTTTTCCAGACCTAAGCCTGGAATCAGAATGTGGCTGGGTGGCACAAACACACACACACATATACACACATGTCTCTGTAAGGTTTTAAGGAGCTCTGCTGCACAGTGGTAAAGCACTCAGTTGTGAACTAAAAGCTTGACGATTCAAACTCACCCAGCAGCTCCACAGGAGAAAGACCTGGTGATCTGCTCCCATAAAGATTACAGCCAAGAAAACCCTAAGTAGCTCTACTCTGTCACATGGGGTTACTATGGATCTGAATCAATTCAGTGGCACCCAACAACAACAACATAAGGTTTCAGAGTAAAGTACAACTCAAATATAAAGGGTTATTACTTGAGAAATAAAGAAAATGAGATCCCAAAAAATTAAGTTCTCCTTGACCCAAGGTCACTTTCCATTTAATTTGGCATCATTAGTCAGAAAGTCTCACACTTTATTCAACAAATACTTAACAGAGTACACACTGTGCCAGGCACTGTGTAAAGTCCCTGGGACACAAACAGAAATACATGGTATCTCTCATAAAGAACCTGCATACTTAGCAGGGACATATTTGTTTTTCAAAAGTTAAGCCAATTTGAGTTCCGGTAAGATGGCAGACTAGGCAGAAAGATTGCACAGACCCTCTTCAACAAAGAAAAGGGAAACCAATTAACACAGACACAGAAGATAATCCTGGACCCCAGAGCCTTGAACAGAAGGATATAGAAGTGGACTAAACTCCAACTAACAGAAGAATTTGCATGAAAACACCAAAAAAGGAGATATAAGGAGCTGTGGTCTGGCAGCTATTCTGATGGCACAGACAGCTTGGATATTGCTGAGTGGTGGTAGAGCCTAAGAATTAACCTAAATATCAGCCCTGCTAGCCAGGGACTGCATGGAGGACTGCTCTGGTGGCTGGGGAACAAACAGAGAAGGTGAAGAGAAATGTGGGCTGAGCTGTGGACTTCTGCCTGTCTGGAGGATGCTGCCATTTTGAATGTTCACAAGCAGCTTGACCATTTTGGATATTTAAAGAGATAGTGCTCTTGCAGATTCCAGGGGCTTGAGAACAGGTTCTGCTTGCCAGCAACCCCAAGGACACTCCGGATCCAGACCCGCAAGACTGAAAAAGCCAACGATAAAAAAATCACCAAGAAGAGCCTGAATCACCCTTGGCTGATCTTCACAAACAGTTAACAGAGATCTAAATACAACAATGCCATGATGTTTTGGAGACAACAGACCATCACAGTCCACACAAAGAAGCAGGATAAAGTGGTAGAAACAAGGGAGCAGGATACAGATCCAGAACACATCCCTGAGAAAGAAGGAGCATTGGAACTCTCTGATAAGGAATTCAAAAGAATTATATTTAGGTATCTTCAAAGGATTGAGAGAGAGACCAAAGAAAACACAGAAAAAACCCTAGAAGAATTTTGGAAGAAAATATAAGAACAAAATGACAAAATAAATGAAAAATTAGAAATTATTCTAAATCTACAGATAGAAATCCAGAAGATTAATACTAAATTGTCAGAAATAGATAACACATTGGAAGGGTAAAGGAGTAGAATTGCTGCAGTGGAAGACAGAATTAATGAGATTGAAGACAAATACCTGAATACTTCTTCGGAAAGGGATTAATCAGAAAAAAAATCAAAGCAAAATGAAGAAAGCCTAAGGTTCATGTGGGATACCATCAAAAGGAATAACTTACGTGTCATTGGAATTCCAGAACAGGAAGAGAAAAATAAAACCACTGAGAAAACAGTCCAAGATTTGCTGGAGGAGAACTTCCCTAATATGATGAAAGATGAGAATATATCCATTCAGGAAGTCCAACAAACCCCAAACAGGATAGATCCCAAAAGAAAATCACCAGGATACATCATCATCAAACTCATCAAAACCAAAGACAAAGACAGAATCCTGAAAGCAGCATGGGAAAAACAAAAGTTACCTACAAAAGACAGCCAGTAAGAATAAGCTTTGATTTCTCAGCAGAAACCATGTAAACAAGAAGACAATGGGATGGTATATATAAAAGTTAAGCAAATTTAGGACTTCTGGTAAGATGGCAGAATAGGTAGACAAACTGTACAGACCCTCTTCAACAAAGAAAAAAGAAACCACTTGACACAGATACAAAAGATAATGCTAGAGCCCTGAGCTTTGAAAGGAAGGATACAGACGTGGGTTAAACACCAACTAGTATAAGAACCTGAATGAAAACAGTGTATAAGGAGGCAAATGGACCCATGGACTGTCAGCTATCCTGACAGCACAGATATTTTGAATATTTCCAAGTGGTGTTAGGACCTGAGAATTAACCTAAAAATTGGCCCTGCTCGCCAACGGCTGGTTGCATGGACAACAGTACCGGTGGCTGATGACTAAACAGAGTAACAGCAAAGAAGGAGACAAACTAAGCTGTGACTTTCAGCTGTCCAGAGGGCACAGCCATTTTGAATGTTTACAAGCAGTGGCCATTTTGGATGTTTAAAGTGACAGCATTCTCATTCAGATTCCAGGGACCTAAGAATAGCTCTACTTGCTGACATACCATAAAGACATACCAGACATACAGAGGCTGTCATCCCACAGGCTGACAACTGGAAAGGAGACAGGTGGTGAGTGCATAAGTGTTGCCAACTAGAGAACAGAGGAGTACAGTACCCTGCTTACTCAGATACATCCAAAGAAAACAAGAATCTTGGGTGAATCACTCCAACATACAATCACCAACTAAATATAATCACAAAAACATCACAATCTCTCAGAGACAACAGATCATCACAGTCCACACAAAGAAGGAAGATAAAGCAGTAGAAATAAGGGACCAGGATTCAGACCCAGAACACATCCCTGAGGAAGAAGTAGCCTTGGAACTCCCTGATAAGGAATTCAAAAGAATTATATTTAGGTATCTTCAATGGACTGACAGACAGATCAAGGAATAAACTGAAAAATTAAGGAAAACACAGACAAAACCCTAGAACAATTTTGGAAGACAATACAAGAAAAAAAAATGACAAAATAAATGAAAAATTAGAAATGATACAAAATCTACAGATAGAAATCAGAAGATTAATACCACATTTTCAGAAATAGATAACACATTGAACAGGCAAAGAAGTAGAATCGAATCACTGATTGGAAGACAGAGTTGGTAAGACAGAAGACAAATATCTCAATACTTCTTTGGAAAGAGATCAATCAGAAAAAAGATCAAAACAAAATGAAGAAAGTCTAAGATTCATATGGGATACCATCCAGAGGAATAACCTATATGTAATCAGAATTCCAGAAGAGGAAGAGAAAAATAAACCCACAGAGAAAATTGTTGAAGATTAGTTAGAAGAGAATTACCCTGATATGATGAAAGATGGAAATATATCCATTCAAGAAGTCCAATGAACCCCAAACAGGATGAATCCTAAATAGGATAGACCCCAAAAGAAAATCACCAAGACATCATCAAACTCACCAAAACCAAAGACAAAGAAAGAATCCTGAAAGCAGCATGGGAAAAATGAAAAGTTACCTGCAAAGGGCAACCAATAAGACTAAGCACTGATTTCTTGGCAGAAGTCATGCAAGTGAGAAGGCAATGGGGTGGTATATATAAAACCCTGAAAGAAAAA
>NW_006921602.1:5935833-5945496 GCF_000298275.1 Orycteropus afer afer | reverse complement strand
AAAAAAAAAAAAAAAAAGGTAAGTCTTCACATCAAAATGAAAAAGATGACAAGCACAAATATTTAGGAAATACTAAAACAACAGCAATAAAGAAGTGATACCATGATTCATAAACAAAATGAGCTCAAAATTCTATGAAACAAATCAGCAACAGCATGAAAAAACACATAACAAAATGACAGCAACAAATTTATACTTGTCAATAATTACTGAATATAAATGGATTAAATGCACCTCTCAAGAAATGGACAGTTGCAGACTGGATAAGAAAACAAAACCCATCAATAAGCTGACAAAACCCATCAATAAGCTGTCTACAAGAGAAACACCTTAGAGACAAAGACAAAAATAGACTAAAAATCCAAGGTTGGAAAACAATATAGCAAACAAATGGCAATCAAATAAGAACAGGAGAAACAACATAGGTGCCCATCAATAGAAGATTGGATAACCAAACTATGGTAGATATACACAATGGAATACTATACAACTCTAAAGAATAACGTAGAATCTGCAAAACACTGCATAATGTGGATGAACTTGGAGGACATTATGCTGAGTGAAGTAAGTCAATCACAGAAGGACAAATATTGTATTAGTCCGTTATTGTAAAAGTTAAGGAACAGTTTATATATGGAAGGACATTTTCTTTGTTGGTTACCAGGGATAGGAGGGGAGGGAAGGGAACACTGTTAGACAGGTAGAGATAAGTATTGATTTGGGTGAAGAGAAGGGCAGTGTACCAAATGTGAATGATCAATATGGTGGCATTGAGGAAGAGGAAGACAGAGAGAGGTATATGGGAGGTACAGACAATAAAGATGAACCCTTTTGCACATACAGTACTGTGTTGTCAGTGAAGGCACACATGGGTATATGGATAGATAGAAGGGTAGACAGGCTGAACTATTAGGTATGTCTATGCAGCAGGGAATGTACCTAAGACTATGTATAGGGTTGGAAGACAATGGTTCTACAAGTGTATGTGTATGTTCTGTAAGAATTTCCAGGTATATAGTAGAGCTGACAAGGGACAAGGTTGTAGTCACTTCTTGGGCACAGCCAGCTACCCAGAGGGAAAGAGTAGTTGAATCTGTGGGCTTGGGACCACAGTCGCAGGGGACATCAAGCTCAATTGGCATAATATACTACACAAAACATAGTTCGACCTCCTACTTTGGTGAGTAGCAACTGGGATCTTAAAAGCTTGCAAGCAGCCATCTAGGTGCAATGGATCTCTCCTTGTCTGGAGCAAAGAAGAATAAGAAAACCAAAGATGCATGGAAATAATTAGTCCAAGGGACTGGTACACCATGCAATCCTCAGCCTATATGACTATGAGACCAGGAAACTAGATGGTGCCTACCTACCACTGTCAACCACTTGGAGGGGGGATTGGTGCAGGAGATCCTGGATACAGTGGGAGAACAATGTGGAAGAAAATTCAAAATCATAAAAAAAGTGGGGGGGGGGACCCGGTTTGCTGGTCTGATAGAGCCTGATGGAACCCCTGAGACTATGGCCCCTACCTGCCCTCCAGGTCTGGAATTGAACCCACTCCTGAGGCTTCTAGTCAAACAAAAGACAGGTACATGAGCTGAACATTCACATTAGGTAGATACATTCCTTGGAGAGATCAATCATGCAAGACTAGAAGGGTTGTGTATGCACAGGGAGACAGCTCATGGGGCAGGAGTGCATGGGAGGGAAGGACACAGAAGAGGTAACTATGGGAAATAAGTGGGAAAAGAGCTGTTGCATTGTGGGAAATTGCAGTCAATGTCATGAGACAAAGTGTATGTGAACTGCTGTATGGAAAATGAATTTGCTCTGTAAACTTTCACCCAAGTCACAATACTTTTTTTTTTTTTTTTAAAGAGCAGGAGTGGCAATATTAATTTCCTATAAAATTGACTTCAAGATAAAAACCACCATAAGAGACAAGGAAGGGCATTATATAATGCTTAAAGGATCGACTGAACAAAAGGGCATAACCATAATAAATATCTATGCACCCAATGAAAGAGCCCCAAAATACATAAACCGGATTTTAACATAACTGAAAAGACAAATAGATGACTCCACAGTATGGTAGGAGACTTTAATATACCACTTTCAAAGATACAGTTGGAAAGAAACTCAATAAAGACACCAAAAATACAATCCACCAACTTGACCTTATAGACATCTTCAGAGCACTTCACCCAACAACAGCACAATATACAGTCTTTTCCAGTGCACATGAAACATTCTCCGGGACAGACCATATGTTAGGCCACAAAGCAAGGCTTAATAAATGTAAAAACATTAAAATACTGCAAAGCATCTTCTCAGATCACAAAACTATAAAATTAGAAATCAGCAATAGGAAGATCAACGAAAAAAGAGCAAACACATGGAAACTAAGTAACACCCTCCTTAAAAACGACTGGGAGCTCTGATGACTAGTGCCTAAGGCATCTGACTGCTGACCAGAAGGCTGGTGGTTCAAACCCACTAGC
Source organism: Orycteropus afer afer (assembly GCF_000298275.1). NCBI lineage: Eukaryota > Metazoa > Chordata > Mammalia > Tubulidentata > Orycteropodidae > Orycteropus > Orycteropus afer. The sequence continues at coordinate 5,942,995 of NW_006921602.1, read as the reverse complement.
CACTCCTCAGAAGGAAGGTTGGGCAATCTACTTCTGTAGTGATAATGTTTCAGAAACCCAAGGAGGGGTCACTAGGAGTCGGATCCGACTCCACAGCAGTGGAGTAATAGAAATAAAAAGTGAAAAAATAAAAAATTAAATATATGCATGAAAAAAAGAAAGAAAAAATTTAAGCAAATTTAAATTAAATTTGTGCTAAGGACTTCTAAAGAATCCTAGGACCCTCCCAGGTTAATGGGTCCATGGAGCAGTAAGTCATTGTTCCTGACTTCTCTGTGAGTCCCCAGGTACCCGCTCTCAGACTGCATTGAGTTGTGCAGAGTTGGGTATAGCCAAAAAGAGGGAGGCATTTCCTGGATAGAACTAAAAACGACCTGAGGCTCCCATGCTTATAACCCTCCCTAGCTATCCAATCCCATTCCAGGATTTCTTTGCCCTCCTTTAATTAAACCAAAACAAAAACAGTCCACGACGCCAATTCAGAGTCTTGTATAACGAATAAAAAAAATCACCTCCTTTAAGTGGACTGGAAACGTATCAGAAGAGGACACTCCTAAGGGTCAGCCTGCCTCCTCTGTGTGCTCCCAGTTCTCATTTTACAAATAGATTTCATCCCAGGGCTGTCTGCAATGTAGCTGCACACTAACCAACTTTAATAGTAGAGAAATGCTGGATGGATGTGCAATAGTCCTAGACATTCTGCACTGAAGAAAATCTCACTGGTGAACAAAGGCTACTATTATCGAGACATTTTATAGATTACTACATGTTATGTCTTGTATTTGAAATCCCAGATATGAGAGTAAAACAAAAGACAATAGTAAAGCATGCACCAGCACAGCAAAATCAAAATCCAGTTCCAAGACTCACAGCTGGAGCGATGCTCTAGTAATTTAAAGTACTGTTTCAGCTGTTGGTGAAACTCTGCCGCCATCAGGTGGCTGAAGCCCTTCTCTGACAAAGCGAGGATGCTGTCCCACGGATAGTGTCATGATTTTTTAGAATGACAAGGTAGATGGATAGAGAGATGATTGGACTTATTCATTTACTCATTCATTTAATAAACATTGAATTTCACCTATTTTGCTAGACACTGTGCCACATGTTCGGAAGAAAGGTTGGGCGATCTACTTCCCTAGTGATACTGTCTCGGAAACCCAAGGAAAATTCACGACTCTACAGGCAATGGTTTGTGTGTGTGTGTGTGTGTGTGTGTGTATGCGCCACATGCTGTTAAGAAGTGATAAATGAGATCTGAGTCTGAAAACATCATTAGCATTCACTAGGCAAGAGCTATGGGGCAGAGTTGTCTCACACATTGGTGTCAGGAGGAGAATAGTCAGATGATTGCAAAGACTGGGGAAGTGACCTACAATGAAGGGGGCAGGACTTCCCAGGTATGCTTCTTCCTCCAGGAAGACAAACATACCTCTGGCTAACCACGGACTATTAATTCAAATCTTTAACAGCCCCAACACAGGATGGTCACATTTAGACAAATCCTTGAAAGTCATTTCTAATGTAAGTTAAGTATCTTTTTTTAAAAAGTTCTCATTATTATTGTCTTTTTATTATCAGTATCTTTATAAATTTGATCTTTATTTGTTTTTGGGGATTGGAAACATTATATATAAACTTACAGATATATTTTAATATACCAAAACCAAACTCAGTGTTGTGGAGTTGGATCTGACTCATAGCAACCCCTCCTTGGGTTTCTGAGTGGTATCACTGAGGAAGTAGATTGCCCAATCTTCCTTTCAAGGAGTGGCTGGTAGGTTTGAACCGCCAACCTTCTGGTTAGGAGTCAAATGCCTTAGGGACTATACCACCAGAGCTCCCACATATTTTAATATGTTGTTGTTGTTATGTGCTGTTGAGTCAGACTCGACTCATAGAGACCCCTCCTTGGGTTTCTGAGGCAGTATCACTACAGAAGTAGATTGCCCCATCTTCCTTCAGAGGAGTGGCTTGATGGGTTTGAACTGCCAGCCTCTGGTTAGCAGTCAAGTGCCTTAGGCACTACGCTACCAGAGCTCCCTATTTTAATATAGGCATACAAAAAAATACACAAATCATAAAAATTTGCTACAATGATGATGAAGAGTTGGACAAGGTTGGCATTTTGACACTTTGGTAATAACTCCAGTTGTGGAAGATTCTGGATCATCTGGATTATCCCTGGGAATGGGGATAGCATATCTAGTCAGAAAATTAGTGAGAGTTGTCTGTAAGGTCTATTTATTTTTTTCTTCATATGTTTCGTAACATCTTACTGCTTTCTGAATCTGCCTATCGACTTCAGCAAAGTGATCAGCACTTAGATGTTTCTAAGCAACTGAAGCCCCTGATTTAGTTTAGAACATATTTTAGCTAGTTCTTTCACTGTAAAAATTTTTGACAATTTATCTTCTTTCTCTTTTTACTTTTTTCTTCTTCATTTCTTTCCTCTTCAAAATCCATTAAGTCCTGATTTCTCAATTCCCCTTCTTCATGATCTGTGATCTGTTTCCACATCAGCAATACTGAGTTCTAAATTCAGCCTTCTTGCCATATTGACAATTTCCCCACCAATCTCTTCCATCTTATTATCCTGATCAAATGCTTGGAACATGTTCATATAACTCAGCATTTTTTCCAAATCCCATGCATCCATTTTCCCGTAACTTTCTCCCAGGAAGATGCAATGTTCCAGATACTATGAAGAATACTACAACGAAGTAGGTGTCAGGGTCATTAACAATGAAGTTGGAGTTGTAACGATTGTTGGGCACACGCACAGTTCAACTGTTGTATGTTGTTAAAGTTGAACATTGCTCAACTTTTTATCCCTTATGATGCCCTACACCAACACAGAATTCATTGTAGACCAGGCCATATAGCCTGCTCTATGGCAGTATTTTGAATAGTGAATCATAACACTAAACATCTGTGAGTGAACACCTAAGAATGATAACACACTGCAAATTACACACTCCACCATTTTACGTAGTACAATTTACTAACAATAAGATGTACAAAAAAACAAAAATTGACACTTGTAATTGTGGTTCCTTATAACCTGAGTGTGTTGTAAGTCAAGGAAATCCAGTATAAAAAGTGGTAAGTGTGGGGTTCAGTTATAGACTAGAGAAATATAGGGAAAGTCCAAAGTGGAGGCAGGGGGAAGAGGAGGCAGAATCCTTTGCCTCAGTAAAGAAACAAAGTGAAAAAGATAAAAACAAGGTATCATCATTTAACATACTGAGCCTCTGTATGAATAACAGCAAACATAAGGCCAATTTCCAAAATATGAAGGTAACTCATATCCCCACTTTCACACTTCATCATTCTGACACCAGCCACACACATGATGCTTTCTCTCTCTGGCCCTAACCATAGAGTCAGAATCTCCACAAATTAGGACTCCCTTCCAGTCTCTGCCCAATACGCAAACACCAGATTCTCTGCCCCTGGTGGTTTGATAATTCACTAGAATGACTTACAGAACTCATGCAAATTATTACCTATACATAACCATTTATTATAACCAGAAAGGATACACAAATAGTGATGAATCAGCCAGTGTCTGGGAGATTTCCCAGCATAGATCTTCCATTGTCCCCAGGGATGTATGCCTCTTCCTCTCTGTGCATAGATGTTCTCAAAGATACAGGAGGCCCCCAAAGAGAGAGTGCTACAAGGTCAGACTCCCCTAGTCTTTGGGGCCTCAATGAATATGCATGCGTTGGACCTTAACACATAATGAATATGCATGACTGCATTAGACCCTCCTCCTTTCCTGAAGTTAGTTGCCATGTGAGTGGCTTATGTAGACCTACTTACGTGGCTATTTTGGGAAACAGAGAACTTTAATTACTCTGGCTAATTTCAGAAACCAGTCAAAGGGCCAAACCAAGTTCTTTGTTACCCAACCTCAAAGATAATTACACCTAGTATTAATAAGTTTCTATACTGTTGATATCACCACTTCTCTGTCAGTTTGTCATACTATGGTGGCTTGCATGTTGCTGTGATGCTGGAAGTTAGGCCATCATTTCAAATACCAGCAGGGTCACTCATGGTGGACAGCAGAGCTTTCAGACCAAGACAGACTAGGAAGGAGGACCTGATCTACTGCTGAGAAAACTGGCCAGTGAAAAATCTTATGAACAGCAAGCAGTGGGACATTTTCTGATATAGTGCTGGAAGATGAGCCCCTCAGGTTGCAAGACACTCAAAATATGACCGGGGAAGAGCTGTCTCCTTTAAGGAGAGGAAATATTAATGATGTTGATGGAGTAAAGCTTATGGGATCTTCATTTGCTGATGTGCTACAACTCAAAATGAGAAGAAACAGCTGCAAATAGCCACTAATAATGGGAATGTGGAATGCATGAAGTATGAATCTAGGAATAATGGAAACTGTCAAAAATTAAATTGAATGCTTGAAGACAGACATCCTAGACATTAGTGAGCTGAAACGGACTGGTATTAGCCATTTTGAATAGGACAATCATATGGTCTGCTACGCCAGGTGTTCTGGTTACCTAGTAGTGATCTAACAGAAACATTACACAAATGGGATGGCCTTAACAAACAGGAGTTTATTCTCTTACAGTTTGGAGGCTTTAACTCCAAGTTCAAAGTGCCAGGCTTTAGGAGCTGGGTGAAAGGCCCTCAACCTTGGGTTTCAGCTCTGCCTCTTGCCCCCAGCCCACTGAAGCTAGAGGCATCTCTTCACTCAAGCAGCTACTGGCTGCTGAGGCTAACAAGCCCAAGGTCGACAAATAAAATGGCACAATCCCGATGTTACCAAACCACATGGCAGGCAATTAACTCAAGGCCACTGAAAGTCCCAATGTCGGCAGAGCATGGCAGGCTACTAAACAATGATATGGCTACATGCAGGGTTCAAGCATGCCATAACCTAGAGACTATCCCCAAGGCTTCTCCTTATATACAGGAAGCAGACCACATCCCAAAGGCAGCTACTTAGCTGCTTGTGGTAGATCCTACCATGGAGTTGATTGCCAGTCTCATTATGGGGAATAACTACCAGCCACTCAACCAGGCCCAGCCAAGCTGACATACAAATTTAACTACCATACCAGGGTTGACAAATTAAAGAAGAACAATGTCACATTCATTATCAAAAAGAGCATTTCAAGATATACCCTGAAGTACAATGCTGTCAGTGATAGGATAATATCCACACGCCTACAAGGAAGACCCACTACTAGTCTGTCAGTTTGTCATACTGTGGTGGCTTGTGTGTTGCTGTGAGGCTAGAGGCTATGCTACTGGTATTTCAAATGGCAGCAGGGTCACCCACAGTGCACAGGTTTCAGTAGAGATTCCAGACCATGACACACTTGGAAGAAGGAAGGGGCCACCTACTTCTCAAAGAATTGGACAGTGAAAACATTATGAAAAGCAGTGAAACACTGTCTGATATATTACTGGAAAGCTTTATGAAGAGCCCTGAAACATTCTCTGATAAAGTGCAGGAAGACGAGCCCCTCAGGTCAGAAGGCACTCAAAACACGAACAGGGAAGAGCTGCCTCATCAGAGTAGAGTCGACCTTAAGGACACGGATGGAGTAAAGGTTTCAAGACCTCCATTTGCTGATATGGCACAAGTCAAAATGGGAAGAAACAGCTGCAAACATCCATTAATAACTGGAACATGCAATGTACAAAGTATGAATCTAGGAAAATTGGAAGTTGTCAAAAATGAAATGGAATATATAAAGACTGATATCCTAGGCATTAGTGAGCTAAAATGGACTGCTTTTGGCCATTTTGAATCAGACAACCATATGGTCTACTATGCTGGGAATGACAAATTGAAGAGGAATGGCATGGCATTCATCGTCACAAAGAATGTTTCAAGATCTATCCTGAAGTACAGTGCTGCCAGTGACAGGATAATATCCATACACCTACAAGGAAGACAAGTTAATACTACTATTATTCAAATTTACACACCAACCACCAACCACCAAAGTCAAAGATGAGGAAGTTGAAGATTTTTATCAGCTTCTGCAGTCTGAAATCGATCAAACATGCAATCAAGATATTTACTGGTGACTGGAATGCAAAAGTTGGAAACAAAGAAGAATCACCAGTAGTGGGAAAATATGGCCTTGGTGATAGAAATGACACCAGAGATTGCATGATAGAATTTTGCAAGGCCAATGACTTATTCATTGCAAATATCTTTTTTCAACAACATAAATGCAGCTATATACATGGACTTCACCAGATGGAATCCACAGGAATCAGATCGACTCTATCTGTGGCAAGAGGCAATGGAGAAGCTCATATCTTCAGCAAAAACAAGGCCAGTAGCTGACTGTGGAACAGACCATCAACTGCTCAAATGCAAGTTCAAGTCAAAGTTGAAGACAATTAAAACAAGTCCACAAGAGCCAAAATATGACCTTGATTATATCCCTCCTGAATTCAGAGACCATCTAAAGAATAGATTTGATGCACTGAACACCAATGACCAAAAACCAGAGGAATTGTGGGATGACATCAAGAACAGCATCCATGAAGAAAGCAAAAGGTCACTGAAAAGACAGGAAAGGAAGAAAAGACCAAAATGGATGTCAGAAGAGACTCTGAAATTTCCTTTTGAACTGAGAATAGTTAAAGCAAATGGAAGAAATGACAAGATAAAATAGCTGAAAAGAAGATTCCAAAGAGCAGCTTGAGAGGATAAAATCAATTATTATAATGAAATGTGCAAAGACATGGAATCAGAACACCAGAAGGGAAGGACATGCTCAGCATTTCTCAAGCTGAAAGAACTGAAGAAACAATTCAAGCTTTGAGTTGCAATACTGAAAGATTCTGTGGGCAAAATAATGAATGATGCAGGAAATATCCCCCCCCAAAAGAACAAATATGGAAGAAGTACACAGAGTCATTGCACCAAAAAGAAATGGTTGATGTTCATCCAATTCAGGAGGTGGTATATAATCAAGAACTGATGGCATTGAAGAAAGAAGTCGAAGCTGCACTGAAGGAATTGGTGAAAAACAAGGTTCCAGGAATTGACAGAATACCCATTGAAATGTTAAACAAATGGATGCTGAGCTGGAGGCACTCGTCTATGCCAAGAAATCTGGAAGACAGCTACTTGGCCAACTGACTGGAAGAGATCCATATTTGT
>NW_006921602.1:5919437-5934768 GCF_000298275.1 Orycteropus afer afer | reverse complement strand
AAAAAAAAAAAAAAAAAAAAAAAATGGTTGCAGCAGTATATTGACAGAGAACTTCCAGAAATGCTAGCTGGATTCACAAGAGGATGTAGAATGAGGTGTATCATTACTGATGTCAGATGGATCTTTGCTGAAAGCAAAGAATACCAGAAAGATGTTTAGTTGTGTTTTATTGACTATGCAAAACATTTGACTGAGTGGATCACAACAAATTATCAATAACATTGAGAAGAATGGGAATTCCAGAACACTTAATTGTGCTTGTAAGGAACCTATACATAGACCAGAAGGTTGTCATTTGAACAGAACAAAGGAATGGTTTAAAATCAGGAAGGGAGGATGTCAGGGTTGTATCCTTTCACCATACTTACTCAATCTGTATGCTGAGCAAATAATCCAGGAAGCTGGACTATATGAAGAAAAACATGGCATCAGGATTGGAGGAAGATTCATTAACAACCTGTTATATGCAGATGGCACAACTTTGCTTGCTGAAAGGGAAGATGACTTGAAGCTCTTACTGATGAGGATCAAAGACTACAGCTTACAGTATGGATTACACCTCAACATAAATAAAACAATAATCCTCACAACTGGACCAATAAGCAGCATAATGATACATGGAGAAAAGACTGAAGTTGTCAAAGATTTAATATACTTGGTCCCACAATCAACACCAATGGAAGCAGCAGTCAAGACATCAGACAATGTATTGCACTGGGCAAGTCTGCTGCTTTTTAAAAGAGCTCTTTAAAGTGCTGAAGGGCAAAGATGTCTCTTTGGAGACTAAGGTGTGCCTAACCCAAGCTGTGATAGTTTCAGTCACCTCATAGGCTTGTGAAAGCTGGATAATGAGTAAGGAAGACTAAAGAAGTGTTGATGCTTTTGAGTTGTGGTGTTGGTGAAGAATACTGAAAGTACCATGGGCTGGCAGAAGAACTAACAAATCTGTCCTGAAAGAAGTGCAGCTGGAATGCTCCTTCGAAGTGAGAATGGCCAGACTTCTTCTCATGTACTTTGGTCATGTTGTTAGAAGGGAAGGGACTATTCCATGGAGAAGGATTTGTGTTAGACTGGGTTCTCTAGAGAAACAAAAACCAGCAAAGCTTATATATATGTATATAGAAAGAGAGAGAGAGAGAAATTTATCTTAGGAAAATGGCTCACAAACATATAGAAGCCGGCAAGTCCAAAGTCCCTTGATCAAATGTCAAGCTGGAGGCTTTCCCTGGCTCCCACAACCACAGGGGCCGATTAGCTCAAGGCTGGCAGGAAGTACACCGGCTGTTGACTCTAACGAATGACGAATCCAAGCTCTCCAGGCCGAACGGTGAACTGCTTAGTCATAGACAGTTGTAGGCAGCACAACAGAATCCCGATCCACAGAAGAGTATCTCTCTTCCCAGGATGTCCCTGGATATCCTGGAAGCAGGCACACCCCTAAGGAAACTCCCCTTCAACAGACTGACCACTTAGAACACAGTCATCTGATCCCATCATGGGAATGACCATACAGAACTGGGGTCCAGCCAAGTTGACACACAGCTCCAACTATCACAGATATCATGTTTGGTAAAGTGGGGGGTCAGTGAGAAAGGGGAAGGCCTTCAATGAAATGGATTGACACAGTGGCTGCAACAATAGGCTCAGGTATAGCAAAGATTGTGAGGTTGGCGCAGGGCCATACAGTATTTCATTCTGTTGTATATAGGGCCACTATAAGTTGGAGCCAACTCGACAGCACCTAACAACAACAACAAGGAAAATCAGTTAATATGACTATTATTCAAATTTATGCACCAACCACTAATCCTAAGGATGATGAAAATGAAGACTTTTACCAACTTCTGCAGTCTGAAATTGATCAAGCATGTAATCAAGATGAATTGATAATTACTGGTGATTGGAATGCAAACGTTGGAAAGAAAGAAGGATCAGTTGTTGGAAAATATGGCTTCAATGATAGAAATGACACTGGAGATCACATAACAGAATTTTTGCAAGACCAATGACCTATTCATTATAAATACCTTTTTCAACAACATGAACAGCAACTGCACACATGGACTTTGCCGGATGGAATACACAGGAATCAAAAACTACATCTGGGGAAAAATGATGGAGAAGCGGAAGAGAACAGATCATAACAAGGCCAGGGACCAACTGCATAAAATGCTTATATGCAAGTTCAAGCTGAAGCTGAAGAAAATTAAAACAAGTCCACAAGAGCCAAAGTATGACCTTGAGTATATCCCACCTGAATAAAGACCAACTCAAGAACAGATTTGATGCACTGGAACACTAATGACCGAAGACTAGATGAGTTGTGGGATGACATTAAGGACATCATACATGAAGAAAATTAAAGGTCATTAAAAAGACAAGCTCGGAAGGAAGGTTGGGCAATCCTACTTCCGTAGTGATACTGCCTCGGAAACCCAAGGAGGGGTCGCTATGAGTCGGGGCTGACTCGATGGCAAAACAACAACAACAAACACCAAAAAGACAAGAAAGAAAGAAAAGACCAAATGGATGTCAGAAGAGACTCTGAAACTTGCTCTTGAATGTAGAGTAGCTAAAGCAAATGGAAGAAATGAAGAACTAAAAGAGCTAAATGGAGATTTCAAAGAGCAGCTCAAGAAGACAAAGTATAGTCATAATGAAACATGCAAAGACCTGCAGTTAGAAAATCAAAAAGGAAGAACATGCTTGGAATTTCTCAAGCTGAAAGGAATGAATGAAAAATTTAGGCTGTGAGTTGCAATACTGAAGGATTCTATGGGCAAAATATTGGATGACAAAAGAAGCATCAAAAGACGGTGGAAGAAGTACATAGAGTCATTGTGCCAAAAATGAATTGGTTGATGTTTGACCATTTCAGGAGGCAGCATATGATCAAGAGCCAATGGTACGGAAGGAAGAAGTCTAAGCTGCACTGAAGGCACTGGTAAAAAACAAGGCTCCAGGAATGGACAGAATATCAATTTAGATGTTTCAACAAACAGATGCAATGCTGGGTGTACCCATTTGTAGTATGCCAAGAAATGTGGAAGCCAGCTACCTGGCCAACCGAATGGAAGCTATCCATATTCATGCTCATTACAAAGAAAGGTGATACAACAGAATGCAGAAATTATTGAACAATATCATTAATATCACATGCAGGTAAAATTTTGCTGTAGATAATTCAAGATAATTAAAAAATGGTTGCAGCAGTACATCAACAAGGAGCTTCCAGGAATTTAACTGAATTCAGAAAAGGACAAGTGTCTTAATTATCTGTTGTTGTTGTTGTTGTTATGTGCTGTTGAGTTGGCCCCAACTCATAGCGACCCTCCTTGCATTTCCAAGGCAGTATCACTATGGAAGTAGATTGCCCAACCTTCCTTCTGAGTAGCAGCTGGTGGGTATGAACCACCAACCTTCTGGTTAGCAATCAAGTGCCTTAGGTACTATGCTACCAGAGTTCCCCTTAGTTATCTAGTGCCACTAAAACAGAAATGCAAGTGGATGGCTGTAACAAACAGAAATTTGTTATCTCACAATTTAGGAGGCTAGAAGTCCAAATTCAGGATGCCATCTCTAGGGGAAGGCTTTCTTTCTCTGTTGGCCCTGGGGGAAGGTCTTTGTCTACTTTCAACTTCTGTGGTCCCAGTATTCCTTGGAGATCCCATGTATCTTGGCATCAATATTCTCTTGGGCCTACGAGATTCTTAGTGCAGGGGCCAAGATTCCAAAGGACACGCTCTGCTCCTGGCATTTATTTTTTTGTGGTACTGAGGTCCCTCTGTTTACTTCAGTCTCCTTTTACCTCCTGTAACATAAAAGGTGATGCAGGCCACCCTCCAGGGAAACTTCACTTACACAAGTTCAGGGCTGTGACTTGAGTAAGGGTGTTGCATACCACTCTAATCCCCTTACAACTGATTGGCTAATCACATCAGATCACATCATGAGGGTGATTATATCATTATTGTTGTTGTTGTTGTTATTTGCCGTCGAGTCGGCCCCGACTCATAGCGACCCCTCCTTGGGTTTCCAAGGCAGTATCACTACGGAAGTAGGATTGCCCAACCTTCCTTCCGAGGAGTGGCTGGTGGGTTTGAACCGCCAGCCTTCTGGTGAGCAGTCAAGTGCCTTAGCCACTATGCTACCAGAGCTCCCTATATATAACTGTCAAATTTCATCATTACATAACTGTCAAACCACTGAGAATCATGGTCTAGCCAAGTTGACACATATTTTGAAAGGACACAACACAATCCACGACAATGTGGAATGAGGGATATTGCTGACGTCAGACGGATCTTGGCTGAAAGCAGAGAATACCAGAAATATATTTATCTATATTGACTATGAAAAGGCATTTTGTCCTGTCCCACGGGACAGTCAACCTAGGACCTGGAGGAGGGGGTAGAAATGGAAGGGACGAGAGACGTGAAGAATGGAGACAAGTCAAAAGCCCGATCAAGTCTCGTTTATTGAATTTCAAACAAATACTTATATATGGTAAAGGAAAGGGGCAGGATCAAGGAATGGGGTGATGTGACGTTGCTGCTGACGGTGAAATAGGGAAACCTATAAAAAATAGATACGTGGCAAGAGGCGGGTAAATTTAAAAGTGCTGACTCACTTCTATACAGAAGTGAAGGCTCAAGACAGGTCTCGAAACTCAAACTTAGGTCTGAAGATGTCCAACAGGCCCAAAACAAAGAAGGGAAGTATCGTGACCTTGTTAAGATGAATAGAATGCCGTGGTGCGGCTCTCCACAGCATTTGACTGTGTTGATCATAACAAATTATGGATAACATTGAGAAGGATCGTAATTCCAGAACATTTCATTTTGCTCTTGCAGAACCTCTATATAGTACAAGAGGTGATCCTTCAACCAGAGCAAGGGATACTGCATGGTTTAAAATCAGGAAAGGTGTGTGTTGCATCAGGGTTGTATCCTTTCACCATATTCATTCAATCTGTGTAATGAGCAAATAATCTGAGAAGTTGGACTATAGGAAAAAGAATGCAGCATCAGGATTGGAGGAAGACTGTTAATCCTGTGAAATACAGATGACACAATCTTGCTTGCTGAAAATGAAGAGGACTTGAAGTACTCACTGATGAAGATCAAAGACTACAGCATTCAGTATGGATTACACCTTGAGATAAAAAGAAACAAAGATCCTCACCATTGGACCAATATGCAGCATCATGATACATGGAGAAAATACTGAAGCTGTCAAGAATTTCATTTTATGTGGAGCCACAATTAATGCCCATGGAAGTTGCAGCCAGAAAATCAAGCAATGTATTGTATTGGGCAAATCTGCTCAAGGGACTTCTTTAGAGTGTTCAAAAGCAAAGATGTCACTCCAAGGGCTGAGGTGTGCCTAACCCAAGCCATGGTATTTTCAATCACCTCATATGCATGTGAAAGCTGAAGAAGAAATAAAGAGCTCTGGTGGCATAATGATTAAGGCATTCAGCTGCTAACCCAAAGATCAGTGGTTCGACCCACCATAAAGATGAGGTAATCTGCTTCTGTAAAGATTTATAGCTGTGGAAACCCTACTGGGCAGTTCTACTCTGCCCTATGTAATCACCATGAGTCGGAATCAATTCAATGTCAGTGGGTTGGTCAGTAGAAGAACTGATGTGTTTGAGTTATGATGTTGGTCTAAACTCTCAAAAACTCAATGCCATTGAGTTGATTCTGACTAATAGTGACCCCCTTTGGGTTTCTGAGGCTGTAAATCTTTATGGAAGTAGATTGCCCAGTTCTCCTTCTGCGGAGCAGCCGATGGGTTTGAACCGCCAGCCCTCTGGTTAGCAGTCAAATAAATGCCTTAGGCACTATGCCACCAGAGCTCCATGATGTTGGTAAAGAATATGAAATATATCCTGGACTGCCAAAAGAATGAAAAATCTGTCTTGGAAGAAGTTCAGCCAGAATGCTTCATCTCATGTATTTTGGACAAGTTATTAGGAGGGACCAGTTCCTGGAAAAGGACATAAAGCTTGGTAAAGTAGAGCATCAGGGAAAAAGAGGAAGACCCTCAATGAGATGGACTGACACAGTGGCTGCAACAGTGGGCTCAAACATAGCAACCATTGTGAGGACAGCGCAGGACCGGGCAATGTTTCATTCTATCATATATAAGGTTGCTATGAGTCAGAACCGACCCTACAGCACCTAAGAACAACAAAAACATATTGTTCATAGATAAGAATGTTGGTGCATTACCTTTACTTCAGCAACCCCAGAATAAGAAACTTTTGCAGAATTACCTGCAGGAGTATTGTTAAAACTTAAAGCAGAGAAACACCAGAAATTAGTGCAACTAAATATATTTATCATGAGTAGATATGATTAGAATCAGGCAGCTTCAACCTGAAGGTTTCAGGAAGGTGTTCTGAAGAGGGGATAGTGAAAACAGGTTATATTGGCAGGGTCTAGGCAGGGTAGTCTCCTGAAGATCATTGTAAATTCTTTTCATGTTTGTTTCACAGGAGAGTCAGTCAGAGCATACCAGTTTCAGAGTCCATCAATTGTAAAAACAAAGTCATTAAGGACATGCTATGTATCCTAAAACACAGCTTCCTTTCAGTCCCTGGAGTCCTGCTTCTCAAAACTTACTGCACATAGATAATTCTCTAAAAGAACCCAATGCCTGAGGCAAACTGGTCTCCGCTAAGCTGCTTACTAGGTTTTATTTGACTTGAAGGTGACTCCTGGAAAATCAGTTTCTTAAAGGCTCAAGGTTCAAAAAACACCAAAGGGCAAATGGCCTGCATAGGTCACCCCAACTCCATGGATCCAGAAATCAGGATTCCAGGAGAATCAAAACTGTTTCTCAGTATGCAGAAAAAGAGCAGACAACGAGGCTCAGGTTATTAGTTAGTTTTTTTCCTGAGGCTGATAATTGCTTTGGAAATTGTCTTGGTAGCTGGGTTACTATTATCGTTAGCTCCTCTTAGAATTCTTTATAAGCCTATTTAAAAACATCTAATTTCTAAATTTCAGTTGAACTCAAACACACATTTATTGAGCACCTGGTGGAGGCAGGACTTTGGCTAGGCAATGATAGATAACTAAGACCTGGATCCTTGCCCTTAAGCACCTTGGTCTAGAAAAGATTGAATTGTGAAAACATAAAATTCAATGAAATAAGGGCTATAACATAGTAGTATGGCAATATGGCATAAAGGAAGGTATGTTGTTGTTGTTATGTGCCGTCAAGTCGGACCTGACTCATAGCAACCCCTCCTTGGGTTTCCGAGGCAGTATCACTACGGAAATAGATTGCCCAACCTTCCTTCCGAGGAGTGGCTGGTGGGTTTGAACCGCCAGCCTTCTGGTTAGCAGTGAAGTGCCTTAGGCATTATGCTACCAGAGCTCCTAAAGGTATAATACATTCTAATTAAAAGGATTGGGAGCACAAAGGATTCCCAGCAGGTGTGGCATTTGAGTTTTGAAATATGAGAATTCTGACAGGCCTGGGCTTGAGGAAGGAGCTCTGGTGGTGTAGTGGTTAAGGCATTTGTCTGCTGACCAAAAGCTTGGTGGTTCTAACCCACTAGCTACTCCACAGAAGAAAGATGAGGCACTCCGCTTCCGTAAAGATTTACAGCCTTGGAAATCCAATGGGGGTTGCTATGAGTCAGAATCAACTCAGTGGCAATGAGTTTGGTTTGGTTTGGTTTGGGGGTTGAGGAGAAGGACTTTTTCCTTTATGTTGGAAGAATATGAGCTGCCATTTATTTTTGTTTACTGAGCACCAAGAAAGTGCTGTGGTTTAGAGAAGCGTAAGAACTTTTCACAATAAAAGGGGTAATAAAACACATCCCTGAGAAAAAAAGACATAATATTAACTGATATTGTGTGACTATGTAACAGAAAGTCTGCAGAAGTCAGAGGTAAAGCATCTATGCAGCCTAAATGTTTTTTGTAGTCAATCTGTCACTTCAAAAATACTTCAGTGAAGTCAGTAGGGGGAAGCATGAGGTGCAAGATATATGTTATTTCTACTTTTCTCCTCCTCTAAGTTCCTAGATTTTCTGAAGTTGCTTTTAATTTTAATCACATGAGCAATACATAATATACAATATACTCTTATTAAGAAAAATTGAAAGGATAAGAAACATATTTAAAGTAAAATTCTTCCTTCACATCTCGTTCTCTCCTCAGTCTCTCTCTTCTTCCTAGCAGCAAGCACTGTTATTAGCCTATTGTGTTTCCTTTCCGAATGATTTCTGGTGAATTCATGTAATATGTAACAGTGCTGTGATTTTACATAAATGGATCTATGTGCTATTCTGCATTCTTGCTTTTTCTTTTTTCTTCACTCAATACCATATTTTGGAGATTTTTCTATGTTAGTAAATAGAGATCATAATGTGTTGTTTTTCAACTTACAAGAGACCCACATAAAAAACTATTACTTCCCTATAAGGTTTACTAGCCTGTAATCTTTATGGGAGCATACTGCTAGGTCTTTCTAGCACAGAGCATATGGGTGGTTTTGAACCAACAATCTTCTGATTAACAGCTGAGCACTTAACTGCTGTGCCACCAAGGCTCCTCCATCATTTCACCATTTCCATTTTGCTGGGCCGTAAGATGGGTAGCCACTATAGTCCTACCTGATTTATGTAACGAAACAAACAAGCAAACCACAATCCCAATTACAGGTCTAACAAACAAACATCTTACTGGAACTTCTCACAGCTCCTCACTCAATTACCTGATATGAGTCAGTCTGCAACCAAGCCTCTCAAATGAGTGGAAACCTGGAAACCCTTGAGGAAGAATTCAGTAATAACATCACAAGTAAGTGTGACTCTTACACCTACCCTCTCCCAAAAAGTGGTCACCTACAGGTAGATATGAACCAAAAAAAAAAAAAGAAAAATCCCAGTCCTTTGGGGTTACTGAAATCCGGTAATACTGACATTTTTACAATGTTAAGTCGTCCAACCCATAAACGTGGAATATTTTTCCATTTAAATAGATCTCTTTTAGTTTCTTGAAGTGGTATTTTATGGTTTTCCTTGTATAAGTCTTTTATGTTGCTGGCTAGGTTGGGCAATCTACTGCCGCAATATTGGAAACCCAAGCAGGGGTCCCTATGAGTTGGATCCGACTCGATGGCAGTGAGTTTAGGTATTTTATCCCAGGTATTTTATCCTCTTAGGGGCTATTGTAAGGCACTCTGGTAGTGTAGTGGGTAAGGTACCTGACTGCTAACTGGAAGGCCAGCAGTTCAAAACCCCCAGCCGCTCCATGAAAGAAAGACGGGATGAACTACTTCTATAAAGATTTACAGCCTTGGAAACCCTATGGGGGTTGCTATGAATCAGTGAGATGGGTTTTTTAGGGGCTACTGCAAATGGTATTGATTCCTTGATTTCCTTTTTGGAGTCCTTGTTAATGTAGAGAAACCCAACGGATTTTTGTGTGCTGATCCTTCAACCTGCCATTTTGTTGACTCCTTTTATTAGTTCCAGTAACTTTCTGTGCGGTCTCGAATTTTCTACATATAGGGTCATGTCATTTGCAAATAAGGATAGTTTTACCTTTCTTTCCACTCTGGATATGTTTAATTTCCTTTTCCTGCCTTACTGCTCTAGCCAGGACTTCGAATAGTACAATATCAAATAAGAGTGCTGATAAAGGGCATCCTTATCTTGTTCCCATTCTCAAGGTTTTCAAATCTTTCTCTGTTGACAGGAATGTTGGCTGTTTGTTGGTTTTGCATGTATGCTTTTGATTATACTGGAGAATTTCCCTTCTATTCCTATTTTGCTGAGAGTTTTCATCAGGAAAGAGTGTTGGATTTTATCAAATGCCTTTTCTGCACTGATTGAGATGATCATATGATTCTTTTCCTTTGTTTTGTGGTGAATTATGTTGATTGATTTTCTAATGTCGAACCATCCTTGCATCTGTAGTATGAATCTCACTTGATCATGATGTATTTTTTTGATATGCTGTTGAATTCTATCAAGAATTCTGCATCTTTACTCATCAAGGAGATTGGTCTATAATTTTCTTTTTTGGAGGTCTGTTTGCCTGGCTTCAAGTAATAGGGTTATGCTGCCTTCTTAGAATGAATTAGGGAGTATTCCTTCCCTCTCTGTGCTGTGGCATAGTTTTGAGTAGAATTGGTGTTAATTATTCTCTGGTAGAATTCTCTAGTGAAGCTGTCTGGGCCAGGGCTTTTCTTTCTTAGAAGTCTTTTTTTTTTTTTTAATGTCCTCTTCAATTTCTTCTTTTGTTATGGGTCTGTTTAAATTTTCTACCTCTTTTTGTGTTAGAGTAGGTGGGTAGTGTGTTCCTAGAAATTTGTCCATTTCTTCTAGGTTTTCAAATTTGTTGGAGTACAATTTTTCATAATGTTTTGTTATGATCTGATTTATCTCAGTTGGTTCTGTTTTATGTCACTCATCTCATTTCTTATTTTGTTTTTGTGCATCTTCTCATTTCTTTTCTTTTGGACAGTTGTTTGTCAATGTTACTGATTCTCTCAAAGAACTAACTTCTAGCCTTAGTCTTTCTATTGTTTTCCTGTTTCCTATTTCAATTTATTTCTGCTTTTATCTTATTTCCTTTTTTTTAATTTTCTTTTCTGGTAACTGTGAACTTCTTTTGCCACTCCTTTTCTAATAGTTTAAGCTGTAGGTTTAAGCTACTAATTTGGGCCATTTTTTCTTTTTTGATGTATGCATTTATTGCTATAAACTCTCCTCTGAGCACTGCTTTTGTTATGTCCCAAATGCTTTGGTATGTTCTTTTCATTCTCATTTGATTCAAAGAATTTTTCAAATTTAATTTCTTCTCTTACCCAATAGTTTTAAAGTAAGGTGTTATTCAGTTTCCATGCATTTATTTTTTTCCTTGTTCTTTCCGTTCTTGATTTGCAGTTTTCTGTTATGATTGGAGATACTTTATATTGTTTTGATGTTTTTGAATTTATTGAGGCTTGTTTTGTGGCCTAAAATATGGTCTATTCTGGAGACTAATCCATGTGCACTGAAGACGAATGTATGCTGTGCTGCTGTTGGGTGTTCTGTAAATGTCTATGAGGTCAAGTTGGTTGATTGAGTTAATTAGATCTGTATCTTTGTTGATTTCTTTCTAGTTTTGTCTATCATTGAAAATAATGAGTTAAAGAAGCTAGATGACTCAGACCTTTTAAAAATTAAATTTTTATGTGCATCAAAAGACTGTCAAAAGGGTAAAAAGAGAAGCTACAGATTGGGGGAAAATATTTGCCTATGACATGTCTGATAAAGGACTTTTCTCCAAAATCTATAGAAAACTTCAACACCTCAACACCAAAAAGACAAATAACTCAATTCACAAATGGGCAAAAGACTTGAACAAACACTTCACCAAAGAAGATATACTGGTGGCTAAAAAACACATGAGAAATTGCTCATGATCATTGGTCTTTAGAGTGATGTAAATCAAAACAACGATGTCATATCATCTCACCCCAGCAATAATAGCAAAGTTCAACAGGTCAGAAAATAACAAATGCTGGTGAGGTTATGGAGAGATTGGAACTCTTGTGCACTGCTGGTGGGATTGTAAAATGGTACAACTACTGTGGCATACGGTAAGGCGTTTCCTTAAAAAAAACTGAAAAATACCATTTGACCCAGCAATTCCATTACTAGGAATATATCCTAAAGAGGTGAGAGATAATGCATGAACAGACATAAGTACACCTACATTCATTGCAGCATAATTCACTATAGCAAAGAGATGGAACCAACCTAAATGCCCACCAATGGATAACCAAATTATAGTACATGCACACAATGGAATACTATGCTACATTAAAGAACAATGAGGGATATGCAAATCATCTCACCATGTGGATGAACCTGGAGGACATTATGCTGAGTGAAATAAGTCAATCGCAGAAAGACAAGTACTTATGAGCCCATTACTGTAAAAAGACAAAGAAGGGTTTGCTTGGGAAAGTTTAGGGTAACCTAAACTTTGTAGGTTACTGGGATGGGGAGGGAAGGGGAGGAATTAATTTTGGGCTACTTGGGGCCCACACACTGATGTGGGTAAGGGAGGGATATACAGAAGAGTCTGGAACCACCATGATAACATTAGGAAATGGGAGGACACCGAACTGTGCATATAAGAGATAGACAACAGATGCTAATACCAACCAATATGTCCACAATACTGCATTACCATTAACACCAAACACCAGGCTACAGATAAATACATAAACCCCCGAGAGGATCAGATGGGGGTTAGTGAACGGGAGTATACTCTAGACGAAGAACAGATTCAGCTGAGGCTAATCTTGCACAGACACCAGTGATACAAAATACCTGCAATCCTTACAGAAACAGTAGAAGACAAACACAGAGTAATCCCTTACAGACACCCAGACACTATGGGAGAGAGATCCAATAGATCTACCATCTTAGGACCATAGTACTGGGGGACACCAGACTCAATTGGCACAACATAATACATAAAAGCCTTGCTCTGCATCTTACATTGGTGAGTAGAGACTGGGGTCTTAAAAGCTTTCATGCGGCCATCTAAGATGCAGCTAATGGTCTCCTAGAGTCGGAAGTGAGGAAGAGTGCAAAAACACAAGGGTATTTGGAACCAATCAGCCCTAGGACATGATGGCCCTTGAGACCAGAAGAACTAGATGGTGTTCGGCTACCAATGCCAACCAATCAGGAAAGGATCAAATCTGGAGATCCTGGATAGAATGGGAGGAAATACATGGAACAAAATAGAAAAACTCAATGATGACCAGAATTACTGGTCAGATGAGTCTGATGAGACCCCTAGCACTATGGCCCTGGGATACATTCTGGACCTGGAATAAAACTCACTCCCAGGGGCTCGCTCTCAGCCCAATAGTTAACAAGATGTACATGCAGACCACCCAACCCAGGATTACACATCCACATACTCTACAGTAATACATCCCTTAGAGCAATAGACCACGGAGCACCAGAGGGGCAACACTCACACTTAGGAAATGCAGGACAAACAGGAGTGCATAACTATGAGGGACATAGTGGGAGGGTTACTGGGCAGGGAGGGGAGGAGACTGGGTTAGGGTTGGGCATGGTAAATAGGGAGTGAAACTAAATGTATATGTAACATTGAATGTAAAGCAAACTCTTAAAATTAAAAAAAAAATAGTGTGTTAAACTCTCCTATTATTTTAAAATTGTCTATTTTCTTTTCAATTCTGTTAGGCTTTGTTTTATGTATTTTGGAGCTCTGTCATTTGATGCATAAATATTTATTATGGTTATGTCCCCTCAGTGGATTGACCCTTTAATCATTATATAATGCACTTCTTTGTCTCTTATGATGGATTTTTATTTAAAGTTTATTTTACCAGAGATTATTATTGCCAATCCTGCTCTCTTTTGGTTACTGTTTGCTTGGTATACTTTTTTTTTTTTTTTATCCTTTAAATTTTAACCTATCTATGTCTGGTGGCATAGGAGCTCTGGTAGTGTAGTGCCTAAGGCACTTTACTGCTAACCAGAAGGCTGGTGGTTCAAATCCACCAGCCACTCCTGAAGAAAGGTTGGACAATTTACTTCCCTAGTGATACCGCCTTGGAAACCCAAGAAGGGGTCACTATGAGTACAGTCTGACTCGACGGCACATGACAACAACAACATGTCTGGTGGCATAGTGCCTAAGGCATTTGACTTAACCAGAAGGCTGGCAGTTCAAACCCACTAGCCACTCCTTGGAAGGAAGATTGGACAATCTACTTTTGTAGAGACCACCTTGGAAACCAAAGGAGGGGTCGCTATGAGTCAAACTGATTGGATGGCAGGGAGTTTTTTTGTTTGTTTGGTATGTCTTTGTGTCTAAGGTGTGTCTCTTGAGGGCAACACATTGATGGGTCTTTTTTTTTTTTTTTTTAACCCATTCTACCACTCTGACTCTTAACTGGTGAATTTAAGTCATTTACATTCAGTGTGATTAATCGATGGGTATGAATTTACTGCTGACGTCTTGTTATGCTTTGTGTGTGTATGGTGTTAACAGTTTCTTTGTTCTGCTTAGTTTTCTGTGCTAAGTTCCTTGGGTTACTGAACTCTGGCTAGAAAATATACTGACCTGTGGGGATCCAGAACATCACTGTAATTCACTGGTTAAAGTGAGGGTTATAAGGATGAGGTGATGAAAGGAATTTTAACCTAATTCCACCTTATAGTAAGTTCAGTGGGATCCTAAACTGTGGTTATTTCTTCAATTATTGAGTATACAGTTTAGAAAGTTATACCCAGACACTGGCAGAATCTTCACCTTAATTTCCTGACCTTTAGAATAAGGGTGATTATAGTAGAAAAAGACTCAGTGACAACCCATACAGTTTTCCTTCCAATCAAAGCAGTAAAATAGAAGTTGTATGTATCTCTTGGAGAATAACTATAGTAAGTACCACAACCAAAGGTATAAAAAAGATGTATTTAACTTGCCAGTTTGGTTGGTGATGAAAATGCATGGAATCTTGAAGAATGACTGTAAACTCAATCAAGCAGTATACCCAACTGCAGGTATTTTCCCTGGTATGACTTCTCTCTCAGAGCAAATCAACACAAGCTCTGTTTGGGCAAATGTGTTTATTACCCCCTCTGTCTAATAAGCAGAAAATCCCAGAAGCAACTTGCTTTCAAAACCTGGCAGTGATTGCAGAACATCTGACTTAGTGGACTGTTCCTTTGAGGCTCTGTATCATAATTAGGCAGGACTTGTGATCATTTAACCAACTCATGGGTATCATATTGGTCCACTAGATGGATGACTTCTTGCAGATAGGATCCAAAGAACAAGAAGTAGCATGTGTCCTACTTAAGCTAGAGAGTGGGAATGAAATCCTAAGAACATTTTGGTAAAATTTATTAGAGTCTACTAATCTGGAAAATGTTAGGAGGTACCCTCCAGTGAGAAGGGAAAGCAGTTCACCCTTTGCCACTGTTATCCACCCCCTTTCCCAAATATGTATTGGGATCCTAACCCCTTTAATTGTGAATTAGCAGTCAGATACCTTATAAACCCCTTTGGGAATACATACATACATACATATACATATACTTATACATATACATATACATTTTTATGTTATGTGCCATCGAGTCGGCCCCAACTCATAGTGACCCCTCCTTGGGTTGCCGAGGCAGTATCACTACGGAAGTAGATTGCCCAGTTTTCCATACATATACATATACATGTACACACACACACACACATATCAGGAGCTCTGGTAGCATAGTGCCTAAGGCACTTGACTGCTAACCAGAAGGCTGGTGGTT
>NW_006921602.1:5912438-5918982 GCF_000298275.1 Orycteropus afer afer | reverse complement strand
CATTATTAATGAGGCTCTGGTAGCATAGTGGCTAAGACACTTGCCTGCTAACCAGACGACTGGCGGTTCAAACCCAACAGCCACTCCTCGGAAGGAAGGTTGGGCAATCCTACTTCTGAAGTGATACTGCCTCGGAAACCCAAGGAGGGGTCGCTATGAGTCGGGGCCGACTCGACAGCAAATAACAACAACAACAACAATGAGGCAGTACCAGTGCAGGGTGTATGCTAAACCTAATCCCTTCTCAGTTATACAAGGAGTCACAGAGTCAAACGAGCACAAATAGGGAAAGTGAGTGGCCATGTGGAGATTGCCAAGGAACTGAGAAACACGGGAGCTAAGCTTAGGCAAGGATTTTCCTCCAGTGCCAACGGAGAGAAAGATTTCCCCTAGAGCCAGTGCCCTGAATTTGAATTTCTATCCTCTTAAACAGTGAGGAAATAAATATCTGTTCTTTAAAACCACCTACTGTAGTATTTCTGTTATAGTAGCACTAGGAAACTAAGACAACCCTAACCACTTAGAAAGAAGCTTAATGCTTCTTTGGATTTTATAGACAGTATATTCCATTTGGGTGTATACCACTGAATTTTGGCCCAAAAGGATGCCAGACTTGAATGCACTTTGAACAATGGAACGCTTTCCAGGTAAAACAAGTGCAGTGAAAGCAGTTGCTACTTTGCCCTTATCATTCAGTAGGTTCAACAGTGTTTGAAGAATGTATGGCAGAGTTGTAACAACCTCAAAAGAGGAATCATAGAAGAGACACTAAGGGTTTTAGAGAAAAATCTTGTTTCCTTTGGCAATTAATTATTTTCCTGTTCAGAAAGTGATCTCGGCTTACTACTAGACTGGAGAGATTGAAGTGCTAATTGTAAAACACCACTATCATGTGACCCAAGATGTCCATGGTAAAGTGGGTGTTTTCTTATCCACCTAGCTGTAAAGCTGGGTTGCCCAACTGTACTCCATTATTAGGAATATACATGTGTGATTTTTACTTATCTGTTCTCAGCTCCATTCCCACCTTCCATGTTCTTCTCTGTTATCATAGGAGGCTAAAAGCCTACCAACTACATTTCCCAGGTTCTTTTGCCAGGGAGCTTCCAGTTAGGTTTTGACAATGGCAGTGATGAGACAGGAGAAGGGAGAAGCCATACTGTGTGTATGTTTTTTTTTCCTCTTCTCTGGCTGTACTCTCAGGCAACACTAGCAGTAGACAAGAATGGCCTCCAAGACACCTGTCTGGTTCAGAGATAGCAGTAGCGATGGGCACTCAGGCAGTATCAGTAGACAGTGTTCTACGGCTCTGGCCATAGTGGGAGCCCCAAAACAAGCAGGTGTTTTCAGGTCTCAGGCTTTCTGCAACATTATGGCACTGGTGGTCCCAGGGTGCATTGTCAGCAACAGGTACTCTAGCAGCTTCGCTTGCACTGATCATGGGGTCTGAGTAACAACAACATTGCTCCATTACTTCCTTTTTTTAAATTGTGATTTGGGTGAAAATTTACAGAGTAAATTCACTTTCCATATAGCAGTTCACATACACTGTCTCATGACATTGACTAAAATGTACCACCACACAATAGCTCTCCTCCCACCTCCTCCTGATAGTTACCTCTTCCCTGTGTCCATCCCTCCATGCACTCCTGCCCCCTGAGCTGTCTCCCTGTACATAAACAGCCCTTCTTTCTCCCATGATTGTTCTCTCCAAGGAGTGTATCTACCTCAAGTAAATGTTCACCTCATATGCCTATCTTTTGTTTTTCTGGAAGCCACAGGTGTGGGTTCAATTCCAGACCTGAAGGGCAGCTAGAGGCCATAGTCTTAGTGGTTCCACCAAACTCTATCGGACCAGAAAATGTGGTCCCCTCTTTTTTTTTTCTTTCCCAAATGATTTTGAGTTTTGTTCCACATTGTTCTCCCTCTCTATCCAGGATCTCCTACATAGACCCCACTCCAAGTGGTTGACAGTGGTAGCCAGGCACCATCTAGTTCTTCTGGTCTCATAATCATATAGGCTGCAGACTGCATGGTGTATCAGTCACTAGGACTAATTGTTTCCATGGATCTTTGGTTTTCTTCATCCTTCTTTGCTCTGGATAAGGAGAGACCCATCATTGCATCTAGATGGCTGCTTGCAAGCTTTTAAGATCCCAGTCGCTACTTGCCAAAGTAGGAGGTGGAACAATGTTTTGTGTAGTATGTTATGCCATTTGAGCTTGATGTCCCCTGTGACTATGGTCTCAAGCCCACTGGTTCAACTACTTGGTTCCTCTGGGTAGCTGGCTGTGACCAAGAAGTGACTACAACCTTGTTCCTTGTCAGCTCTACTATACACTTGGGAATTCTTACAGATCATACAAATACACTTATAGGACCATTGTCTGCCAACCCTATACATGGTCTTGGGTACACTCCCTACATATCTGTTACTTCATGTTGCATAGCAACAAACAAATATTTTCTCATAGTTTCTGTGGTCCAGGAATCTGAGCACAGCTAGCTGAATCAGGGTCTCTTATGAGGCTGCAACCAAGGTGTCAGCCATGCTACCTTCACTGATTGCCAGGGCCACATGGGGATCCACTTCCAAGCTCACTCAAACCGTTGTTGGCAGTCCTCAGGTCCTTACTGACTTATTAGCCAGAGACATCAGTTCCTCTCTGTGGGGCAGCTCACAACATGGCAGCTGCCTTCCCTCAAAGTGACTAGGAGAGAGAAGGTGTGTGCTATGAGGGAAACCATAGTCCTTTTGTGACCTAATCTCAGAAGTGACATTCCAGTCCCTGGGTGGTACAGTTACAACACTAGTCTGATAACTGAAAGGTCAGTGGTTTGAGACCACCCAGAGGTGCCATAGAAAAAAGGCCTGGCAATCTATTTCCAAAAAATCATCAGCATTGAAAACCCTATGGAGCATAGTTCTATGCTGACACACGAGCAGCCATGAATTGGAATCAACTGGATGGTAAATGATTTATTCATTAGAAGCAAGATACTAGGTCTAGCCCACAATCAAGCTAATATTCTGAGTACTTACTAAGTTATACCTGCTGCTTCTCTCTGGTCTAAGCTCCAGGCCTGTCTGAGTTCAAAGGGCTTCTCTTAGCATAGCTGAACTTCCCTGGGGCTTAGGAAAGGAGCTCTGCCGGCATAGTGGGTAAGGCATTTGGCTGCTAACCAGAAGGTCAGCAGTTCAACCCCACCAGCTACTCCACAGAAGGAAGAGGAGGTGATCTACTTCCCTAAAGATCTACAGCCTTGGAAACCCAATGGGAGTCACTATGAATCACAATCGACTGATGGCAGTGAACTTGGGGCTTAGGAATCCCTATTTGGGGTTATTCTTCTGACCTGTCCACTTAAGTACTGAGTCAGCCATAGTTGTACAACTGCTTTGGCTCATGCTGGGTGCACAGCACATCTGAGAAGTTTGGAGTTTCCTCTGAACTCTACCCTTGAAGTAGAGATGAGCCCTATGCAATCCCCAAAACCTGCCAGAGGATTCTATCTATTTACTGCAACCCCCTTCCTGCTCCAGAAACTTTAGCCTGGGTTGGGGAAACCACCTTACATTATCCTAACTCCTCTCCAAATCTATGATTTTTGCTCTTGTCCTTCCGTTTCCTTGACTTTTGATATTCAAAACCAAGGTTTTTCATTAAAAACACAAATGGAACAAACAGACAAACAAACAGATAAAAATTTTCAACCTAAGCAACAATTCTTAAAAAATTGTTTTGATTTTCAATCCTACCATAAATTAAAAAAAAAAAAAAAATCTGGTCCCTTATTTGACTTCTTTGTTCAAAATTCTAGCTGTCCTTCCCTGAGGCAAGTGCACTGAGAAGGTGATCCCTAATTTAAAAAACCAAATAAAAGGTGATCATTGATGTTCCAATAGAGGAAAGAAGGGTAACAGGACAAGAAAACCCAGGGAAGGTGAGACCTCGTTAATACCTCCAAATCCTATCCACTATAAGATAAGCATTTTCCCAAATTAGATGTATCTTATGAGCACCATTTTAATATTGCCTAGTATTATAACCAAGAAATATAATTTGTTGTTGCAGTTGTTAGGTGCCGATGAGTTGGTTCTGAGTCACAGTGACCCTATGTATAACAGAACAAAACCCTGCCTGGTCATGCACCATCCTCAAAATGGGATTAGTCCCTCCTGATAACATCTCCAAAGTACGTGAGACAAAGTCTTACTTACCATCCTCGCTTCTAAGGTGTATTCCAGCTATACTTCTTCCAAGATAGAGTTATTGGTTCTTTTGGCAGCTCATGGTATATTCAATATTCTTCACCAAGACCACAATTCAAAGGTTCAATTCTTCTTTGATTTTCCTTATTCATTGTCCAGTTTTCACATGTATATGAGACAACTGTAAATACTATGGTTTGGGTCAGGTACACCTTAGTCCTCAAAGTGACATCCTTGCTTCTTAAAAGTCTTTCATAGCAGATTTGCCCAATGCAATATGCTGTTGATTTTCTTAACTGCTGCTTCCATGGGCATTGATTGTGGATCCAAGTAAAATGAAATCCTTGACAATTTCAGTTTTTTCTCCATTTATCATGATGTTGCTTATTGATCCAGTTGTGAGGATTTTTTTTTCTAATATTGAGATTTAAATATAATTTATTGTTCTCTTATTTTGTACTTTGTTTCCTTTCTATAATAGATAATCCATTGCAGTTATTTTAGGACATAAAGTTTATCTCCCTGAATATATACTATATAATTATGTAATAGTATTCATACCAAGTCAAGGCTTTTGTTAAGGAGCCCTGGTGGTGCAGTAGTTAAGTGCTCAGCTGCTAACCTAAAGGATGGTAGTTTGAATGCACCAACTGCTCTGTGAGAGAAAGATATGGCAGTCTGCTTTTCTAAAGATCACAGCCTTGGAAACCCTATGGGGCAGTTCTACTCTGTCATCTAGAGTCACTATGAGTTGGAATTGACTCAAGAGCAATGGGTAGGGCTTTTGTTACATATTTCAATTGCTTTCCAAACAGTTGTAGCTGTTACTAGAATGCTGCCATATTTGATTAAGCATTGGGGGAGCACAGTAAAGCCACTGCACCCACCTCAAAAAAGCTGTCTGTACTACTTGTCACCACTTCGTCACCTCTTACTTATTCCTCAACTCATTGTGGTTTGGCTTCTACCCAAACTACTCCAGTGAAACTGCTTCTGCCAAGGATCTTGTTGCTAACCTCAGACCTCCTGTTTGACTTCTCAGAAGTATTTGACAGGCCTGGACTCCTTGCTTCCATGAAGTTTCTGTGCTCTCCTGGTTTTCTTTTCTCCAATTTCCATCTTTTGCAAAACCATCCTCTTCTCTCTAGCCTGTCCATGTTTCCCAGGGATCTCTTCTAGGCCAATGGCTTTATTACTCTCTAACAACTGTCTCCGAAAACCTCATACATCTCCAATCCTAAATGCTGATGCCCCCCAAACCTCCACCTCCATCTTGACTTTCTCCTGCACCCCACATCATCTGCTCGCTGGATGGGTCAGTCCAGTAGGAGGTTCCCAGAGCAACTCAATATAACATCTTCCTCCACCCCCATAAGGAGCTGTGGTAGCGTGGTGCCTAAGGCATTTGACTGCTAACCAGAAGGCTGGCGGTTCAAACTTACCAGCCACTCCTTGGAAGGAAGATGGGGCAATCTATTTCCCTAGCGATATCGCCTCAGAAACCCAAGGAGGTATTGCTATGAGTTGGGTTGGACTCAAGGGCACATAACAACAACAACAACATCCACTCCCATAAGCGCGCTGTGCTCCTATCATTGTCTCACCCCTAAAACTGGGGATCACCTTTTTCCTCTTACCATATTCAATCAATCTTGTTAATTCTAGTTCTAAATGTCTCTCATATGTTCATGTGCCCCATGCTCTCTAACACTACAAATCCAGCCACTACAAATTACTAGAACAACCACTGCTGCCTACAGCCTTGCTTCCCTCCAGCCCATTCTTGATGCATCAAGGACAGTGAGCTTTCTGAAATGCAAATCTAATCACAACCTTTTGGTTCGTAACCTTGCAGTAGCTCATCATTGCCTCAGAATAAAATTCAACCCCCCTAAGGTGACTTTAAGGAGTCTTGGTGGTGCAGTGGTTAAGCACTTGGCTGCTAACTGAAAAGGCTGGCAATTCGAACCCACCAGTGGTTCTCAGGGGGAAAGGACCTAGCCATTTGCACCCAGAAAGATTACAAACTCTGTCTAATAGGGTTGCTCTGAGTGGAATTGACTCCATGGTATGTAACAACAATGTGACTTTAAAGGCTCTGCCTACCACTCCCTCCTTCTTCTCATTCTTTGGTCTAACTGGAATAAACTATTTTTAATTTTTGCAGAGCTCTAAGCTCTCCTCCATCTAAGTAACTGCAAAAACGGCAAGGAGGCCACATGTTCTGACCTCCTCTAATCCCACGAGAGGAAGACAGGATTACCAGCAGTAACCCAAGGCCTATTACTTCAAGGCCAGACATGCTGCCTCCCTCCAGCCCTTTCACCAACC
>NW_006921602.1:5892436-5912143 GCF_000298275.1 Orycteropus afer afer | reverse complement strand
AGAGAGAGTGGGAACTTCCCAGAACATTGTATTGTGCCACGCCCAACAGAAATAACCCAGGTGGGCCACTTTAAAATCAGGATCTCCTCTGTAGCTAATAGCAATTCCCACCTTAGAGTTTACAAAGACTTATGGGTAGAAAAGCCACACTAAGTAATTTACTACACCGCAGTAACCTAACCCCCCCCCCCACCTTTTTTAGATGGAGAAGCTTCTACTCTCTGCTCCATAGTGCCTACCGCTTCCTCCATGAATAGCAATTTCACGGAGTTGTAATTGCCAGGTTGTCAGTCTTCCTGTTACACAAAAATGTTCCCTTCACACAGGGATGGTGGCTTTTTTACCTACAGCTATAGCCTCAGCTCGAGGAGTTCTGGTAGTATAGTGCCTAAGGCACTTGACTGCTAACCAGAAGGCTGGCGGTTCACACTCAACAGCCACTCCTCGGAAGGAAGGTTGGGCAATCTACTTCCATAGTGATACTGCCTCAGAAATCCAAGGAGGGATCGCTATGAGTCCAGCAGACTCCATGGCACATAACAACAACAACAACAACAACAACAACATAGCCTCAGCTCGGAAAGAAGACTGGGCCATCTGTAGAGATGATGCCTCGGAAACCAAAGGTGGGGTCACTATGAGTCCAATGGACTGGACGGCAGTGAGTTTCTTTTCTTCCTTTTTTATTTTTGGTATCCTTAGCTTCTGCGGGTGGGCCAAGCTACACCGCCCCAAGCAGCATCACCCAGCATCGAACTTACCTCCTAAACCTTTTATTTCCCGCGCCAGGTGTAGAGCCTCGAAGGCCAAGAGAGCACTTGCACGTGGGGGCGGGGTGACGCACGGTGGCCCCGCCCCCTGAGTATGGCTCCAGGAAGGGGCGGTCCTTTGCCACTTGCGCCCCCCTCCCCCATCCTGTTACGCTTCTGCATAGGGGACAACCGTTGCCTGGCGCCCAGGTCCCTGAGGTGGTATCCTCGGCTACTGACTGGCCCTTAGGTATCCGGCCCGGCGGGCCCAGGACGTTTCAGTCGCATGGCGGAGTGCTTGGGACGACGCCCATGAAGTCCTTAGCCTTTCTAGTTGCGCTGTTGTTATGGCCTTCGTCGGTGCTGGCATATCCGAGTGAGTGACGGACGGCCTAAGGCCGCAGCGACCCTGGGAACACACGTAGGGGGACTTCCGGGGCTCTGGGACCTGTTCGAAGCCCAGCTCTTCCTTTGCCCTCAGATTCCCTGGTCCTCCTGTACCCCGTTGTCCAGGGTCCTGGTCTACCTGTGCTCAGGTGTGTCCTACTCGCTGCCCCGCCAACCAGGAAGGGCAGTGACTCGACCGGGGGCCCAAATGTGATACCGAATGTGTCTGTTTGGGCAGATTGGGTTCTCAGACACTGTCCTTGTTAACCTCATTTTTTACCTGAGATTCTCTGTATTTGTGATAAAACAGGAGCCGGCAAACCACGGCGAGCGGGCCAAATCTTTTGTATAGCTAGCCACCTAAGAATGATTTTAACGTTTTAAAATGTGGTATTTCGTGACGTCAGAAAGTGTGAAATTCAGATTTCATTGTTCATAAATAAAGTTTTATTGGAACACAGCCACCTTCATTCCTTTATGTATTGTCCTTGGCTGCTTTCCAGTGCTATAAAACTCAAAAGCAACAGAGCAAGTAGTTGCCACAGAGACTGTTGCTGTTGTTAGTTCCTGGTGACCCCATGTGTCCCAGAGTAGAACCGCTTCATACAGTTTTCTTGGCTGTAACCTTTAGTAGTTCTGGTGGTGTAGTGCCTAAGACATTTGACTGCTAACCAGAGGGCAGGCCGTTCAAACCCAGCACCCATTCCTCAGAAGGAAGATTGGGCAATCTACTTCCTTAGTGATACTATCTCGGAAACCTAAGGAGGGTTTGCTATGAGTTGGATCCGACTCCAGGGCAGTGAGTTTTTTTTTTTTTTTAAACTTTATGGAATCAGATCATCAGGCATTTGGTGGTGGGGGGGGGGGCACCAACTTGGTAGATTTAAAAAGCCAACCTTTAGGTTAGCACTTTCTGGTCCTTTACAGAAAACGTTTGTGACCCCTTTGGTAAAGCATAGAAAGTATATGGATTCTGAGTAGCTGTGTATGGTACTCATGTGATCCTGTATGTAATTTTACAGAGCAGCCTCTAGATACACAGGATTCAAAGCTTTAGTTAAGCAAAATTATGAATTACTACTTGCCAAGGGGTTCTCTTGTCTTTCCCAAATGGTTGAAACCAGTTAGCCAAATTCAGGGTAGCGTAGTGCCTAAGACACTTAACTGCTAACCAGAAGGCTGGTGGTTCAAACCCACTAGCCACTCCTCAGAAGGAAGGTTGGGCAATCTATTTCCATAGTGATACTGCCTCGGAAACTCAAGGAGGGGTTGCTATGAGTCGGGTCTGACTCCATGGCATATAACAACAACAACAACAAGAATTTACTATATTAACAACCTAATGTGGACACCTTGAGGTATTAAAATATTTAGGATACCTGGTATGCCGAATGGGACTGTGAGGTTTGTCCATCTATTTTGACTATTGTTTAGTGTAGGGTTTAGTAATCTTGGAGTTGGTTTAACTAACTAAAATTTAAGAGATATAGAGGAAAAAAAATGTAACAATTATACCCATTGTCATTGAGTTGATTCCTACTCATATGACCCTATAGGACAGAATAGAACTGCCCCATAGGGTTTCCAAGGCTGTAATCTTTACAGATCTTTGGAAGTGGCTTTGGGTTCACAGCCAAGCTCTTAAATCACTGTGCCCCTAATTATTAGTTACATAATTAGTGCTTGCTGATTATGCAGAGCTATATTTCAGAATTGTTAACAGGGCTTACATGAAAATAGATTTAAAAAACAAACAAACAAATACAACACAACCTAAGTAATCATGAATAGTAGTGGGAAAAGTCCTAAATAAAGTGCCCTATATAACTAAGTTGGGAGCTCTGGTGGCTAGTGCCTAAGACATTTGACTGCTAACCGGAAGGCTGGCGGTTCAAACCCATCAGCCATTCCTCAGAAGGAAGACTGGTCAATCTACTTGCGTAGAGATGCCGCCTTGGAAACCCAAGGAGGGGTTGCTATGCGTCAGATCCGACTCAAGGGCAGTGAGGTTTTGTTTGATTTGGATATAACTAAGTTAGTCCTTTAAATACTAGCATTTATTATTTTTAGCTGCTTTTAACAAAAGTCTGTAAAATTTTCTTCCCTTGTCTTAAGGGAACAGAATGTACTAAATATATTATCTTTGCTTGATGTCTAATTGTCATTATTACTAACACCCGTTAATGTACTTTAGTAGCTGTAGATCGGTAGGTCACAATTGATTAACAAATATGGTGATTTTAGTTGAGGTGACATTAATACTGTCACATGGAACACTTTAGGACTGCTGAGCAATAGCCCCTGGATACTCAAATAAAACTCCTGTCATCTGTATCTTGCCTCTCTCCATAATTTCA
This sequence comes from Orycteropus afer afer, assembly GCF_000298275.1. Taxonomy (NCBI): domain Eukaryota; kingdom Metazoa; phylum Chordata; class Mammalia; order Tubulidentata; family Orycteropodidae; genus Orycteropus; species Orycteropus afer. The sequence continues at coordinate 5,908,650 of NW_006921602.1, read as the reverse complement.
TGGCCTATTCTTTTTTTCTGCATCTTCCTCTGTAAGTTTCCTAAAACTTGTAGCAAATGAAACAATACTTCTCAGAAAAAGGAATGGTTTTGTGTTGAAGATGTAGATGACATAAAACATCAGGAAAATACATATAGGTCTTAGATCATAGAAGGTAACTTGGAAAATCTGTTTACCCCTTTTCCACTGAAGTGGATTAAGGGATATTTAACACAGTGCTAACATGGCCAATTGCTCTTTTTCTCTCTTCCTTCCTCGCTTTCTTTCTGTCTTTCTCATTCTATTTCTCTAAATAATTTAAATTTTGCTTATTTTTTTTTAAATAGGAACCAGCTTATCACTGTATTTTATTTAAATCATTTATGTAGTCTTGATTTTGTATGTCCACAATTCCAACAATTGTTGGTGAACGAATCAAATAAAAAATGCTTTCTCATGCCAAAGATAAGTCAGATAAATTTTCATAATGAAAAGTAAGCTTTGCCAGTTTTTTTCCTAGACTGCTAAGTCTGTTTTGAAGTTATTGCTTAAACAACACAGGTATTAAGCAGCTTTGTTTATTGAAAAATATCAGTACTTTTTGTAGCTTCTAACGGGACTCAACTCAAGTTTGTTGTTGTTGTTAAGTGCCGTCGAGTCATTTCCGACTCATAGCGACCCCATGCACAGCAGAACGAAACACTGCCCGATCCCACGCCAGCCCCACAATCCCTGCTATACTTGATCCCATCATCGCAGCCACCGTATCAATCCATCTCGTTGAAGACCTCCCCCTCTTTCGTCGACCCTCCACCCTACCAAGCATGACATCCTTCTCCAGGGAATGGTCCCTTCTTACAACATGACCAAAATAGGTGAGACGAAGTCTGGTCATTCTTGCTTCCAAGGAGCATTCTGGCTGCACTTCCTCCAGGACAGATCTGTTAGTTCTTTTAGCAGTCCATGGTACTTTCAGCATTCTCCGCCAGCACCACAACTCAAAAGCATCAACTCTTCTTCGGTCTTCCTTATTCATTGTCCAGCTCTCACATGCATACCAGGCGACTGGAAATATCATGGCTTGTGTCAGGCGCACCTTAGTCCTCAAAGAGATATCCTTGCTCCTCAGCACTTGAAACAGTTCCTTTGCAGTTGACTTTCCCAATGCTACACGCCGTCTAATGTCCTGACTGCTGCTTCCGTTGGCATCGATTGTAGAACCAAGCAACGTGAATTCTTTGACAACCTCAATCTTCTCTCCATTTATTATGATGCTGCTCATTGGTCCAGTTGTGAGGATTTTTGTTTTCTTTATGTTGAGATGTAATCCATACTGCAGACTGTATTCTTCAACCTTCATCAGTAGGTGCCTTAAGTCATCCTCACTTTCAGCAAGCAAAGTTGTATCGTCTGCATATCTCAGGTTGTTAATGATTCTTCCTCCAATCCTGATACCACGTTTTTCTTCATATAGTCCAGCTTCTCGGATTATTTGCTCAGCATATAGATTGAATAAGTGTGGAGACAGAATACAACCCTGATGCACTCCCTTCTTGATTTTAAACCATGTAGTGTCCCCTTGTTCTGTTTGAACGACAGCCTCCTGATCAAGGTACAGATTCCTCATGAGTACTATCAAGTGCTCGGGGATTCCCATTCTTCTCAATGTTGTCCATAATTTGTCATGATCCACACAACTCAAGTTTAGCTAGTACCAATTTAATTTAAGTTGACATGACTGAGACTTGGGGTATGGAAATCTATACTCACCTTCATGTATATACCTCCTGATGGTGCTGAATAAATATACCCTTTTACCATACTGTTGGAATGTATATGTATTCCATTAATTTCCTTGTATCTTATATTTCCATAGGTTTAGTTTTAAATATTTTGCATTTTTCAAAACAAGCCCTTTAATGTATCTGTACTGTACAACTTGCCTTACCTCTTAATGAGATTTCCTTTTGCTTTTAAAATATTTTAACTTCTAAAGTAATGTGAGCATAATATATATTTAAATATATTAACTGTATTAGAAAAATTATAGAATTTGCCTTTTATAATTTTAAGTAATAAAGCCCTGAAGCTAGGGTTTTTTCCCCCCATATGATGAATAAATTGTGTTTTTTAAGGTCATCTCTTTAGATGTTGTTGCTCTTAGGTGCCGTCAAATCTGTTCTGACTCATAGCGACCTTCTGTGCAACAGAACAAAACACTGTCTAGTCTTGCGTCATTCTTAAAGTCATTGCTATGTTTGAGGTCATTGCTGCCGTCACTATATTAATCCACCTTATTGAGGGCCTTCCTCTTTTTGCTGATCCTCTACTTTAGCAAGTATGATGTCCTCTTTGGCTAGATCAACACAAATAATTAATGGTATAAGATTATTTTAGGCTAAGATGATAATACCTCTTAACTTGCTTCTCTAGATTGATATTAAAGTCTCGATATGTGAGCCTTTGGCCTCTTTGTTCTTAGGATGAACTTTGTGCTTATGGACCAGGGCAAGGGAAGTACTAAAACAGCAACCAGCAATGATTATTCAAACATATCAGCAAATAAATTCAAAAGGAAAGCATAGTTCTTTTATCTCCAGTGCATTTTAAAGTAAACTTCACTTGTTTTGGTGTTGCAAGTTTATATGTTTCAAGATCCAAGGCTATGGCTATTGGAAGTGTCTCTCAAGCCTGTGAATGTAATGTCATAACATACTCCATTAATGTTTAAGATAATGAAGAGCATGCCATCTAAAATGTCAATACCCAGAAGGTGGCTTCTGAGGGAGTAGCAGGAAGTCTCATTAGCCTGTTTGTCCATGAATGTTTTCCAGGAAAAGACTCCTGTCTTTCTGTTCTTTTGACCATGTTAGCCCTTAGATGTTGTTAGATGCTGTCAAATCGCTTTCGACTCATAGAAACCTATGTACAGCAGAAGGAAACACTGCCCAGTCTTGTGCTAGCCTGACAATTGTTGCCATGTTTGAGCCCATTGCTGCAGCCACTGTCAATCCATCTCATTGAGGGTCTTCCCTTTTTTAGATGAAATAGGTATACTTTAATCTCCTACTAATATATATATATACAATTAAGCTACTATTTTTCTGTTTTTTTTTTTAATTTTTGCAGTGTTTCCTCCCCTCCCCTCTCGCCTCTAGTAACAACAAAAGTTTTTCTTTCCTAAATAAAATGAATCCAGCATAATACAAGTTATTTGATGAGAATAGATTTTCTTTCTTTCTTTTAGAAGTATGGTTATAAATTTATGACTTTCTAAAAACATACAACTTATTTTACTTGACTAGTTTTTGGGCAGTCTACTTCCGTAGTGATACTGCCTCAGAAACCCAAGGAGGGGTCACTATCAGTCGGGTCCAACTTGATGGCAGATAACAACAACAATAACAATTTTTTCTGAGGCTCAAATGTTCTCCCTTGGCCAGTTGGATCCACTATGAACTGCCTTTTGTGTTCTTTAAAACTTTTTTTTTATTGTTGTAAAAATATATACAACATTGCCAGTTCAACTTTTTCAGGTGTACCATTTACTGATATTAATTACATTAGTCATAGGTAACCATCACCCATAATTGTCAAATTTTTCATCACCATAAATAGAAACTGCTTCCTAAGTAATGACTTTCCCTTTCCCCTTCCCTCCTGCTCCTGGTAACCACTAATAAACTTGTCTCTGTACATTGACCTGTTCTTGCTAATTCATATAAGTAAGATCGATCATACAATATTTGTCCTTTTGTGGTTGACTTATTTCACTCAGCATAATGTTTTCAAGATTCATGCATGATACAGCATGTACAGAACTTTATTTCTCTTTATGGCTAAATAGTATTCCATCGTGTGTTTGTACCACATTATTTGTTTATCCGTTTATCTGTTGATGAATATTTAGATGGTTTCCACCTTTTGTCTATTGTGAATAGTGCTGCAATGAACATTATTGTAATGTGTCTGCATCTCTGCTTTTAGGTCTCTTAGATATATACTTAGGATTGAAATTGCTAGGTTGTATAGAAATTCCATACTCTTTCAAGAATTGTCAAACTGTGTGCCACAGCAGCTGTGCCTTCCTTTTGTGTTCTTTTGGTAGGATCCCATACATTTTTAAAGACTTCTTGTTATCTGATAATAACCAGTTGTATCAAGCCACTTTGTATCTTCCCTGTTCTAAGTGAAATCAGTCATCCTTCCAAGGAAACATAATAGAGACCAAAGTGCTTGTGAGACATATCAGACTTATGTAGTGGGGTGATATTGCTGTTTAGAACATTTTATTGAAAGGAATCAGAAAGGATACATTTAAAAGCCATGAGTTTATTTTGGTTCCAATTAAATTTTAGCACTACCCGTAAGCTAACTTCTTGATTTTTAACTCCTCACCCAACTAAAGTTGTATTCCTTTTGAAAAATTTAAGTTCTTTATTGTGGTGAGTATATAACAAAACATTTAACATTTAAACATTCTTTACATGTATAATGCAGTGACATTAATTACGTTCATATTGTCCTATCTTCACTACAATTTGTTTCCAAAATTTTCCATCACTCTTAACAGAAGCTCAGTGCCCCCTAAGCAATGACTCCTCTTTCCCCCGCCTTTCCACCTCGCTTTTTCCTTCCCAACCACTAATAAACTTTGGTCTCTATACATTTGGCTGTTCCAGATATTTCATATAGGTGGGATCACACAATATATGTCCTTCTGTGACTGCCTGATGTCACTCAGCATAATATTTTTGAAGCTCATCCATGTTGTAGCATGTTCAGGACTTCATTTCTCTTTATGACAGAATAGTATCATGTTATATGTATTTACCTCATTTTGTTTATCTACTTATCTGTTCTTGGACTTTTAGGTTGTCTCTATCTTTTGGCTATTGTGAACAGTGCTGCAGTGGTCACTGGTGTTCATTTATCTGCTAGTGTTCCTGCTTTAAAAATGTAATTTAGTGAGGCTATTTCAGTTATCTGTTGCTGCATGAAAGACTGCCCCAAAATCTGTGGCTTAAAATATTAATTTATTATTTCTTGTAATTCTGTGGGCTTACTGGACTCAACTGGGCAGATCTTCTGCTTCATATAGTGTAACAGAGGTCACTCATGCAACTGCATTCAGCTGAAAGCTCAACTGGGTGACAGCATCCAAGATGGCCTCTCATCCTCCTGTGTTTCTCTACATACCTTTCATTTTTCAGTAGTTCAGCCCAAGTTTGTTTATATCATGGCAGCTGGATTCCAAGAGGGAAATGTTGAAAGTCCTAATGTGCAAGTCCTTGTCAAGTCTATGCTTGTGTCAGACTTGCTAATGTCCTATTGGCCAAAACAAGTCACATGAAGCAAGACCAGATTCACTGTAGGATGATATTACCATGTCTTAATTTCAGGCTAGTTGGGGGCCACACACTGATGTGGGTTAGGGGAGGGATGGTATAGAAAGAGTCTGTGACCACCATGATAACATTAGGAAAAGGAAGAACACTGAATTGTGCACATAAGATATAGATGACAGATGCTAATACCAACCTATATATCCACGATACTGCATTATCATCAACACCAAACACCAGGCCACAGATAAACACATAAACATCTGAGAAGATCAGATGGGGGTCAGTGAACAGGAGTATACTGTAGACCAAGGATAGATTCAGAGGAGGCTAATCTTGCATAGATACCAGTGATACAAAATACCCACAATCCTTACAGAAACAACAGAAGACAGACATGGAGTAATCCCTCACAGACACTCAGATACTGTGGGAGAGAGATCCAGAAGATCCACTGCCTCAGGACCATAGTACTGGGGGACACCAGACTCAGTTGGCACAACAAAGTACATAAAAGTCTTGTTCCTCATCCTACATTGGTAAGTAGAGACTGTAGTCTTAAAAGCTTTCAAGCGGCCATCTAAGATGCAGCTAATGGTTTTCTAGAGTCGGAAGCGAAGAAGAGTCCAAGAAAACAAGGGCGTTTGGAAGCAATCAGCCCTAGGACATGATGGCCTTTGAGACCAGAGAACTAGATGGTACCTGGCTACTAATGCCAACCACTCAGGAAAGGATCAAATCTGGAGATCCTGGATAGAGTGGGAGGAAATACGTGGAACAAAATCCAAAAACTCAATAATGACCAGAATTACTGGTCAGATGAAGTCTGATGAGATCCCCAATACTATGGCCCTGGGATACATTCTGGGCCTGGAATAAAACTCACTCCCAGGGGCTGGCTTTCAGCCCAATAGTAAACAAGATGTACGTGCAGACCACTCAACCCAGGGTGACACACCCACATACTCTGTGGAAGTATATCCCTTGGAACAATCTACCATGGGGCACCAGAAGGGCAAGCAACACTCAACACTGAGGAAATGCAGGACAAACAGGAGTGTATAACTGTGAGGGGCACGGAGGGGAAGAGACTGGGTTAGTAAATGGGTGAAAGTAAATGTACATGTAGTGTTGAAGGTAAAACCAACTCTGCTTTGTAAACTTGCAAAAAAACAGACATGAATACCAGAAAGTACAAAGTCATAACGTTATTATTTCTTTAACTAGAAATCTTGGTTAATATGAAATGATTACTTGTTTATGTTACCTGTCAGCAAAAATAGAAATTTGAATTAGTGATGATACTAACAAGTTATAGGAAAGTTACTGGATTAATATCAGGACATAACATTTCATTTTGTGACTATTCTTTGAGTACTCCCCACTAATGAAACACAGTTATACCAGTTTGATTTGAGTAGGAAGTACTTTAATTATATTGATTCATTTTCATTTAAAGCTGGTTTGTGTTTTAACTGGCAATTTTTACATGGCGACAGCTTTCAGATATTAATTCTCACTTGGTAGTAGCACTTATGTACAGTAAGGGAAGTCTGTTTTTTGTGAGTCCACTTCATGACATGGATGAAAATTTTGAACAGTTTCTTCTCCAAAGTTGTGGACAAGTTTCATTCAGTCAGAATTTGGTCTCCCTATAAATGATTCAGGAGCTCTGGGGGCGGAGTGCCTAAGGCATTTGACTAGTAACCAAAAGGCTGGTGGTTCAAACTTACCAGCCACTCCTCGGAAGGAAGATGGGGCAATCTACTTCTGTAGTGATACTGCCTTGGAAACCCAAGGAGGGGTCGCTATGAGTCGGATCTCACTCAACGGCAGTGCGTTTGGTTTTTTTGGTTTATAAATGATTCAGTGCTTGGTATATGTTTAAACTTTATATACATGAGTTCTCTGTAGAAAAGCCATTTTGTTTTTCACTCTGTAATACAAATCCTAGTTCTATTTGAATCTTTTCTTTTAAAGGGCATTCATAATTGTGGTTACATTTTGGGTGCAATCACCAGTGGCCATATCAAGGTTATGGGCCAAAGGCAAAGTAACAATATATGTGTTCTTTAAGCACAAAGACCAGATATAATCCATTGAATTTTACCTTTTTTGTTTTTATATGAAACGTTAAAAATTTATCTTCTTTACTGAATTACCAGATTTTCCCCCCTATTATTTACAACATTTTGCTACTACCTTTTTTATTCTTATATCAAACCACATGTTTAAATTATAATATTATTTAACTTTAAAATCTTACTTTTTTTAAAACGCAAATTTTATTTAAGCACACGATCATATATTGCTCATTTAACACACATACACACATTTAGAATTCCTTTTTGACTTGCATTGTTTTGAATGTATCTTTTTGTATTGCATTCTGTATATATAGAATCACAGTCTAATTCTATTAACTTTTTACTGGTTTAAGTGAAGTGAAGAGAGCCTACCTGCCTTTATGTCCTTTTACCCTCCTCCATTTTTAATTGTCTTGAATATTTCCTTTATACACGTGGTGAACCACATCAGACAGTATTACAATATTTGCTTTAACTGTCCAACATAATTTAGAAAGTTTAAGAGTAGGAAAGTCTACTGTATTTACCCATATTTTTGCCCTTTCTGTTGTTCTTTCTTCCTTCTTAATGTTCCAAGATTGTTTATCACTTTCATTCTGTTTAGTGAATTCCCTTTAGCAATTCTTTCAGAGTAGGTATTCTGGCAACAACTTACTTTAATTGTCCTTTATTTAGAGTGTTTTGATTTCCCTTTAATTCTTGAAAGATATTTTTCCTGGTTAGAGAATTCTGGGTTGACAATTACTTTCCTTCAGCACTTGAAAAATACTGTGACATTTCCTTCTGACCTCCATGGTTTCTAATGGGAAATCCACTGTCCTTAAACTTACTTTACCTTTATAAATAAGGTGATATTTCTCTCTCATTTCTTTCAGGATATTTTTCTTCGTGTTTCATTTTCAGAAATTTGACTATGATATGTCTTGGCATGGATTTATTTGGGTTTATTCTGTTTGGGGTTCACTCAGCTTCTTGAATCTATAGATGGAGAAAATACTGAAGTTGTCAAAGATTTCATTTTACTTGAATCCACAATCTACACCCATGGAAGCAACAGTCAGGAAATCAAATGACATGTTGCATTGGGCAAATCTGCTGCAAAAGACTTATTTAAGTTGTTCAAAAGCAAAGATGGCAATTTGAGTGACCCAATCCATAGTATTTTCAGTTGCTTCATATGCATGTGCAAGCTGAACAGTGAATAAGGAAGACCAAAGAAGAATTGATGCCTATGAATTATGGGGTTGCTGAAGAATATTAAATATGTCATACACTGCCAGAAGAACGTACAAATCTGTCTTGGAAGAAGTACAGCCAGCATGCTTCTTAGAACCAAGGATGGTGAGACTTTGTCTCGTATACTTTGGACATGTTATCAGGAGGACCAGTCACTGGAGAAGAACATTATGTATGGTAAAGTATAGGGCCAGGGAAAAGGAAGAGGACTTTCAATTAGATGGATTGATACAGTGACATTAACAATGGGCTGAAATAGCAACAATTATGAGGATGGTACAGGACCAGGCAGTGTTTCATTCTGTGGTATATAGAGTTGCTATGAGTCAGAACTGACTCAATGACACCTAACCACAACAACTATATATATATATATATATGATATGTGTATGATATCATATACATATATATGCATATGAGCTCTGGTGGTGTAGTGCCTAAGGCATTTGGCTGCTAACCAGAAGGCTAGCAGTTCAAACCCACTAGCCACTCCTCAGAAGGAAGGCTGGGCAATCTACTTCTGTAGAGATACCGTCTCAGAAACCCAAGGAGGGGTCACTATGAGTCAGAACGAACTTAATGGCAGTGAGTTTTTTTTATATATAATTGTGGTAAAAATATAATAAAACGTTTTCCATCTCAACTTTTTTTTGTACAGTTCAGTAACGTTAATAATGTTCATTATTATCTGTTTCCAGGAGCTCTGGAAGCGTAAAGCCTAAGGCACTTGACTGCTAACCAGAAGGCTGGCAGTTCAAGCCCACCAGCCACTCTTCGGAAGGAAGATGGGGCAATCTACTTTGGTGGTGATACTGCCTCGGAAACCCAAGGAGGGGTCACTATGAGTCGGGTCTGACTTGATGGCACATAACAATAACAACAACATTATCTGTTTCCAGATTTTTTAATCACCCATAACATTAACTCGGTGCCTTCTAAAAGCAGTAACTCTTCCTCACTCCCTCTCTCTACTCCAAGTAACCACTGTGATCTCTATATATTTGCCTGTTCTAAATATTTCATATAAGTGGGATCATATAATATTTGTTCTTTTGTGACTGTTTTATTTTATTCAATGTGTTTTCAAAGCCTATCCATGTTGGAGCGTGTATTGGGACTTTGTTTCTATTTTGGCTGAGTAATATTCCATTGTATGTATATACCACATCTTCTTCATCCATTCGTTTATTGATGGATATTTGGGTTGTTTCCACCTTTTTTTTTTTTTTTTAATTTTATTGTACTTTGGGTGCAGATTTACAAAGCAAATTTGTTTTACATTCAACAGTTTGTGCACATTTGATTTCATGCCCCAGTTACCATCCCCTGTGATAACAAAGTCTCTTCCCCTCCCTTCCCTGTGACTACCCCACTCCCTGTGCCCTTCTTAACTGTGAATTCCTGTCTGTCCAGCTTATCTCTCTATGTGAATGATGTCCCTCTGGTGTCTCATGGCTGATTGCTCTAAAGGGTACATCCACCTTTTGGTCATTTGAATGATGCTACAGTGAACATCCCACCAGCCACTCCTCGGAAGGAAGGTTGGGCAATCCTACTTCTGTAGTGATACTGCCTCAGAAACCCAAGGAGGGGTCGCTATGGGTCGGGGGCGACTCAACAGAAAATAACAACAACAACAACAACAACAACAGTGAACATTGGTGTGTACATGGTGTATCTGCTTTCCGGTCTTTTGAATATGTACCTTAGATTGGAGTTCCTATGTCATATGGTAGTTTTATGTTTAACTCTTTGGGGAACTGCCAAACTGTTTTCCACAGTGGTGTACCATTTTACAATCCCAGTAACAATGGATGAGGGTTCCAATTTCTCTACATTCTTGTCAACACTTGTTGTTTTACATTTGTCTCATCATGGCCATCCTAATGGTTATGAAGTAGTCTTATTGTGATTTTAATTTGCATTTCCCTAATGACTAATGACATCAAGCATCTTTTCATGTGCTTGCTGGTCATTTATATATCTTCTTTGGTAAAATGTCTATTCAAGTCTTTTGTCTATTTTGTAATTGGGTTGTTTATGTTGCTTAACTTCTAGGAGTTCTTTATATATTCTGGATAACTTCTAGGAGTTCTTTATGTATTCTGGATATTAAACTTTTACCTGCTATATGGTTCCCCAAAATGTTCTCATCTGTAAGTTGTCTGTTCACTTTATTAACTAAAGTCTTTTGATGCCCCAGAGTTTCTAATTTTGATGAAGTCTGATTTACCTTTTTGTTTTTTTGTTGTTCTTCATGTCATATCTAAGAATCCATTATCAAAAACTACATTCCAAAGCATAACCCATATGTTTTCTTCTAAGATTGTTACGGTTTTAGTTCTTACATTTATGTCTCTGATCCAATTTTGAGCTAAGTTTCATATATGCTGTGTGGGTCCAGTTTCATTCTTTTGCATGTGGAAAACCTGTTATCCCAAAACCATTTTTAAAGAGACCATTCTTTCCCCATTGAATAAGCACCCTTGTTGAAAATCAAATGATTATAGACATATGGGTTTATTTTTGTTTTCTCAATTCTATTCCATATTGTATTAAGTCTCTCATTATACCACAACCAGATTGTTTTGATTACTGTAACTATATAGCATGTTTTAAAATTAGAGAGTGTGAGTCCTCTTATTTTGTTTGTCTTTTTCAAGATTGCTCTGGCTATTCAGGGCCCCTTGCAATTTCGTATGAATTTGAGGATTGACTTTTCCATTTTTGTGAAGAAGGGCTGTAGAATTTTGATTGGGATTGTGTTGATTATTGGATTGGATAGTATTGACATCTTAACAATATTAAGTCTTCCAGTTTATGAGCATGACATATCCTTCAATTTATTTAGATCATTAATATCTTTTAGTGGTGTTTTATAGTTTCCAGTGTACAAGTCTTTCATCTCACTGGTTAAATTTATTCCTAGGTATTTTATCATTTTATCTGCTATTCTGAATGGAATTGTTTCCTAAATTTCTTTTTCAGAATGCTCACTGTTAATGTGTAGAAATGCAACTTAATTTTGTTTGTTTACTTTGTACCCTGCCCCTCTGCTGAATTCATTTATTAGCTCTAGTACCTTTCTTATGAATTCTTGGAGTTTTCTATATATAGGATCAGGTCACCTGAATAAAGTTATAATTTTACTTCTTCCTTATAAGCATAATATTTGAATGCATGTAAACATTTAAAATCTAGCATAAAAACTTAAGTTTCTTACATTTACAAAAATAGGCCTGTCAAGAAAGAACTTATATGTAGAAAGACTATTCCTGTTACCACACAAGGAGTCATTTAAGTTAATGAAACAAAATTCTTGTATGTAACAAAGTTTCTTACCTTTTACACCTGTCTCATAGTTCCAGTAAAGAATAGACTTCCCTTGTCCTCTAATATTGTAATGTTGTTACCAAGAAAGACCTGTCAGTTAAAACAATGCTCTTAAAGTTTTTAAAAATTAAAGAATTTAAATAGAGAATATATCAGATTAAAAAAACCAAACTCACTGCCGTCGAGTGATTCTGACTCATAGTGACCTCCATTGGGTTTCTTAGGCTGTAAATCTTTATGGAAGTAGCTTGCCCCATCATCCTTCCTTGGAATGGCTGGTGGGTTTGAACCAGAGACCTTCTGGTTAGCCGCCAAATGCCTGTCCAGTATACCACGAGCTACTTATATATCAGGTGTGTATGTAATGACAAAAGTTTTAAAAATTACAAATAATTCCAGACAAGATAATTTGAGTATTCATTAGTTCAAGTAGAATGTAGTCAGATTTATCAAAGGCAATTGTAATGTTCAATGTAGATGTAATTATACTTATTCAGTCAGTACCTTTACTCTTAAGTTTTAGTATTATTGACAGAACCAGTAATTAGGTTATTTTTAATCAAGATATCTTGCTAAGGTCATCATTGTACGGCTCTTTGTAATTGTAACAAGGAATATAATTAATTTAAATGGGGGCTTAAAATTTTAGGCAACTGTATCTGTTGGGAGCTCTGGTAGCATAGTTGTAGTAGTGATGTTGTTGTTATGTGCCGTCGAGTCGGCCCCAACTCATAGCAACCCCTCCTTGGGTTTCCGAGGCAGTATCACTACGGAAGCAGATTGCCCCACCTTACCTCCAAGGAGTGGCTGGTGAGTTTGAACCTCTAGCCTTCTGGTTAGCAGTCAAGTGCCTTAGGCACTGTGCTACCAGAGCTCCCTTGGAAACCCAATGAGAGGTCGCTATGAGTTGGGGCCGACTCGACGGCACATAACAACAACATACCTTCCTGTTAAAACTCATTTGGAAGATAACAATAAAAATTCATGCCTTTAAACATGTATTTTCTAAGTCTGTTGACTAAAATGATCTAAGAACAAAGTCATCCCATAATACAAGTCTTAATATGAACCTCCAGTCTTCAGATTTTTGCCTCTAATATTGTTTTTCCCTCATTTAAACTGTAACATCTTAACCACTTAACACATACAGAATTCTGCTTTTTCTTAAACTCATTTGCCTGTTAATGGGTTCACCAGTTGTTGCTGGTTTCTCTCTTAACTTCTCTTCTTGCCTTATTGAAAAGAATGAAATGAAAGAAACAGGGACAAAGTCCTTCTCAAAAATAGTGTTAGAAGCCAGTGACTCACACACCAGGTTGTCTGTTTTCCTGGTCCAAATAATCCTATTAGGTATATCCATTTGCACCATTTAGTTCTAGGAGGTGAAATGAGAACATAATTCATTTGCATTGCTTACTCTTTAGATAAAAAAATTAGTGTTTCAGATTTTTGGATTTGTGGCTTTAAGATGAAGAAAATTTAATAGCTTAAAAATGTATGAAGGCTATCTCAATTAAAAAAAAACTTTTAAAAGCTGATAAAATATAATAGTGTATATAATAATGATTCTAGTTATGATAATATATACAATCTGAAAGCCTATAAAAAAATGTACGGGTTGGCAATACTCCTCAAATTGATTCATAGATTCTACACAATCCCTATAAAAATCCAAGCTTACTTTTTTGCAGAAATTGGCAAGCTTTCTTAAAATTTATATGGAATTGCAAGAGACTCACAATAGCCAAAACAATCCTGAAAAAGAAGAAGAAAACTGAAGGACTCAAGCATTTCCCAATTGTAAAACATACTTTATAATTGCAGTCAAGGTAGTATAGTGCTGCCATGAGAATAGATGGATCACTGGATAGAATTGAGAGTCCAGAAAGGAATTCTTACATTTATGATCAATTAATTTACAACAGGAATGCCAAGACAATTCAAGGGAAGCAAGAGTTTTTCAGCAAATGATTCCAGGACACCAAGCAAAAGAATAAAGCTGGATCCTTACCTTACAGTATATACAAACATTAACTCAAAAAGGACCATAGACTTAAATATATGAGTTAAAGCTATAAAACTCTTAGGAAAAAAAAAAAAAAAAGATCAGAAAAAAATCTTCATGACCTTGGTTTTGGCAATTGTTTCTTAAATAATTACACCAAAGCACATGTGACAAAAGGAAAAATAAGTAAATTGGTCTACATAAAAGTTAACTTTTGTGCTTCAAACAATACCATTAAGAAAGTGAAAAGATCACTTACAGAATGGGAGAAAATATTTGCAAATCATATATCCAATAAGGAAATGTATCCAGAATATATAATTATTATAACTAAATAATAAAAAGACAAATAATTCAATTGAAAAACAAGGAAAGAATCTGAGTAGACATTTCTCCAAAGAAGATACTCAAAAGCCAATAGGCACATGAAAAGATACTCATCATCAGTCATTAGGGAAATTCAAATCAAAACCAAAATGAGACTGCTTCACAACAACTAGGATGGCACAATAAAAAAGACAGTGACAATTATTGGGGAGGATGTGCAGAAACTGGAACCCTCATACCTTACTGATAAGAATGTAAAGTGGTACAACTGCTTAGGAAGTTTCTCAAAAAGTTAAACTACAACCCAGTAATTCCACCGTTAGGTATATACTCAAGTGAAGACAGTCACTCATACAAAAACTTATACATGAATGTTTGCTACTCATAATCACCATATAGCATGGAGGCCCTCAAAAACATGGTAAATGACAGAAATTAATCACAACATATACTGTATGATTCCATTTATATAAACTGTTAAGGCAAATCCATTGAGACAGAAAGTCGATTAGTGGTTGCCTACATCTGAAGGGTAGGGCCTGTGGGGGAATGGGTTTCTTCTTGGTGTGATGAAAATGTTTTAAACTTAGATTGTGGTGATGGTTGCACAATTGTGAATATACTAAAAAACATTGAATTATACTTTCGGTACAGTTTATGACATATGAATTATTTCAGTAAAGATGTTAAAATTATAAAAGGCAAATTATGAAGATATTTTAACATTGCTTAATTTTGTGACTGACTTACACTAAAATTACTTCAATAAAATGTTGCTTTAACCAAAAACCAAACTCACTGCCGTCGAATCAGATCCGACTCATAGCGACCCCTCATTGGGTTTCCGAGGTGGTATCACTATGGAAGTAGATTGCCCAACCTTTCTTCTGAGGAGTGGCTGATGGGTTTGAACCACCAGCCTTCTGGTTAGCAGTCAAATGCTTTAGGCACTACACCACCATAGCTCCTAGGCTTTAGACCAGCTGCCCTATTTTAAAAAAAGCACAAAGCCTAGTTTTTCTCTATAGCATTCTCTATGTTCTTCTGTGATTATTTCCTTAAGATAAATTCCTGGAGGTACAGTTAAGTTGTATATCTACCAGTATTTTGTTCCTGGGTAGAACAGGAGTATTTTAACCATATTATCTAGGATGTGGCCAGACACAGATGAAGAGAGAGAGCATGAAAGTTTTAAACATTTTTATTAGATTCAGTTACCTGGGAAAAACACAGCACACCACCATGTGGGACCATTAAGTGGCCCACACCTGGAGACACTTACAAGATGAAATTGTAGGACTCCCTAACTCATTTTATGAAGCATGAATAACCTGGATACCAAAACCAGGCAAAGACATCACTCAAAAGGAAAACTACAGACCAATATCCCTCATGAATATAGATGCAAAAGTCTTCAACAAAATCCTAGCCAATAGACTCCAACATCATATCAAGAAAATCATTCATTATGACCAAGTGGGGTTCATATCAGGTATGCAAGGATGGTTCAACATTAGAAAAACAATTGTCCTCCACCACATAAATAAAACAAAGAAAAAGAAACACATGATCATATCCATTGATGCAGAAAAGGCATTTGATAAAATCCAACACCCATTCCTGATCAAAACTCTCAGCAAAATAGGAATAGAAGGGACGTTCCTTAACATAATAAAGGGCATCTATGCAAAACCAACAGCCAACATTATTCTCAATGGAGAGAGACTGAAACCATCCCCCTTGCAAACAGGAACCAGACAAGGATGCCCTCTATCACCACTTCTATTCAACATTGTACTGGAAGTCCTAGCCAGGGCAATAAGGCAAGAAAGGGAAATTAAAGGCATCCAAATTGGTAAGGAAGAAGTCAAAATATCCCTATTTGCTGATGATATATGATCC
>NW_006921602.1:5888810-5889281 GCF_000298275.1 Orycteropus afer afer | reverse complement strand
GCGTTTCTTCACTCAGACAGCTGCTGGCTGCTGAGGCTGAGAAGCCCCAAGGTTGACAAGTCAAAAGGCACAGTCCCGATGTTACCAAACCACACTGCAGGCCGTTAACTTAAGTCCACTGTAAGTCCCAAGGTTGGCAGAGCATAGCAGGCTGCTGAGCAGTGACACAGCTACATGCAGGGTCCAAGCATGCCAAAGGCTAGAGACCATTCTCAAAGATTCTGCTTATATACAGGAAGCAAGCCACATACCCAAAGGCAGCTACTCAGCTGCTCACAGTAGATGATCCACCATGGAGTTTATTACCAGTCTCATCACAGGGAATAACTTACCACCAGCTGCCCAGCCACTCAGCCAGGCCCAGCCAAGTTGACACACAGACATAACTACCACACAAACTATGGTACATGTACACAATGGAATACTATGCAACCTTAAAGAATAACGTAGAATCTGCAAAATACCGCATGA
>NW_006921602.1:5882821-5888408 GCF_000298275.1 Orycteropus afer afer | reverse complement strand
TGGTCCTATAAGTGTATTTGTATGATCTGTAAGAATTCCCAGGTGTATAGTAGAGCTGACAAGGGACAAGGTTGTAATCACTTCTTGGTCACAGCTAGCTACCCAGAGGGAACAAGTAGTTGAACCTGTGGGCTCAGGACCGTAGTCGCAGGGGACATCAAGCTCAATTAGCATAAAACATTGCCATACTACACATAAAACATACTACACAAAATACTGTTCCACCTCCTACTTTGGTGAGTATCGACTGGAATCTTAAAAGCTTGCAAGCAGCCATCTAGATGCAATGATGGGTCTCTTCTCGTCCAGAGCAAAGAAGAATGAAGAAAACCAAAGATTCATGGAAACAATTAGTCCTAGCAACTGGTGCACCATGCAATCCATAGCCTATACGACTATGAGACCAGAAGAATTAGATGGTGCCTGGCTACCACTGTCAACCACTCAGAGGGGGATCTATGTAGGAGATCCTGGCTAGAGAGGGAGAACAATGTGGAACAAAACTCAAAATCATTTGAGGGGGGGAAAAGGGTGGGGGGACCAGGTTTTCTGGTCTGGTAGAGCCTGATGGAACCACTGAGACTAGATTCCCTAGCTGCCCTTCAGGTCTGGAACTAAACCCACACCTGTGGCTTCCAGACAAGCAAAAGACAGGTATATGAGGTGAACATTTACCTGAGGTAGATACACTCCTTGGAGAGAACAATCATGGAAGAAAGAAGGGCTGTTTATGCACAGGGAGACAGCTCAGGGAGCAGGAGTGCATGGAGGGATGGACACAGGGAAGAGGTAACTATCGGGAGGAAGTGGGAGGGGAGCTGTTGCATTGAGTTAAATTGTAGTCAATATCATGAGACAAAGTATAAGTGAACTGCTGTATAGAAAGTGAATTTGCTCTGTAACTTTTCACCCAAATCACAATAAATAAAAAAAAAAGATGAAATTGTAGGAGAAGACTTACGTATGGCAAACCAAACTCCAGACCAAACTTATGGTCAAGTCATTTCTGACTCACAGCAACCCCCACTCGGTGTCCAAGGCTTTAAATCTTTATGGAAGTAGATCACCCTGTCTTCCTTTCACAGAGCAGCTGGTAGTTTGAACCACTGACCTTCCAGTTAGCAGTCAAGTGTTTTATCCTCTATGCCACCAGAGCTCCTTTTGTATGCCAAACAGTCTAGTGTTAACTAGGTTTCCTAGGTTTCCTGAGAATTGGCTATGGGGCTATCCCTAGTTGTTGAGTACCTGGTCCCATGACAGTTAGAGTTAGTGCGTGGGAGCCTAGGATTATGAGAGGAGTATGAGATATCTGGATAAAGGGAATGATTGGGGAGTAGACTTAATCAACTTTTCAAAAAGGGGAACTGACCAGCCTCTAGGCCAGGACCTCAAAACTGGGTCCAGGACAGCATTTTTAAGATAATATATTACAAGGGGCTATAGTGAACAATGAAGAGATGACAAAACACTTAAAGAGCTTAGAATAGATACCAATCATCAGATAACAAAAAAATTGTTCAAATTATTCTAAATCCTATAAAGAAAAGATCAGAGTGCTACAGGAGAAACTAATGAAGGAACTGGGGATCATAAAGTGTGTATGGAAGTAACTCCTTTTACTAAAAAAGTAACATATATACATGCCAAATCCTATGTTTTATCTTAGAAAAGAATATTTCCTTACTTGTTTGGTAAAAGGCTCTGGTGGTGCTGTGGTTAAGGCATTAGATTACTAACCAAAAGGTCAGTGGTTCGAACCCACCAGGTGCTCTGTAGAAGAAAGATGAGGCAGTCTGCGTCTGTAAAGATTTACAGCCTTGGTAACCCCATGGGGGTCTCTATGGGTCAGAACTGGCTTGATGGCAGTAAGTTGTTTTGTTTGGCAAAACAAAAACTTTTAAATTGAATTCTTTCATTAGTGTGCATTTTTAGCAAGTTTTCATGCTTATTGATTTTTATTTCTTATATGCTCTGTTTCTTTCTTTGAAAAGGAAGTATATATTTCTATGAAAGGGAAATACTATTTCAAATATATTGTTTATTGCAGTTTCATGTTTCCTTGTTCATTTTAAGTCATGATTTTATTATTTCCCTCAGGACAGACTGAAAACTAATTAACTTGCCTTTTAACTCTATGTGAAGCAGATTTGTTTATTTTTATTAATCATTGGCTCTCATTTCCCACCCATAATTTATAGTAAGAAAACATAATAAATTTGTCCAAAGTATTTTCAATATTCTCAGATACGTTAATATATGAAATGGCTGTATTTGGGGACAGTAGAGCAAACTTTTATTATTTATAATAAAATAATGTGCATTTAAAAATAGAATTATATTCCCCACGGACAATTTTATCACTGTTTTGCCAGCATCCTTGTGTCATTTTTTTCTTTATGACAACATTGTGTAGTTGTTACATATACCTACTTTGATGTCAGGCAGCCTGTGTTTGAATCCCATTCTTACCTCTTACAAGTTCTATATACAGGTAGTGCCTGACTTATGACAGGGTTCCATTCCTGTGAGTACAGTGTTGTAAGTTGATTCTGATATAAGTTGAATATTTAATTTTTTTCAGTTTCATTATTATTGCCTTTTATTATCAGTTATTTTTATAAATCCGATCTTTCTTTGTTTTTAGAGGTTGGAAACATTACACCTGAGAATGATAACATCTGCAAATTACACACTGCAACACTGTGTGTAGTATGTATTATTAATGATAAGATGTATCAGAAAAAAAAAAAAGGATGGTCATAAGTGCAGTTCCTTATAGCTTACTGAATATATCCTAAGTCGGGTACTACCTATAACCTTAGGCAAATTACTTATCCTTTCTAGGTATCCTCCTTTTTCTCTCTGTAAAAACACTCCGCACCTTTAAACCCCTTAGTATAGTGCCTGGCACATAGTAATTGCTTAGTTAGTGGGAGCTATTATGGTCTTTTCAATCATTATCCTCAACTTCCCCTTCAGATTTGCTGCCAACTTTATTCCTATAGCTGCTAACACCATTTTGTTTGTTGTTGCTGTTGCTGTTAGTTGCTGTCAACTTGGCTCTGACTTATGATGACCTCATGTACAACAGAACAAAAGGTTGCTCGGTCCTGTGCCATCTTCACCATGATTGGTGTGCTTGAGTTCATTGTTGTAGCGACTGTGTAGTTTGAGTGCCTTCCGACTTAAGGGGTTCATCTTCCTGTACTCTAACAGACAGTATTCTGTTGTGATGCATGGGGTATCCACTGATTAATTTTTGGAACTTGATTGCCTAGCCTTTCTTCATAGTCTGTCTTAGTCTAGAAGTTCCACAACCTATCCACCCTGGGTAACTTTGCTGGTATTCAAAATACAAGTGGTGTAGCTTTCAGAATCTGAAACATGGATGCTACCACAGTATGACAGATGGGTAGGAGGACCATTTTGTTTATTTTTCTATTCTATCATGTGACTAGTCTCCCTACACTATTCTAAGAAGAGAAGTGCAGACAATCTCAAATTCAGCCACAGTCCTCATATCTGTAAATCCTGCAAAATCTCAAAACCACTTAGCAGTTAGCCATCCTGCTTACTGTGGCATGGGAGAGCAGCCACCTGTTTCTCAAGCTGTAAGAGAGATTCTTACCTTTGCCACTTTCTGGGACATTGCTGTGTTTAGTTTGATCGCTAACTGGTAAAAACAGAAGGAATATTGTAAAGAACACCAATGGTAGACTGCAAGTATTGTAGGACCTCTGGTGGTGTAGTGCCTAACGCATTTGACTATTAACCAGAAGGCTGGTGGTTCAAACCCACCAGCCACTCCTCGAAAGGAAGACTGGGCAATCTACTTCCGTAGTGATACTGCCTCAGAAACCCAAGGAGGGGATCCGACTTGACAGCAGTGAGTTTGGTTTTTGGTTTAGGGCCATGTGGAGGGTTATTTGCGGCTTGACTATCTTTTATACTACCATGTCTGCAAATGTTTTTTCAAAGATTAAATTGATTTGCAGAAGCAGCCCTGACTAGTAGAATTTAGGAGGTCAGTATGAAATAGGTAAATGTTTTAGGGAGACAGAAGCAGAAGGTGGGAAGTGTAGAGGGAAAGGATGGATTTAACAATAGAATATAGAGACAAGGGTACTTGAAGAAGGGAAGAATAGTGAAGTAGGATGTAGGTTGCTCTGTTGCTAGGCAGCCATGAACAGGCAGTTTAGCTTTCCTTGAGTAACAATAGAAAGTGATAATGAGTACTTCAGATTTTTTAAGAAATCAACTAGTAGTAAATACGTTCTTCTCCTGTGTTTTGACACCCTAACTCTCTTAATAGTAACCTGGGAATCCTACTTACTCCTTTAAGAAGAGACAAGCTAAATGATTTTAAAATTGAGTGTTTAGCAGACTAATCTAATGACAGGGAGCTCTGGTAGCATAGTGCCTAAGGCACTTGACTGCTAACCAGAAGGCTGCCAGTTTAAACCCACCAGCCACTCCTCAGAAGGAAGATGGGGCAATCTACTTCCGTAGTGATACTACCTTGGAAACCCAAGGAGGGGTCGCTATGAGTCGGGTCCGACTCAACGGCATATAACAACAACAATCTAATGACAATGTCTCTTAAAAAGCATGTAAACTTTGTTGGTTGCAGATTTTAGATTTGCTTATGAATAGTTGCCCAGAATGGAAATCTTCCCAAAGCAGATTTTGAAAAACATTTTATTATGGAAAAAGTAAAATATATACAAAAGTGAAGAATAGTATAATAAACTTCCACACATCTGTGATCAGTTTTCACTATTATTAACTCATGATTAATCTTGTTTTTTTTGAATCTTATTTCATCTATATCTCTATCTACTTTCCTTTTCCCCTCACTTCCTTAGTCTCCCCCTCCTACCTCTGGGTCTTGGATTATTTGGAAGCAAATGAAGCACTAAAATAACCAAAAAAACAAACACACTGCCATTGAGTGGGATCCAACTCATAGCAACCCCTCCTTGGGTTTCCGAGGTGGTATCACTATGGAAGTAGATTGCCCAACCTTCCTTCCGAGGAGTGGCTGGTGGATTTGAACCACCACCTTTCTCGTTAGCAGTTTAATGCCTTGGGCACTACGCCACCAGAGCTTCTGCACTAAAATATAGAGACTTAAAAACAAAAACCAACCATAGAATAATATGCCATTTTTACACCAAAGAGATAACAGTAATTGCTTAATATTGTCAAATATTTGGACAGTGTTCAAACTAGCTTGATTCTCACCCCCATTTTCTCTCCCCCCCTTTATCAGTTTGCTTGATTGAATTGGGATTCAAATAAGATTTATAATGAAATTGGTTATACGTCTTTTAATTCTCTTTTACTCTATAGTTTCTCTGCCATTTCTCTTTTTTTTCCCCCTTGCAGTTTCATTTTTGAAGAAAATAGGTCATATATCCTACAGAGTTTCTCATAGTCTAGACTTCAGTGATTATATTTCCATGGTGTTGTTATTATCTTCCTTTGTTGTCCCATGTATTTTCTATATATTGTTTGTTAGATCTAGCGATCTATTGGATTTGTTAGATGTATTGGATTCAGGCTTGGTTTTTTTTTTTTTTTTTTC
>NW_006921602.1:5881007-5882721 GCF_000298275.1 Orycteropus afer afer | reverse complement strand
GCTAACCAGAAGGCTGGCGGTTCAAACCCACCAGCCACTCCTCAGAAGGAAGATGGGGCAATCTACTTCCATAGTGATACCGCCTTGGAAATCTAAGGAGGGGTTGCTATGAGTCGGATCTGACTCGACTGCACATAACAACAACAACAAATCAGGAGCCACATAATGTCTGATTATGTATCCTTTTATGATGTAAGCAGTCATTGAAAATCGTTGCTAAGTGGTCATATTCTAATTATACATGGCTTCTTCATGTATTAACTGGACTACTTCATAAATTGAAACTTTCCATCACTTTGAACTATTTCTCCATGTAAATTGGCTCTATTTCTATTCTGTTTCATTCATCTGTCTAGTCATGTGCTAGTGCTATAATATTTTTATAATAAAAAAACAAACTCACTGCCATCGAATTGATTCCAACTCATAACAAATTAGGGATAACATTGAGAAGAATGGGAATTCCAAAATACTTAATTGTATTCATGAGGAACTGGTACATAGATCAGAAGGCTGTTGTTTGAACAGAGCAAGGAGATACTACATGGTTTAAAATTAGGAAAGGAGTGTGTCAGGGTTGTATCTTTTCATCATGTTTATTCAATCTGTATGCTGAGCAAATAATCCAAGAAGCTGGACTGTATGAAGAAGAACATGACATCAGGATTGAAGGAAGACACATTAACAACCTCTGATATGCAGATGACACAACCTTGCTTGCTGAAGTGAAGATGACTTGAAGCACTTACTGAGATTAAAGACTACAATTTGCAGTATAGATTACACCTCAACATAATGAAAATAAAAATCCTCACAACTGGACCAATAAGCAGCATCATAATATATAGAGAAAAGATTGAAGTTGTCAAACATTTCATATTACTTGGTTCCACAGTCAACATCAATGAAAGCAGCAGTTAAGAAATCAGACAATGTATTGCTCTGGGCAAATCTTCTGCAAAGGCCTCTTTAAAGTACTGAAGAGCAAAGATGTCTCTTTGAAGACTAAGGTGCACCTAACCTAAGCCATGGTATATTCAGTTGCCTCATAAGCATGTGAAAGCTGGACAGTGAACAAAGAAGACCAAAAAGAGTTGATCCTTTTGAGTTGCGGTGTTGGTGAAGAATTTCAAAGGTACCATTGACTGTCAGAAGAACTAGCATATCTGTCCTGGAAGAAGTGCAGCTGGAATATTCCTTGAAAGTGAGTATGGCCAGACTTTGTCTCACCTGCTTTGGTTATGTTGTCAGAAGGAACCATTCCCTGAAAAAGGATATCATGCTTGATAAAGTAGAAGGTCAATGAAAAAGGAAAAGGCCCTCAATGAGATGGATTGACACAGTGACTGCAACAATGGGCTCAGGTATAGCAAGGATCATGAGGCTGGCACATAACCGGGCAATGTTTCATTCTGTTCTACATAAACCAAACCAAACCAAACTCACTGCCATTGAGTCAGTTTGACTCATAGCAACCCCTCCTGGGGTTTCCAAGGCAGTATCTCTACAGAAGTAGATTGCCCAGTCTTCCTTCTGAGGAGTGGCTGGTTGTACATAGGATCGCTCTAAGTTGGAGATGACTCAATGGCATCTAACAACAAGAACAACAAAGCTAGCTCTGTGTGTGTGTGTGTGTGTATTATAACTTCTATTTGCAATAGCTTTTCAATTTATTATTATTTTTTTAAATTTTATTTTGATTTGGGTGAAGATT
>NW_006921602.1:5873585-5875237 GCF_000298275.1 Orycteropus afer afer | reverse complement strand
CCAAGATTATCTTCTGTGTCTGTGTTAATTGGTTTCCCTTTTCTTTGTTGAAGAGGGTCTGTGCAATCCTTCTGCCTAGTCCGCCATCTTCGCTTTTCAACCTCAATTTATTCTTTTGTGTTTATAATTATATTTATACTTATATCACTGCACATACCGGTTGTTTTACCTCTTTCATCACAATTCTCATGTCTCCAATTATTTCCCTTGTCTAATTGCATTGGGTGGTTGTTGGTAGGTGCTGTGGAGTGGTCTCTGACTCATAGCCCCCCAGTGTACAGTAGAATGAAACACTGCCCAGTCCTACACCAGCCTCATGATACTTGCTGTACCTGAGCCCATCATTGCAGCCACTATGTCAATCCATCTCGTTAAGGGCCTTCCCCTTTTTCGTTGACTCTCCACTTTATCAAGTATGATATTTTTCTCCAGGGAATGGTCCTTCTGACAACATGACCAAAGTAGTTGAGATGAAGTTTGGCCATTTTTGCTTTCAAGGAGCATTCTGGCTGCACGTCTTCCAGGACAGATCTGTTCATTCTTCTGTCAGTCCATGGTACTTTCAGTATTCTTCACCAACACAACTCCAGGTCTTTGCACATTTCATTATAATAATTGACTTTGTCTTCTCGAGCTGCTCTTTGAAATCTTCTGTTCAGCTCTTTTATCTTGTCATTTCTTCTGTTTGCTTTAGCTGCTCTCTGTTAAGGAGCAAGTTGCAGAGTCTCTTCTGACATCCATTTTGGTCTTTTCTTCCTTCCCTGTCTTTTTAATGACCTTTTACTTTCTTCTTGGATGATCTTGCTGTCATCCCACCATTTGTCTCGTTTTCGGTCATTGCTGTTCAATGCGTTGAGTCTATTCTTTAGATGGTCAATAAATACAGGAGGGATATAATCAAGGTCATATTTTGACTCCCATGGGTATGTTTTAATTGTCTTTAGCTTCAACTTGAACTTGCATATGAGCAGTTGATGGTCTGTTCCATGGTCATTTCCTGGCCTTGTTTTGGCTGAAGATATTGAACTTCTCCATCATCTCTTTCCACAGATGTAGTTGATCTGACTCCTGTGTATTCGATCTGGCAGGGTCCATGTGTATCACCACTGTTTATGTTGTTGAAATAAGGTATTTGCAATGAATAAGTTGTGGGTCTTGCAAAATTCTATTGTGCAATCTCCAATGTCATTTCTATCATCAAGGGCATATTAACTACTGGTGATTCTTCTTTGTTTCCAGCTTTGCATGCCAAGCACCAGTGATCATCAACACATCTTGATTGCATGTTTGGTAGAATGGGAATTGATAAAAATCTTCAATTTCCTTGTCTTTAGCTTTGTTGCTTGGTGCATGTATTGGAATAATAATAGTATTAACTGGTCTTCCTTTTAGGCATATGAATATTGTCATATCTCTGACAGCACTGTACTTCAAGATAGATCTTGAAACATTCTTTGTGACAATGAATGCCACACCATTCCTCTTCATTAGTCATTCCTGGCACAGTAGATCATATGGTTGTCTGATTCAAAATGGCCAAAACCAGTCCATTTCAGTTCACTAATGCCTAGGATATCAATCTTTATGTGTTCCATTTCATTTTTGACAACTTCCAGTTTTCCTGGATTCATACTTCATACATCCCAAGTTCT
>NW_006921602.1:5870273-5872695 GCF_000298275.1 Orycteropus afer afer | reverse complement strand
TACCAGTCGTGAAGACTAATTGTTTCCATGAATCTTTGGTTTTCTTCATTCTTCTTTGCTTTGGATGAGGAGAGACCCATCGTTGCATCTAGATGGCTGCTTGCAAGCTTTTAAGATCCCAATCGCTGCTCACCAAAGTAGGAGGTGGAACAATGTTTTGTGTAGTATGTTATGCCAATTGAGTTTGATGTCCCCTACAACTATGGTCCTGAGCCCACAGGTTCAACTACTCGGTCCCTCTGGGTAGCTGTCTGTTACCAAGTAGTGACTACAAACTTGTCCCTTGTCCGCTCTACTACACCCTTGGGAGTTCTTACAGAACGTACAAATACACTTGTAGAACCATTGTCTGCCAACCCTATACATGATCTTGGGTACACGCCCTGCTGCATAGACATACCTAGTAGTTCAGCCTGTCCACCCATCTATCCACTCAAATACCCATGTTTGCCTTCACTGCCAACGCAGTGCTGTATGTGCAAAAGGGTTCGTCTTTGTTGTCTGCGCCTCCCATGTACTTCTATGTCTTCCTCTTCCTCAATGCCACCATGTTGATCATTCACATTTGGTACATTGCCCTTCTCTTCACCCAAATCGCTACTTATCTCAACCTGTCTAACAGTGTTCCCCACCCTACCCTCCCACCTTGGGTAACCAACAAAGGAAACTTCCTTCCATATTTAAACCGTTCCTTGACTTTTACAATAACGGACCAATACAATATTTGTCCTTCTGTGATTGACTTATTTCACTCAGCATAATGTCCTCCAAGGTCATCCACATTATGTGGCGTTTTGCAGATTCTACGTTATAATTTGGGGTTGTGTGGTATTCCATCGTGTGTATGTACCATAGTTTGGTTATCAGTTCCTCAGTTGATGGACACCTAGGTTGTTTCCAACTTTTTGCTGTTGTAAATAGTGCTGCGATTAACATGGGTATGCATGTATCTGTTCTTGTCATGGCTCTCACTTCTTCAAGATAATATACATAGTAATGGAATGGCTGGGTCAAATGGTATTTCTATTTCCAACTTTTTAAGGAATCACCATACTGCTTTCCACGGTAGTTGTACCATTTTACAGTCCCACCAGCAGTGTATGAGAGTCCCAATCTCTCCACATCCTCGTCACCATTGTTGAACTTTGCTACTAGTGCTGGAGCAAGATGGTATCTCATTGTTGTTTTGATTTGCATCTCTCTAATGGCTAATAATCATGAGCATTTCTTCATATGTTTGTTGGCCACCTGAATATCCTCCTTGGTGAAGTGTCTATTCATGTCTTCTGCCCATTTTTTTTTTTAAATTGGATTATTAGTCTTTTTGTTATTGAGGTGTTGGAGTTTTCTATAAATTCTAGAGATAAGTTCCTTGTCAGATATGTCATTGCCAAATATTCTTTCTCAATCTGTAGGTTCTCTTTTGACTCTTTTAGAGAAGTCTTTGGAAGCACATAAAAATATAATTTTTAGAAGGTCCCATTCATCTAGTTTCTCTTCTGCTATTTGTGCATTTTGGGTTATGTTTGATAGTCTATTTATGCCATATATTAGGGCCCCTAAATGGTGCCTCGGCAATATCCAAATGTGCCCTAAATGTGTTTTAGGTTTCACATTTAAGTCTTTGATTCATCCAGAGTTACTTTTTGTGTGCAGTGTGAGGTACAGATCTTGTTTCACTTTTCTGCAAATGGATACCCAGTTTTCCCAACACCATTTATTAAACAAACCTACCCTTCCCCATTTAATGGATTTTGGTCTTTTGTCAAAGATCAGCTGACCATAGGTTGATGGATCTGTTTCTGGGTTCTCAATTCTATTCCATTGGTCTATGTATCTGTCATTAAACCAATACCAGGCAGTTTGGACTCCTGTGGCTATGTAGTAGGTTTTGAGATCTGGCAGTGAGACCTCCTACTT
Source organism: Orycteropus afer afer (assembly GCF_000298275.1). NCBI lineage: Eukaryota > Metazoa > Chordata > Mammalia > Tubulidentata > Orycteropodidae > Orycteropus > Orycteropus afer. Next base: position 5,870,775 of record NW_006921602.1, on the reverse strand, counting down.
TGTTGTTCTTCTTCAATGGTGCTTTGCTTCTCTGGGGTCTCTTTCCTTTCCATATAAAGTTAGTGATTGTTTTTTCCATATCCTTAAAGAATGTTGATGGGATCTGGGTTGGGATTGCATTGAATGTAGAGATTGCTTTGGGTAGAATTGACATTTTCACAATGTTCAATATTCCTATCCACGAGCATGGTATGTTCTTCCATTTATGTAGACTCTTATGGTTCCTTTTTTTTTCTTTATCTTTAATATGATTTTTATTGTAGTAACGCAGAAGTCCCATTTTAACCATTTTTAAATTCACAATTCAGTAGCATTAACTACATTCACAGTATTGTGTAACCATCGCCACTATCTATTTCTAAAACTTTTTTTTTTCTTTTTCCTTTTTTTTTTTTTTTTAAATTGTGATTTGGGTGAAGATTTACAGAACAAATTCACTTTCCATACAGCAGTTCACATACACTTTGTCTCATGACATTGACCACAGTTTACCACAATGCAA
>NW_006921602.1:5866777-5867913 GCF_000298275.1 Orycteropus afer afer | reverse complement strand
CCTTTCCTTAACTTTTACAATAATGGACTAATACAATATTTGTCCTTTTGTGATTGACTTATTTCACTCAGCATAATGTCCTCCAAGTTCATCTATGTAGACTCTTAGGGTTTCTTGAAGTAGTTTTTTTTTTATATAGTTTTCTTTGTACAGATCTTTTGTGTCCCTAATAAGATTTATTCTCAAGTATTTTATTTTTTTGGTAGATATTGTAAATGGTATTGATTTTTTTAATTTCTTTTTCAGCTGTCTCTTTACTGGTGTAGAGAAATCCAACTGATTTTTGGATGTTGATCTTGTATCCTGCCATAGTGCTAAATCTCTCAATTAGTTCCAGTAGATTTTTGACTGAGTCTCTTGGGTTTTCTGGGTATAGGATCATATCATCAGCAATAGGGATAGTTTGACTTCTTCCTTACCTATTTGGATGCCATTAATTTCCCTTTCTTGCCTTATTGCCCTGGCTAGGACTTCCAGTACAATGTTAAATAGAAGTGGTGATAGAGGGCATCCTTGTCAGGTTCCTGTTCTCAAGGGGAATGGTTGTAGTCTTTCTCCATTAAGAAAAATGTTGGGTTTTAGTTTTGCATAGATGTCCTTTATTATGTTGAGGAATGTCCCTTCTATTCCTGTTTTGCTGAGAGTTTTGATCAGGAATGGGTGTTGGATTTTATCAGATGCCTTTTCTCCATAAATTGATATAATCATGTGGTTCTTTTTCTTTGTTTTATTTATGTGTTGGAGGACATGGATTGTTTTTCTAATGTTGAACCATCCTTGCATACCTGTTTGAACCCCACTTGGTCATCATGAATGATTTTCTTGATATGTTGTTGGAGTCTATTGGCTAGGATTTTGTTGAAGATTTTTGCATCTATATTCATGAAGGATATAGGTCTGTAGTTTTCCTTTGAGTGATGTCTTTGCCTGGTTTTGGTATTCAGGTTATGCTTGCTTCATAAAATGAGTTAGGGAGAATTCCATCATTTTCCATGTTTTGGAATAGTTTGAGTAGGATTGATGTCAGTTCTTCTCTGAATATTTGGTAGAATTCTCCGGTGAAACTGTCTTAACCAGGACTTTTTTTTGTTGGTAATTTTTTTTTTTTTTTTTAGGATTTGGGTGAAGATTTACAG
>NW_006921602.1:5849067-5850279 GCF_000298275.1 Orycteropus afer afer | reverse complement strand
CAATCCTTCTGCCTAGTCCGCCATCTTGCCCCGCCTTGTTGGTAATTTTTTGATGACCTGTTCAATTTCTTCTTTTGTTATGGATCTGTTCAACTTTTCCACATCAGTCTGTTAGTTTAGGTAAGTGGTGTGTTCTAGAAATTTTTTCATTTCTTCCATTTTCTCAAATTTGTTGGAGTACAGGTCTTCATAGTATCCTGATATCCTTTTTATTTAAGTTGGTTCTGCTGTGATGTCACCCATTTCATTTGTTATTCGTGTTATTTGTATTTTCTCCCTCTTTTCCTTTGTTAAATTTGTCAGTGGTTTGTCAATTTTATTAATCTTTTGAAAACCAATTTCTGGTCTTGTTGATTTTTAAAATTGTCTTTCTATTTTCTGTTTCATTGATTCCTGCTCAAATCTTGATTATTTCCTTTCTTCTGGTGACTGTAGGCTTTTCTTGCTGTTCTTTTTCTAATTGTTGGTGATGTTGATTTAAATTAATGATTTTGGTTCTTTCTTCTTTTTTGATGTGTGCCATTATTGCTATAAATTGGCCTCTGGTCACTGCTTTTGCTAGTGACCCAAAGATTTTGATATGTTGTATTTTCATTCTCATTTGATTCAAGGAATTTTTTAATTTCAATTTTTATTTCTTCTCTTGCCCAGTCTTTCTTAAGGAAGGTGTTGTTCAGTTTCCAAGTGTTTACTCTTTTTCCGTTGATCTTCCTATTGTTGATTTCCAACTTGATAGCATTGTGATCTGAGAAGATGCTTTGCCATATTTCAATGTTTTTAAATTTATTAAGGCTTGCTTTATGGCCTAACACATGGTCTATCGTGGAAAATGTTCCATGTGCATTGGAAAAGAATGTGTATTGTGCTGTTGGGTGAAGTGCTCTGTAGATATCTATAAAGTCAACTTGGTGGATTGTATTATTTAGCTCTTCTCCATCTTTGTTGAGTTTCTTTCCAGTTCTATCTTTCATTGAAAGTGTTGTATGAAAGTACTATAACTGTGGAGTAATCAATTTGACTTTTCAACTCTTTTAAAGTCTGATTTATGTTTTTGGGGGCTCTTTCATTGGGTCCATATGTATTTATTATGGTTATGGTTATATCTTCTTGTTCAACTGATCATTTAATCATTATATAATGTCCTTCCTTGTCTCATATGGTGGTTTTTGTCTTAAAGTCAATTTGATCAGAAATTAATATTGCCACTCCTGC